>NC_035443.2:32325383-32651292 GCF_002127325.2 Helianthus annuus
GCAACTGATCGAACAAGTCATCAATGCGTGGAAGAGGATAACGATTCTTCACGGTCACCTTGTTGAGTTCGCGGTAGTCAATACACATTCTGAAGGTACCGTCTCTCTTCTTCATAAATAATACTAGAGCTCCCCAAGGCGAAGAGCTAGGACGTATGAAACCCTTTTCCAAGAGTTCTTGTAGTTGGTGCTGCTCCAGGAGCTAGCTCGATTTGAAACTCAACTTGGCGATGAGGCAGAAGACCAGGTAATTCCTCAGGGAATACCTCAGGAAAGTCGCGTACAATAGGAATGTCTTCTATCTTCCTTTCTTCCGAGGATGAATCAGAAACGAGGGCTAGAATAGCGGTATGGCCCTTTCGCAAACACTTCTGGGCCTTAAGGAAAGAGATATGCCTACAACAGCACCACTCTTGTCGCCACGAATTTCGAGAGGTTCTTTACCAGAACGAGGGATGCAGACAATCTTCTCGTTGCAAAGAATTTCCGCTTGCTGATGAGATAACCAATCCATCCCAATAATGACGTCAAAACTACCCAGAACGATAGGAATAAGGTCGATAGAGAAGGTCTGACCAGCTAGGACGAGGTTACAATCCTTAACTATGTGTGTGGCTTCAAGACTTTTACCGTTTGCTATTTCTACCGTGTGTTTGGTGTTCAGAAGCGTTGGAGTACGCTTAAGCATCTGACTAACTTTTAAGGACACGTAGCTAGTATCGGCACCCCAATCAAATAAAACAGTAACAAAGAAGTCATCCAGAAGAAACTTACCCATCACAACGTTGGGATCGTTCCTTGCATCACCCTGACCATTCACGAAGGCACGACCTCGGGCGCCATTTCCATTATTGTTACCTCCGTTGTTACCTCTGTTGTTGCCTCCATTGTTGTTTCCATTGTGGTTCCCGTTTCCTTGGTTGTTCTGGTTCTGGTTCAGCTGAGGGCAGTTCCTATTAAAGTGGCCTTCAGCGCCACACTGAAAGCATCCTTTATTGCCCTGTTGTTGCTGCTGATGGTGGTTCTGTGGAGCTTGTTGTTGTTAGCGATTCTGATTCGCACGACGCGGGCTCCGCAATCCTTAGCTTCATGGCCCAACTTGTGACATCTCTGACAACGACCCTTGTTGCACTGCCCGCTGTGGTGCAGATTACATCGATTGCACTTAGGGTGATTTCCTTTGTACCCACGCTGACCTTGATTCCCAGAAGACTGCTGACCGGGGCTCCTGTACTCGTCTGTCTTTCTCTGCTGGGATTGAGCTGAAGCAGAACCCTTGCCCAAATTTCCATCCCACTTGCGCTTATTATCATTGGGAGCATCAGAAGTAGTAGCGCTGATACGCTTGGGCAGCCTGTTTTGCTCAATCACCTGATCAGTGAGACGATGAGCCAACTTGATGATTTGCTGTATGGTGCCAAGATTTGCTGAGGTTACGTGACTTTGAATTTCTGGCACCAAGCCCTTAAGGTACAGCTCAATGCGTTTGATGGGAGGGTCCACCATTATAGGGCACAAGATGGCTAGCTCATTTGACCTCTTCGTGTATGCCTCGATCTCAGACCCCGTCATCTTCAAATTGAAAAATTCCACCTCCAGCTTGTGGATGTCGTCACGACTGCAATACTCTTCTTTAATCAGTTCTTTGAAACCGTTCCATGGGGTGGCATTAGCAACCGCCAACCCAAGCAGTTGAACCTGTGCCTTCCACCAGGTTAACACAGCACATTCGAGTGTTCCGGTAGCATATTTCACCCCACGATCTTCGGGGCATTCACACATCTCAAAAACAGACTCGAGCTTCTCGAACTAGTGAAGAAGACCTACAGCTCCTTCTGTGCCGCTGAAAGTACTAGGTCGGCAATCCATGAAGGTTTTGAACGTGCACACTGGAGGCTGAGCATGTTGACCTGTGGTGCGAGAATAAAAGACAAGGTTAAGCATGAGGGTTGGTTTGCGAAGGTAGGATCTAAACGTCCTAAGATGGGTTGATATGCCAGGTTATACCTCCTGCAGGAACAGCTGAAGATGGGTTGATATGCCAGGTTATACCTCCTGCAGGAACAGCTGCGAGTGCCTCAGCAACTCGTTCGTTGATCAGAGCCGTCAACTGGGCTTGAGTGAGGTTGATACGTCCTCCGCGTCCGCTCATGATCTTCACAACGAATCAACGTAAGTGAGAAAGGTGTCGCGAAAGTGAGTAAGTGTGGGTCGACAGTAAGCACACAAGGTTCAAATAGTAATTATCACGTTAACTAATGCACAGTGTAAACTATCTAACCGACAATATAACATAGATCATACCACCTATTGTGTCGAGTCTTGCACGTGGAGCGAAGCATCGTTGTGGATCGTTGAGCACTGTACCGGTTATAGTCTGGTTTTATCAAAAAGCTTTTCCCTTTTTAAAACCAAGTTCACTACAACCAATGGCTCTGATACCAATCTGTCACACCCCCCAAAATCCACCATGCGGAGTACCACCGCTTGGAGGCGTGACATGACCAGGATCGAGCCACCAATCATATTGAATGACGTAATAAGTAAATAAAATCAACCATAATACAATTGGTAACCAAAGCTAGTTAACTAAGTTCGAATTAATCAGCGGAAGCATTAAAAGTAAAACCCAAAAACATAAGTCCATAGTTCATAAGTTTAAAGTCTAAAACGTAAGTTTAATAAGTTCAAAAGGAATTAAATATAAAATACGGAACATAACAGTCCGTATCCCACAACGACTCCTTCCTCGTGCAAGCTCCAGCATTTAACGACCTGTAAGGCATGTAACAACAAGTCAACAACAAAGTTGAGTGAGTTCACGGTTGGTTGTTTAGTTTCAAGTTGTTTCTAAAAACGTGGTTTGTCTTTCGTTGACGTAATTGCCGTGGGGGTTACCCCGTAGTTGAAAGCATGATTAACCAGTTCATTCTTTATTACCCAAACCATATCCATGATTAGTGGGGGCTTCCTCATGTGAACCACTAGACCGTACCATATCGACTACTAACACAAATAAGTTGTGCCCTACGTCAGTGTCTATCATCACTGACAGTTTGCCATAGTCCATTAGTACACGCCCGTCCGACTGGCACGGTGTGAGGTTTGTTAAAGCTAATAGCGTTATTAACTATGACCCGCTCGCCATTGGCCACGGCGATTAAGTCGATATAAATTGAGGGACTTCATGATAGAGTTTTGTCTAGTAAGTTTTAAGGTTGTTGTCCTACCCAAGGAGGACAAACGTACGTAGTTCTACCCAAGGAGAATACACAGGATTAATATTAGCATCCTACCTATGGAGGATGGCCATACATATCCTACCCAAGGAGGATATGTAGATTCCGTTTTAAATTATTTTACCCATTCCCAACCACCGGGAATCCCATGCCTTAGAAAGTGTGTGAACTCACCTTGGTTTGCTCGGTTAGATTAATTACTAAAGTAAATCTGGAAATCAAGCACGTCCTAATAAGGTACCCATAACAATCAGTTTCTTATGCATAACACGTATCCTACGTACTGCTTATTTACTCATTACTTTCTACCACAAACCACACTATTTAAATGTCAAGACATATTATCAAGTTATATTATTTTACCCTGATATAATATAACTATATCACAAATAAACAAGTATCCACACAAGTGTTCTAGTATAAGATATATATTCTAAATATATATTTATCCAATTTTATTTACGAAAATCAACCTCCGGCACTTGGTATTTTGTAATAAAAAAAATCTTGGCAAAGTTTATTTAGAAAAATAATGTTAAAAATATATTTGTAAACATTTGTTAGAAAAATATTTCTAAGTGTCGTATTTCTAGAAAAATTTCGCCAGAGTTTCCTCTGTAAATGGAGGTATCTATGCTTTTAGCATATCATTTTCTTTTGTGAATTCAATCAAACAATTACAATCGACACTATACAATCCTTTATCAACAAACTTGACAAAAATAAGCCTAAATCACAACTCATGAACTTGAAAGTTTGTAAAAATATGTTGTAAATCACTAACATACTTAGTAGGTCTTGTTATCTTTAAAAATACGATTAGTTTCCTAAAAACTTTATTTTTAAGGAATATGTAGTTTGGCAACTTCTAGTCATGGTTTCCGAAAATATTTCTTTGTGGAATTTTCTTGTTACACAAGTGTTCATACACTTGTTTACTTACTAAAAATGTTTTTAGTTCATACAAGATCCGGGTTTTAACAAGACTAGTATTTTTCACTTGGTTCTTTCGAAAAACCACTTGTAGATCTTTAGATCTACAAATTTATAACCTTATTTTTCAAGAAAGATTATATTTACTCAAGTTTCAAGTTCATGGGTGGATGGTTTCATCATCCTTCATAACTCTAACATTTACATCTTACTAGTTCATGTTCTTGAACATGAACTAGCATGTTCAGATGATGATTCATCCTACTTTTACTATCAAACAACATCAAATAATCATAACTACACAAGATTTACATGATTTACACACATATCTTCTCTTTATCCACCCTATTTACTTTATGTTCAAGACTTTAGATTATGTTCATTAGAGCTTCTTAACTTTTCATCATTCAACCATCTATTAACCACTAAAATCAAGAATAAGGTGATGTTTTAGAACACTTACTACTAGCACAAGGTTAGGGGAGAAACAAGGCGTAAAAGTGGTGGATAAAAGGAAAATAGAATGGTTCTTGAACTTCCGAGTGCACCAAGCTTGTTTGTAGGACTCCTTGCACCTTTGGGTGTATGAGAAATAGCTAGAATGAAACTTGATGGTGGAGATATGGTGGTGGTGGTGTTCGGCCGCAAGCAAGGGGAGGAGAGGAGAAGGGAGAGCTTGATGTTGGGTTTGATGAAAGAGAAGGGTTAACTCTTGAACATATTTATAAACTAACTCTACTATTATCCTTCATGCAATGTGCCTTCTAAATGACCAACATCTATCAATAAAATAATCAAAGAAGCAAGGGTGTGTCCCCACCCTTGTGACCGTCGAAGTGAGGGGGGGGGTATGGGGTTGGGTGGTTATGATATAGTTACAAGTTGGTTAAGTTCTAATGATATTTGGTTAGTGTATAAGTGTGTAGTATTCGGGGACCCTAACTAGCTCAGAAAAGTAAAAACAATGTGTCTGGCAATATTTTTATATTCCGGGTAAAGTCCGGTTGTTTGGTTTGACACTGTTCCGTTAAAGTGCTTAATTAATCCGTAAAGTGTCTTATATATATATATATATATATATATATATATATTTTTGTAACACTTTTGATTTCTAACACTTAGGAAAACACACAGGACTATTTAATGACTTTTCTGTGTACTACTAGTATGTTACCATGCACATGTAAGTATAACACAGATATCAGAAAGCAGTTAAATGATTCAGCACAGTCATCAAGCACTTTAATTTTCATTAATAAGTTGTACGGATACATGGAATTATGAGGGTTGTCACATCAGTGGTGGATGAAAGAATCAAGAAATTGGAGGATAATACCCATTTAGCAAAGGAAAAGTCGGGAGGACGAAAGCCTTGTTCATATAAAGAGTTTATGGCGTGCAAACCGCCAATTTACAACGGGGAGGTTGACCCGATAGTATGCCAACGGTGGCTAAGTGATATGGAGGGAGTATTCAAAAGGATCCATTATGATACAGATGACTACGTAGCCTATGGCACGGGCCAGTTAAGGAGTCAGGCGAAAGACTGGTGGGAAAACATGAAGAAAGAAATTGGAAGTGAAGAGGCTAAGGCTATGACATGGGATGAGTTTAAGATGCCGTTTCTTAAACACCATAGTCCCAAGGCAGTCATTAACAAAATCAAGGAAGAATTCATGCAGCTTCGACACAAGGATGAATCTATCGATAAAATCACGAGAATATTCATGGATAAAATGATGTTTTGTGATGAACTGATAACAAATGAAGTGCAGAAAATATATTATTACTATAATATGTTGAGCGCCGAGTATAGGGAGTTTATGACTCCTTCAAAGTATGAGACCCTCACCGAGATTATAAACGTTGCTCGGGAACGGGAGATAGAGTTAAAGAAACATATTGAAAGAGGTAAAAGAAGGGCGCATGTAGTTAATCCAAGCCCGACGAAAATGGCGCGCACGACCGAATCATCGAAGAAACAAGAGGGAAAAAGCGGGTCACCAAACTACAGGGTATGCGGGAAAGGGCACAAGGGTGAGTGCCGGTTTAAGGACAAACCGTGTCCTATCTGTGGGAAAACAGGGCACACGGCTGCGTTGTGCCCGGGGAAAGTGTCGGTATGCTATAAATGTTATCAGCCGGGTCACAAGAAGTCTGAGTGCCCGGAGTTGATTGGAAAGAAAAAAGGCAAGGATACACATACTGAGACACCAAAAGCAAAAGCTAGATCTTTCCAATTAACAGCAGCAGAGGCGAAAAGGGAACCCGATGTGGTTTTAGGTATATTTGCTATAAACTCAATTCCCGCACTTGTGTTATTGGATACGGGTGCGAATAAATCCTTTATTTCGCATGGATTTATTCGACATCCTTCCTTTGTACAAACAAAATTACCTATGCCATTAGAGGTAGAAATAGGTGACAACAAAAGTTTCATTGTGTGTGATGTATGCCAAGATTGTAAGATAGATATTGACAGTGAAGAATATTCAATAGATTTGATCCCGATGTCGATGGGAGAATTTCAAGTGGTTGTCGGGATGGATTGGTTATCCCGACATCACGCGAAAGTGGTGTGTTTCCGCAAGGAGATAAAATTGACATCTCCAAGTGGAAAACATGTTACCATTTCTGGCGAAAAGGGGGTAATCCTGTTATGTGCACAATGCTAAAGGCTCACAAACTCATGAGGCGAGGGTGCAGAGCATTCATGATATATGCAAACGAACCGGATAAAGAACGCCAAAGATTGAAGATGTACTGGTGGTACGTGATTACGCCGATGTATTTCCGGAAGATTTACCGGGACTACCGCCAGAACGGGAGGTAGAGTTTGGAATTGAATTGATTCCGGGCGCGAAACCTGTGGCCAAGGCGTCGTATCCGCTTGCGCCATCAGAATTGCAAGAGTTGATGTCCCAAATTCAAGACTTGCTTGACAAGGGGTTTATTCGGCCAAGTGTGTCTCCATGGGGCGCACCGGTGCTGTTTGTGAAAAAGAAGGATGGGAGCATGCGCATGTGTATCGGTTACTAGGAGTTGAACAAACTCACAGTGAAAAATCGATATCCGCTTCCAAGAATTGACGACCTATTTGACCAATTGCAAGGTGCAAGTTGGTTCTCCAAGATTGACCTTAGATCGGGGTATCATCAATTAAAAGTCAAAGAGGAGGATATACCAAAAACGACATTCCGCATACGGTACGGGCATTTCGAGTTCCTGGTAATGTCCTTCGGATTAACAAATGCGCCCGCGGCTTTCATGGATCTCATGAACCGGGTTTGCAAGCCGATGCTGGATAAGTCGGTAATAGTATTCATTGATGACATTTTGGTATATTCAAAGGATGAGGCAGAACACGCCGGTCATTTAAGTGAAGTATTGGAGACGCTCAGAAAAGAGAAATTGTATGCAAAGTTTTCAAAATGTGCCTTTTGGTTACGAGAGGTGCAGTTCCTGGGCCACGTCATTAGTGCAAATGGGGTTTTAGTAGATTCGTCGAAAATCAAAGCAGTGGCGAGATGGAATCCCCCAAAGAACCCTTTGGAGATCAGAAGCTTCTTGGGGATTGCGGGTTATTATCGGAGATTCATACAGGATTTCTCCAAAATTGCTATGCCGTTAACCAAACTAACCCGTAAGGACGAAAACTTTATTTGGGGCGAGGATCAAGAAAGGGCGTTCCAAACGCTTAAGGAAAAACTGGCCCATGCACCGATATTGTCATTACCGGATGGAACTGATGATATGGTAGTTTACTCGGATGCGTCGCATTCGGGGCTTGGCTGCGTTTTGATGCAACGAGGCAAGGTTATAGCCTATGCCTCGAGGCAGCTAAAGACTCATGAAAAGAAATATCCTACACACGACCTCGAGTTGGTAGCGGTGGTGTTCGCCTTAAAGATATGGAGGCATTATTTGTATGGGGTAAAATGCACTACCTTACCGACCATAAAAGCTTGAAATATTTCTTCGATCAGAAGGAATTAAACATGAGACAGAGGCGGTGGTTAGAAACTGTCAAGGATTTTGATTGTGATATACATTACCACCCGGGAAAGGCTAATGTGGTGGCTGATGCATTGAGCCGAAAGACAGATTATATGCCTCTTCGAGTGCGATCGATGCAACTAATTGTGACATCGGGTTTGCTTGAGCAAATCCAGAAATCTCAAATGGAAGCAATGAAGGAAGAAAATGTGAAAAGGAAAGAATAGTTGGCCAGTTAAAAGACTTGGCGGATGGTAACCAAGGATTGAAAACCCGATTTGGGTTCCAAATTCATGTGGAGCCAAGGCGCTCCTACTTGACGAGGCCCATAAATCTCGTTATTCGATCCATCCGGGGGCAACCAAGATGTATAATGATTTAAAACAAAACTATTGGTGGCCCGGAATGAAAAGAGATATTGTGATATATATGGAGAAGTTTTTGACCTGTTTGCAAGTCAAAGCAGAGCACCAGAAGCCATATGGTAAGTTGCAACCATTGGACATCCTAGTTTGGAAATGGGAACAAATCACAATGGATTTGCTGACCAAACTGCCCAAAACCAACCGCGGGTTTGATGCTATATGGGTAGTCGTGGATAGATTGACGAAAAGTGCTCACTTCATTCCGATTCATGAGACTTATACATCCGAGAAGATGTCAGAGGTATACACCAATGAAACCGTGGCACATCATGGAGTACCGATATCCATTGTGTGTGACAGAGATACTCGGTTTACTTCAAACTTTTGGCGTGAATTCCAAGAACAAATGGGAACTAAACTGTTCATTAGCACTGCTTACCATCCACAAACGGATGGGCAAAGTGAAAGAACAATACAAACGTTGGAGGATATGTTGCGGGCTTGCATTATCGACTTTGGAGGTAGCTGGGATGTCTATCTACCCTTGGTCGAATTTTCATATAACAATAGTTATCACGCGAGCATAGGAATGGCCCCGTATGAGATGTTATATGGTAGAAAGTGCCGAACCCCGGTGTGTTGGGGAGAAGTGGGTCCACGTGAACTAGCACATACTGATATAATCCGAACTACGAATGAGAAAATCGACTTGGTCCGAACTCACTTAAAAGCAGCTCAGGATCGACAAAAGTCGTATGCGGATAAACGAAGGAGGCCGATTGAATTTCAAGTGGGCGATAAGGTAATGTTGAAAGTATCGCCGTGGAAAGGAATAATTCGGTTTAGAAAAAAGAGGAAAGTTGAGCCCAAGATTTATTGGGCCATTCAGAATCATAGAACGAGTTGGTAAAGTAGCATACCGTCTCGAACTGCCCGAGGAGTTGAGTGGGATACATAGCACATTCCACGTGTCATATTTCCGAAAATGTCTAGCCGACGAAACTGCTCATATCCACTACGATGACATCGAGGTGGATAACAGTCTCAACTACGCGGTAAAATCGCGATTCTAGATCGTAAGGTAAAAAACTTAAGGAGCAAAGTGATTAAACAAATAAAGGTCAAATGGGAACACAGGAAGGGTTTGGATTGTTGGTGCACTGAATGTCTGTTTACTGTGTCTTAATCGAGTCTTAGGTCTAGATAGGTTAGATTGGAGCTTGGAAATGAAGAAGTGGATTTAGTTTGTAATTCCGCTCGAAATGACAAGAAATCATTTCAAGCGAAACCAGGTTTGCATTGTAATTCCACTCCAGATGTAAGTTTATGATTCCATTCCAAAGGTTCTTAGGTGATTCTGCTCGAGTGAACACATCATGGGGTTCCGCTAGAACCATTTCAAGCGGAATCAGACATACTATAAATAGGTCAGTGATGATTTCATTCGTAATGTTGGAGCGGAATCAGGTCATGCTGTAGGTGTCGAATTGCTGTCAAAATTTACTCAGAAAGCGTTAATAGAAAAGGAATTGAAAGGATAAAGCTGTTGTGACTTTGATTACTTTGATTCTGCCTCTGTATTCAAAGATGAACTGCCTTTACTGACTATTTAGGGTCGCACATGGCCCAACAAGTGGTATCAGAGCTCAGGAAGAAGAGTTTAGCTTGATATCATCAGTTTTCTGACTTCTACACCTTCTTTTTCAATCTGAACAAGTTTTCATTGTTAAAATCGGCCAATTTTTTCACAGACTGTGTAAAAGTATGTTTTAACAAAGCCTTGAAAGAATCAGACTAAAATTTGCATTAAAAGTGGCAAAAATGGACTAAAAACTTGATTCCGCTCGAAAAGTTCTTCGCAGGTTTCGCTTGAAAAATCTAATTTTGCTCGAAAATCATCTGATCATTTGAAGCGAAATAGCATAAAATTCAAATTTCGCCTGAGTTTGCTTGTTGATTTCGCTCGAAATCAGAACAAGTCAGATTCCGCTCAAAAGTTATTTTCTGATTTCACTCGAATTAAGACAAATTCTTATTTCGCTTGAAATTTGTAATCTGATTCTGCTCGAAATCAGATTTCATCCATATTCCGCTTGAAATCAGATTAAGTCTGATTTCGCTTGAACATATTCTGTGGATTTCGCTCGAAAGCTGATTTCGCTTGAAATTAGTTGTTTCTCAAAATTACGAAAAATTTTCTAAGTGTTTGTTGATTTTTCAGGTACGTGCAAGATGGATGATATAATCATGAACCCGTTTAGCGATATGTATGCTTTTGCTGGAAATTCTGGAGACGATACTTCTTCTAGCAACACCAATGAGAACACGCCAAATACAAAGAAAAAGTTATCGGATGCTTTGGAAGTTGAAAGCGCATTTGGAACATATAACAAACCCCCGAAGTTGATGGCTATCGAAGAATACAGTCGGTTGGCCAAGAAGTTTGAAGATTGGTTGAGGGCCTTTGCTTTTCCCAGCTGGAAGAGTCTAAAAAATGGATACAATGATGGAGGCAAAAGTGGCGAAAGCTTAACATCATCTGAAGAAATAGATGCATTTGTCGCTGAGCAAAAATGCGTTGCACTGCTATTTCAGTCTGTTCGAGAAGATATAATATCTTTGATCGAATACCGCAGTTCTAAAGATCTCAGGAAAAAGTTAGAAACCAAATGTTTAGGAAGTACAGAAATAGTGAAGAACAAAAAGAAATTACTTAGAAAGGAGTTTGATTTGTTTGGGTGTTTAAAGAATGAATCAGTTTGTAAAATGATTGAGAGGTTTGGGCACCTAAAGCTGGAACAGGCAAGACATGGAATTTCCTATATTCAAGATGAGCTAGTTGACAAATTGTTTGATTCGTTGCCAGATGAGATGGATTGGCAATATTATGCCTTGATGCTGAAAAATACTATCAAGCCGCCAGAAGTGTTGACAGTAGACTTGCTGATTGAGAGACTAGAGAGTCACGAGTTGGAATTAAAGAAGACACACAAAGTCAATCATTCGTCTTATCAGCAGAACTTGGATTTGTATTATCCAAAGAGCATGATGCCAAAGAATACATCTCCCAAGACAGCTTTTTCTGCTGAGAGTTCCAACATTTCAAACAAAGAAAGTCAAAGCAGTGGATGTCACAGTGGATCTTCGTCATCTACAAATCATTCTTTTCAATGCAACATTGCTTTAGACTTAAAGAACGCTCAGAATTTCAGCGAGGAGTCTGCTAAACAACAGATGGTTTTCCTAGCGTCTGTGTTAGAATCGTATAAAAGTCTTGTAGCTGGCAAGATAGGCAACACCAACCTGACAAAGGAAGACTACGATCCAATAGATCCTGAGGAGATGGAACTGATCGACATAAGGTGGTGTATGGCCAGTGCAGTTCGTCGAGCACAGCGTTTCATGGAAATCACAGGGAGGAAGTCTATTGGTGGACCTTCTACCAAGTTAGGCTTTGACAAGTCTAAAGTAACGTGCTATAAGTGCAAACAAAAAGGTCACTTTAAGCATGAATGTCGAAATGCGTATGCTGATGAATCTGAGAACCCGTTCAGAGAAGATTACTACAAGAAAGCGGTTTATCATCAGAATAAATCAGAACCGCCAAGATTGAAGCAGCTTGAAGAGAACAAAGAGAAGTCTAGAGCTCTTGCTATAATTCACGACGATGAAGGTTACGACTGGAGTGAGTTGTTACCTGAGGAGGACGCGGTTGGATATGCATTCATGGCAAAATCTGAACCTGTTCCTTGGAAAGACAACATAACTGAAGAACAGAAGTATGGCCACAGAAAGCTGTTAGCTCAGAACAAAATGATCAGAATATCTAGTATCTATTGTGAAGCAAAAAGAGCAAATAGATGGGATCCAGACAGAGAATGTTATTTTGACCCGCAGGGGAACATTGCTATTGATCAAAACACTCTTGATATGGAAACCATAATCAAAGAATTGAAAGAAGAAGATGATTATTGGCAAAGGAAATGGTGGGGAAGCGAAGAAGAGAAAGAGGAGAAGGAGAAAGAAGAGAAAGAGAAATCAAAGAAGATTGACAATGGAATCATTGACACGACACTGGAGTTGAATGCTGAAAACATGGGAAAGATGGCTGACAAGGTGCTGGCTGCTAAGGCGCTTGAGGTAGATTCTAAATCCGTATCTGAGTCTAAAAGCCAGGTCAGTTCAAACACGTCAACGACTGAGTCAGGTAAGAAAGCCAATGGTGATGTAGACTGCAAAAATTGCATCAAGGAATGCAAAGTTTGTAGTACAATCACTTATCTCAATGGTAAGAAGGTTGATGATCTGATTGCGAGAGTCAGAAGTGTTGAGGATCAAATCCTTGATCGAGATAAAATGGTGAAAGCTTCAACTGAACGGTTAAAAGAATTAACTAACAAAATTGAAATTGATAAAATTGACCATGAAAAGGTTAGGAAAGAAAATGAAAGGTTAGTTCTTGAAAATCGTCAGATCACTGAAAATTTTGAGAAGCTTAAACGCACAATGAAAGATAATGATGACAGAAATGGTAAAACTTATAATGAAAATGTTCATCTGTTTACAGTGCTTCGGTTAAAAGAAGAATTAATCAATCAACAACTGGATGAAATCGTAAAATTAAAGCTTAAATTTCAAGAAGCTGAAATTGAAAATGAGCGAATCCAGTTGAAGCTTAAGAGTTACAACTCTGCAAGCTTTGTTTTGCAACACATTGTTCCCAAACCCATCGGGAAAAACAAAGCAGGCGAAGATGTGTACTCTGATGGAACCGGGGTGGGTTTTCATCAAGTTCCACCACCAGTTCTTGACAATTATTCGAAAAAGCAATCTGGGTTGGTTGAAATTGAAGAAGAGAATGAAGTTAAACTTCCTGATTCAATTGATGTTACATTTTCTTCTACATCATCTGATGATAGTGTTCAGGCAGAGATTGTTAAAAGCACAGCTGAAAGTGTTTTGATGTTTGATTCAGCTGAAGATGATGAATGTTTCTTGGACAAATACATTCCAAAACAAAACTCCAAAGACAACTTAAATGATGAACCTACTCTTGTCATGTACAAGATGTCGGGATCTGATAAGTTGTTTTCGGATTCTGAGTTTCCCATTGAGAATGTTAATGTGAACAAGTTAACAAATGTTTTCAAATTGGTTGAAGTTGAGTTGTCAGAAGTGAACAGTTTGAGTCAAACAAAGAGACAAATGAATTTTGATAAAGATAAAGCTTACTATAAGAAACCTGTTGTTCCACCGCGTTTTTATAACAACAACCGAAACAATTGGTCGGGTGGTTATGAGGGTGGTAAGAATTACCAGAGAAGGAATGTTCAAAACAAAAAGTTTGTTGAGAAGAAAATTTTTGTGAATAGTTCGAGTTCATTGTCTGATGAGGAGAAAAAGATTTTTTTGAAATCGAATGAAGAGTTCTTTGAAAAGAAAGCTTTACAACCTCAGTTTGAAGGCACAAGTCAGGTAGTTGACACTCGAACATGCTTCAGATGCAATCAAGTTGGGCATATTGCACGAAAGTGTACCAACGTGAAGTCTAAGACCGACGTTGTAAAGACTCATAAGAAGAAAGATGATGTGAAGGGAAAAGCACCAACGTTTGTTGAGAAAAAGGTTTTGAAAAATCAAATCACCAAGATCAAAACTGAACCCATAAAGAAGTTGGTAACTAAAAATGACAAATTTTACATAAAGTAAACATGCAGTTCTTGAGTCTAAAAATAACTTCAATGAAATAGATTTCAAACCCAACTGACATCATAATTGTTTGACAAGTTTAGGTCAGCCAAAAGATTAAAATAGAAACACAGGTGCAGGCTACGTTTTTCTGCAGAAATTACAGCCCGTTACAAAAGTCATAACTTGGCATATGTTTGGAGTTAATTGATGTGTGTAAAATGCAACATATAAATTACATCAAATGAGGCATAAAACTAACCCTTTTTTAGTACTAATGTTGGAAAAAGTGTGCTTTTGTCTTCCATTTGTATTTTCAGGACCAAACGAGCTTAAATGAACAAAAGGAACAAATATGCAGCAAAAACTAACATAAATACAAAGAAAAGGAATAAACGTGGCATGCCCGACCCCTTGACAGCATCTCCCCAAGCAAAAACAATAAACAGGAGGCTGACCACGGCCCGTGCCCAGCGGACACGGGGGCGTGGTCAGGTGTCTGCAGAAATGGACAAAGTTATGGAAGCTTCTATTCCTAACACGGGGGCGTGCCCAGCTCAGAACGGGGCGTGGTCAACGCTAAGATTTGCAGAATCTTGCAAATCTTGATAGTACAGATACGCTTCTGCACACGGGTCCGTGTGGAGCCTAATGCATACAAGAGTAATTAATGAAGGAAGAGAAAAAGGATGGCCACGGGGGCGTGTCCAGCGGACATGGGGCCGTGGCCGGGCTTCTGTTCAAGCTATAAATAGGGGTTCTTGGTTCACTTCAAAGGCATCCCTTGGCAAACCACCTATCTCGCACTTTGCCACCACTCCTCCACCACTCCACCACCACTACAACACCCACACCCACATCCACCACCATCATCCATCATCCACCTTAGAGTGTGTGTAGTAGTCTCGGGTTCCAAGATTGATCATAAGAGTTCTTGTCAATCAAATGCCATGTTTGGCTAAGTCTCTTACATCACTTGGTGAAGACAAGCATTTAATGTATTACTTTTGATTTTTAATCTTTTCGCACTTTTTATTTGGTTTTGTATTAATGAATTTAATAACTAGTTTCTTATGTTGAAGGTGAAACTTCCTTATCATTTGCCCGTGGTGTCTTGGCATTACTTTACTGTCTATATAAAGTAAAAGATTTTCACCATTCATATCTCTACGGTCTATATAGAGATATGTTGGCTACCTGGTCGGGGGTTACGGGAATGGCTTGGTTAGGTTCTTGCCTTGTTCAGTGTATTGATCCTGCAAGAACCCGAGTCAAGCTTACTAGGACCTCCTTCAATACCCACTAGTATTGGATGGCGGGGGTGCGAATGGCTTGATCCCCTCATAGTAAACTACTATTAATACATTAAACCCGCTACTTGGGATTGTATCCCTGCTGACTCAAACAACTTAGCCGAGGGTAACGTTACCTTCAAAAGAGGGGCCTACCACTTTACGCATTAATAACTTACTTAATTATCTTCCAATATTCCAACCCTTTGGGATTGTATCCTTGCTGACTCAAACCACTTGGTTGAGGGTAACATCACCTTCAAAAGAGGGGCCTACTATTATAACTAAGATAATTTCTTAAAAAGTGAAAAGGTGCGGAAATCATCAAAGGATACATTAAAGGCGAGTCGAATCCAAGTGATACATCTTGTCTGTCTGTTTTTATTTTATTTTATTTTATTTTTATTTTCAGCATTTTAGTTTTTATTTTTCATACTTAAATCCTTTTCTAAAATTTTTTATTTGAATATACGTTGAGGATAAACCGGTACTAAAAGCTTTTGTTTCCTTGGACGACCTCGGTATCTTACCAACGCTATACTACGCTCACGATGGGTGCACCTGCCCATGTGTGTGTTTAGTGTTAGTAGAATATCGTGTTTTATAAATTTAAAACTTGACTAATGTGTAAAATGGGCTTAAAATATCAATAAAAACATATCACACCCAACACACACCATTAATACTTGTAATTTTTAAAGTAAATAGTGCTAGGAGGTTAGAATATTCTCGGATTAGAATTTCGTCAATCGGATCGACATGGATTTTTAAATAAAATAAACTGTAAACTGTCGACAAAATGTGATGAGATTTCCCTTTATGTGTTAAATGACTTTTGGTGATTTTTCTATGAACAATTAGACTTTGAGAAAATTTCATAAAACTTTTCGGACATTTGTAATTTTTCTACCTCGTCAAGCATTTTAACAAAATTCACGAGAACAACTCAACTAAGGAGGTTGAGTTGGAACTGCTGAAAGTTAGTGTATATGTTTCTAAGTATGTTTATGTGTTACTACAAGGTGTTACTTATTGTTTGATACCTAAACGATTATCATTAAACGTGATGCATGTTATGAGATCAACACATGCACATACCCACACGAACGGATAACTAAGTGTCAGCGTGTTTGCATATTATGTGTTAGTATACGTGTAGAATTCAAGTGACTTACGGGAATGATAACTAACATTAAAACGGTAACCATATCAGTACGTGGTTGACCACATCTACCCTTAGTCACTTTAATTCTAGCCGAGCAAATCGAAGGTGAGTTCACGGCCCCTGCACTTTTAACTTTTAGAAAACACAGGGGTAGAAAGCTTGTATTACATTACGGTAAAGTAATGTCTTACGTAACGGTAAAGTAACGTCACTAGTGTTAGAGTTTTTATTATATTAGTTATGGTCACGAAAGTGCACACTATCATAGGAAGTCCTTTATCTCGGATCGTTAGTATTGGATTATAGCGAGGAAATTTCGAGTAGTAGTACTGGGTCCGACAAGCCCCACCCTAGTTAGTCGCGCTAACTCAACCAGTAATGGTCGAACGACTATTAAATTTTCCTATCACATCGCCATGGTCAGTAATAGACCCGGTAATCAAAGGCAACAACACATAAATAGTCAGCTTCGGCTGCGAACGCTTAGTGACATAACGTATACGCATAACAGTCAGCTTCGGTTGTGAACGCTTAGTGACATAACACATAGGTTAGCTACCTGTAAATATAACAAGAAACTGCTAGTCACTACTATAAAATGTAAACAACTGAAATAACGAGCTATTTTACATCTGTGAACAAAACCTGTGAACTCATTCATCATTATGTGTTGACACTTTTTCTTGCATGTCATTGATCATCTGTGAACAAAACTGAAATAACGAGCTATTTTACATCTGTGAAAAATTTTTAACAAGATATGGGGTCTATCACCGGATCTCAACAGCATATCACCCTCAAATAAAAAGGAATGGGCCGATAAATTAGATGATGCTTTATGGGCTTTTCGAACTGCATATAAAACAACAATAGGTACCAACCCATATAAGCTTGTCTATGGAAAAAGTTGTCATTTTCCAGTAGAAATAGCACACAAAGCCTACTGTGTAATAAAAAACGTAAACTTAGACATAGAAATTACCGGTAAAAATCGATTTTGTCAATTAAATGAATTAGACGAACTAAGAAATCACGCATACTCTAACTCCGAAATTTATAAGGAAAGAATGAAAAATTTGCATGATAAACACATTAAACATAATGAATTTCGGATAGGAGATCAAGTTCTATTGTTTAATTCAAGACTTCAATTATTTCCCGGCAAATTAAAGTCTAGGTGGTCAGGACCTTTTTCTATCACCCATATTTTTCCACACGGTGCAATTGAAATTAAATCTCGGAATGGAATTCCATTCAAAGTCAATGGCCAACGGCTTAAGCTTTATCAAGGATTCATTAAGGATGAGGAGGAGGCGATCTCGCTACAAGCGGCCGACGAATAAACGAAGGTTTATGCATCAACATCAAATCCTGTAAGTAACGAACGCCGGGAAAACTTCTAAATCGGTAAGATTTCTAAAACCAAGTTTTGGGAAACAGGTCACTCACACGTGCACTATAAAAAAAATATATTTAAATTCTACCCGCCCACGGGGCCGTGTTCAGCTTGCTGTTTTCAGTTTTCTTCGTTAATTTACTGTTTCGAGCTAATTGTTTTGTGTTTTCTTTCAGATGGCCTAGAAATTCACATGCTTCAACAAGATGAATGGACTTATCAAGCCCGATTTGAAGTTCTTCAGAACATGCCCAAGGAAAACCCAAGACAAGTTTGCCTAGACACCCTGGAAGCAGTAGGGCAGATTGACCGCTTCAACACCCTAGTCACAGGTCCACTCAGGGCGGCTCTATGCACGAGACTCCATTAGGTCCACGAATACAACATGGAGTTCTATAACTCGTTTGCATTCAAAGCTAAAGCAGAGCCGTTTGATGAGGAAGGGGTTGAGTTTCGTTGTGCCGGAAATGTACTCTCAATTTCCATTGCACAGTTTGGGGCGATTATTGGGTTGTTTGCTGAAGAGGATGCTGGAAATGAAGAAAACACGAGAGGTCTTTGTGAAACCCCGCAAAACCAACGTCAAACGGCATTGTCCCAAATCGGGGAGGGACATTGCGATCCAAGTCAAACCAAAAGCACCCAGTTGAATAACCCTCTATACCGCTACATTCATAGGGTCCTTAGCAACTTCCTCAACCAAAGGCGTGACAGTACCGGTGTTGTCAACCTAAGGGATCTGACGGACTTATAGTGCATCCACAACCGTGTGCCTATTGATATCCCACACCTGCTCCTCTGAAACATGAACCTGAACCAACTAGCCACTCCCCCGACCCCTATCTTCTTTGGAGGATGGATCTACCGCCTTTACAAGAAATTTGTGCAAAGGATGCCAAGATCCTTCCTAGGCCTATGGTCGGGCAAGGTGGATCTCGCCATATGCCGCTTAATGGGAATCATCAACGAAGCGGGAGACGGGACGGTTCGATTTCAAACGGTTCAGGGACATGTTTGGAACCCACAAGAGGCTCTCGTCCTTCACGCCCCACAAATCCATCCTCCTCCTCAGTTTCATGGCCATGCGGGCTCATCCTCTTCTCAAGGGGGTGGTTTTCCTAACTTTCAAAGCTTACATGATCTTTTGCAGGAAAACCTCTTATGCACCCACAACACCTACAACATGGCCAGCAACACCTACACCTGGGTCGGAGCAATCGAGAGGAACATCTCCGACATGCAAGACGACATTAGCCACATCCGGGACTACATGGTGAATCAAGGAGGAGATGATGAAGATGAAGATATGGATTGAGGCGAAGGCGCCGGAGGTGGTGTGACACGGTTGCGGCTTCTACCAGGTTAACCTATTTAATCCCACGAACAATTATCTGGCCTGCATGCCAAATTTGAACAATATACTTTTCGTTAACACTTTTACTTTTCTGCATTTTCTTTTTTTTTTTAGTTTGTGATGTGGATGATAACTTGTGGTATTTAGGATGTTTGTTATTTGTGTGGTGTGGTATTTAAGCAAAATAGGTACCTAAGAAGCTTGGAAGCACTAAGTATCAGTGCTACATGAGCCCGGAAACCAGGACCAAAAGCCAAAAACCTGTTTTCATTAATTGCAGACTCTGACCACGGGGCCGTGCTCAGCCAGCACGCCCCGTGTCCACCACCCTGTACCTGCTGTTTGTCTGTAATCTGCCCGCCACGGGGCCGTGTCCACCAGGCACGCCCACGTGGCCACCTTCTGTAAGTTATTGTTACTGGTATTTTGACCACGGGGCCGTGCTCACCCAGCACGAGGCCGTGGCCAGATGCCCAGTAACACCACAACCTTGTTTTTCACACCTTTTTACACATTCAATCAACCTAAAAACATATTTTTGGGACACATTGAGGACAGTGTGTAATTTAAGAGGGGGGGGGGGATGCTACAACCTTGAATTTTTTGCAAGTCCTAATAACAAGCCCTACATAAAACTCTATTGGAACCGCTATACTACGCTCACGATGGGTGCACTTACCCATGTGTGTGTTTAGTGTTAGTAGAATATCGTGTTTTATAAATTTAAAACTTGACTAATGTGTAAAATGGGCTTAAAGTATCAATAAAAACATATCACATCCGACACACACCATTAATACTTGTAATTTTTAAAGAAAATAGTGCTGGGAGGTTAGAATATTCTCGGATTAGAATTTCGTCAATCAGATCGACATGGATTTTTAAATAAAATAAACTGTAAACTGTCGACAAAATGTGATGAGATTTCCCTTTATGTGTTAAATGATTTTTGGTGATTTTTCTATGAACAATTAGACTTTGAGAAAATTTCATAAAACTTTTTGGACATTTGTAATTTTTCTACCTCGTCAAGTATTTTAACAAAATTCACGAGAACAACTCAACTTAGGAGGTTGAGTTGGAACTGCTGAAAGTTAGTGTATATGTTTCTAATTATGTTTATGTGTTACTACAAGGTGTTACTTATTGTTTGGTACCTAAACGATTATCATTAAACATGATGCATGTTATGAGATCAACACATGCACATACCCACACGAACGGATAACTAAGTGTCAACGTGTTTGCATATTATGTGTTAGTATACGTGTAGAATTCAAGTGACTTACGGGAATGATAACTAACATTAAAAAGGTAACCATATCAGTACGGGGTTGACCACACCTACCCTTAGTCACTTTAATTCTAGCCGAGCGAATCGAAGGTGAGTTCACGGCCCTTGCACTTTTAACTTTTACAAAACACAGGGGTAGAAAGCTTGTATTACATTACGGTAAAGTAATGTCTTACGTTACGGTAAAGTAACATCACTAGTGTTAGAGTTTTTATTATATTAGTTATGGTCACGAAAGTGCACACTATCATAGGAAGTCCTTTATCTCGGATCGTTAGTATTGGATTATAGCGAGGAAATTTCGAGTAGTAGTACTGGGTCCGACAAGCCCCACCCGAGTTAGTCGCGCTAACTCAACCGGTAATGGTCGAATGACTATTAAATTTGCCTATCACATCGCCATGGTCAGTAATAGACCTGGTAATCAAAGGCAACAACACATAAGCAGTCAGCTTCGGCTGCGAACGCTTAGTGACATAACGTATACGCATAATAGTCAGCTCCGGTTGTGAACGCTTAGTGACATAACACATAGGTTAGTTACCTGTAAATATAACAAGAAACTGCTAGTCACTACTATAAAATGTAAACAACTGAAATAACGAGCTATATTACATCTGTGAACAAAACCTTTGAACTCATTCATCATTATGTGTTGACACTTGTTCTTGCATGTCATTTATCATCTGTGAACAAAACTGAAATAACGAAATCACGCATACTCTGACTCCAAAATTTATAAGGAAAGAATGAAAAATTTGCATGATAAACACATTAAACCTAATGAATTTCGGATAGGAGATCAAGTTCAATTGTTTAATTCAAGACTTCAATTATTTCCCGGTAAATTAAAGTCTAGGTCGTCAGGACCTTTTTCTATCACCCATATTTTTCCACACGGTGCAATTGAAATTAAATCTCGGAATGGAATTCCATTCAAAGTCAATGGCCAACGGCTTAACCTTTTTCTATCACCCATATTTTTCCACACGAGGTCGTGGCAGTAACACCACAACCTTGATTTAACACCTTTTTACACATTCAATCAACCTAAAAACATATTTTTGGGACACATTGAGGACAGTGTGTAATTTAAGAGTGGGGGGAGGGGGGATGCTAAAACCTTGAATTTTTTGCAAGTCCTAATAACAAGCCCTACATAAAACTCTATTGGAACCGCTAATCTCCCCAAATTTTTTCAAAAACTTTTCATTTTTTTACCTGTCTTTAATTAATTTGGGAATAACAAGTTCTAAAAGGTTATACTTTTACAAATTAACAACCGATAGCGTCGTGATGAAAAGAACCGACATAAGAAAATTATGAAACGGCATGACAAATCTAATTAAAATTTGATTATATGTACTTGATCACATTATAAACCCATTCCCACAATAAGTGAGTTTTGAGCCTTTATTGAGCATACAAACATACATCTTTATACTAAATGCTCATTTTTCGTTTCTTGTGTGAATAGCCGCTTGGTTCTTACGACTCTAGAACTTGCCACGACGATACATTCCCGGTCCTTGCCAACTTAAACCCAAGTAAGTAAATGATGGAGGCATTAGGACTAACCCATTTTCTTTTCAAAACCATTATTTTTCATTTTTTTTATCACCTACCCAAAATCCCCCTAGTTAACCCCTTTGAGCCTAAACCTTTTCGTTTCTAAACCCACAAAAAAAACACCCTTTACCTACCAAAACCTTTTTCTTTTCAACCCTTTATTTTAGTAAAAAGCACGGTTCTCTTGTGACATTTCTTTATAAAAAAAAAGAGAAGTCTAGCAATAAACAAACAAAGTCCTCAAAGAAACTTTGTTTGAAAATGCCTAGTTTGAATAAAAGTCACAAAAACAAAAGGTTTTACGACGACCGACGCTTTTAGTCCTTTTTACTAACCACTAACCCAAAACCATCTACCTTTAACCTAAGCCTAACCCTTCCCCAAGTCCTCTTGATATTTACAAAGGTTTATAGTTAAAAAGGAGGAGGATTGATTGCTTGGCAAGCATATGGTAGAAGTAAGTTCCATGCCGGTCTCAAATGTTTCACAAAATACATCTTCGGCCGAGTGTTGAGTGATCTCCCGTGAGGTATGCGAACTTGTATATAAATGGAATTTTAAAAAGGCATGTTATGCCCAAATAAGTAATTTGTCTTATGAAACGTTCTAAATAAATCATAACAAATAGGATTGTAAATGATAGAAAAATAAAACCCAATAAAGATCTTGGATTCCCGACACTCAAGACAAGCCCAAAACCTCTCTTCTACCCATTCTATTTGGGTGTTTAAGCCACATAATAAAGAGTTTTGCTTGAGGACAAGCAAAGTGTAGGATCGTTTGCTGACCTGAACGAGTCGTTCAGAGGTTGTCTCTTGCGTTTCAGATGCGGAATAATAAGAAATGCAAGTAGATATAGCTTGTTCTTCCTCCTAACTGCTTGTTTTATTGATTTGAAACGTTTTACAGCTCAATCTTCACACCGGCAGAGCTTCGACGTGGAATTCGACAACAACTACTGAGGACCGCTCATGAGGTTACTATATATAGAATTTTGGGTCCGCTTATGTGTCACATGACCATAAGAGCGGACCACAATGGTACATATAAGCGGACCATCATGACAAATAAGCGAACCAGGAACCTCATGACCCTATGAGCGGACCTAACTCATAAAACCTATACAGACTCCTGTTTTCTCGTATTTCGTGCCCTATGCTATACAATACGATGTAAGACCTGATCCTAGACACCTAGACGAAATCAACAGATGTAGTGCACCAACAGACTCCCCCTCAGATGTTGATGGAGTCGACTATCAAGCACCGTCTCCGTGTCTTCACATCTTTTGTTTTGATCAGTCTCAGGGCTTTTCTTCTTTCAATCTTCAGACTCCCCCTCTCGATTTACTGGTATTCCTTTGTTCTTCAGTATCATCTTCAGGATCATTGTCTGACTTTAATACACTCTAATTCTCTTGATCAGATCTCTTGATTCCTTAAGTTCATCAGCATCAACGGTTGAAGTAAACTTCAGGATCAGAAACTGACTTTACTCATGCTTTCAGGATTGATTTTCAGGATCGAAACTTGACTCTCTTCCATCAAAGAACTTCAGGAATCGAAACCTAGCTACCTGCACAATCTCAACCCCAAAATAAAATTTCTTTCACAAACATTTCAAACAACTATGTATCAACACATGACTACTCATATGACTATGATGAACCACTTGAAGAAGATTAGATTAACAAAAATAGTTAGATTTACACAAACACTCCCCCTCAAATGCTGCTCATCATGTTTAGCACTCGTAATTTTGAAAATCAGTTTTCCAACATCAGCTGTCGAAAATCTTTTTGACTTTTTCAAAATTTAGCTAAAACACACTAAAATCTTTTTGGATTTTCTGAGAGATATTACCTGACACTACTAGTAAACACAAACATACAGAAATGTAATATTTACAAACAATATTTTTGTGAGTTCGTGTAAGAGGATCATATCAGTTTATGAGACAAATCACCAACACCGTTAAGCTTGATTACATTTTAAGCTTTAAACAGTTTACCTAGATTGTCAGTATGTTTGTCCTCTTAAATTCTCAACACAAATTTCAATTGATTCGAGATACGATATTAATGTTTTAGAGACTTAAACTTAATTGTGTATCACTCCACTTGAATATACTCCCGTATCCAGATCCCAAATATTCAGTCTTACAGGTGAGTATACCACAGCTGATATCTGTAAAGGGGTTAGGTGCGAAACCGTGAGAGCTCAGGTCAGAACTTCCGTTCAGCAGAGAGATGACGGCTCGACTTTTGGTGGGTCCCCTTTAGAGGATCTTTTTTACAACAGCAATGACTA
Source organism: Helianthus annuus (assembly GCF_002127325.2). Taxonomy (NCBI): domain Eukaryota; kingdom Viridiplantae; phylum Streptophyta; class Magnoliopsida; order Asterales; family Asteraceae; genus Helianthus; species Helianthus annuus. The sequence goes on from NC_035443.2 coordinate 32,349,984, forward strand.
TCAATTTTATTGTTTAATCAGATTGCTGAGGGCGGCGCTTTTTCAAGCATTTGCAGAAAGTATTATCCGGGGACTAGGTCAGAACTTCCATTCAGCAGAAGTCCCCGGATAATACCCCAGATATCACTGAGTATAAAGACCTAGTATCTCAGAATATGGGACCTTTCAAACAAGATTTCGGGGGTTACCCATATATTCAAGAATAGTTACCCACAAATCAAGCAAGTTTGAATTTAGATTTATATCTCGTTTCAATTTACTAAATGTGCGAAAATCTACTGACACATCCACAGTAAGATTGTTTATCACATTTTTTACTTTACATTTCTTTAACGTGCCGTGATAGTCCACTGATGTACTATCATTTCCTCTTTTCACAACGAAACTCATTTTTGAATTTTACCATGTTTTTGGCTTTTTCAAATTTTCAAATGTTTTTGGATTTTCAGAAAAAATTTCCCTACTCCCCCTAAAATGCAAACACATTTCAAAGAAAATTTGAAAACTTCTAGACTCTTGACCCACTTAGAAACATAAAAAGTAAAACAAACTGTACAGAAACTTGACAACTGACATCGAATCACATCAAATCGCCATTCACTAGGCATAAACAATCAGAACTCCCCCTATCACAAACCATTTTCTCATTTAGATTTCAAAACACTTAAGTTTGTTTTAATCGAAATGTTTTTTCCGGAAAATGAGTTTGTGTTGATAAAAACCACTTGTAGGTCTTATCATTTTAAAAACGGGGACGTGGTTCATCATCTTGTCTATCTTTTACCATGAATAGTAAATCAAGTACAATTTAATGTCCCTGATTTACCATTTGCATTTTAGATCCTTCTGTACCACTTGTAAAAATACAAACATCTCAAAATATAACCACAAATACCACTTGTAAGATCAAGGTTACCACTTGTAGGAATGTTACGTCTACATCACCATTTTACCAATCAGGATGCCGATTCCTGCTTCGCACTTACCAACCTGGAAGCTCCGGCGTAGTCCTTCAACCTGTAAAATCCAAAACACTATTCAAATTCTTTCAAACAAACTTTTCAAACACTAGAATGATGTCGATTCCTGATCCACGATATAAACTTGGGATCTCCGGCGTAGTCCTTCGACTATCATGGGAAGCAGACTTCCATCCAAGTCTTCTCAGACTTGATGGCTTTCAGCTCTTGAGCCGTAGGGTTGTATGTTGCCTTTTTAGTCGCGTAAAAATCTTTTACCCCTTTAGCTCTCCCACTCAACATTTTCCCAAATATCTTTTTAACATTCCCATTGAATGTTTTCTCGACATCAAATTCATCTTTTTCTTTATAAAACTGATTAGAAATCTCAGTTTTTCCCACTTTCTTCTTTTTGCTTCCTCAAACTTCAATGATGGAAACTCCTCATCATTCACTGAAATCTTCTTCTCAACTTGTGGCTCTTCTGGCTTTGTGGAACCAGATTCATCGCCGACATTCACTTCACCTTTCTTCGCAACCCATACCTGGTTATCTTTTCCTTTCTTTTTGTAAAAATTCTTTTCCGAACACTCACCAACCTCAAATTTTGAATTCTCAAAAATTTTAGGTCTATTGGTTGGTATGTCAACATCAACAACTTTCTCTTTCAACTTCTGAGAAACTCCCTGTTTTGATTGGACACTTTTTGAACAATTCCATGCAATATGACCAGCTTCATTGCATCTATAACAGGTTCTAGTCTCTCTTAGATAACATATATCAGCTCCATTCATCTTTCTTTCAGCAAGAAACTCTTTATTAGACTGTCTCCAGAACGGTTTCTGTTGTTCCTCCTCAGCACTTCCACCTGACACAAATTCAGATTTTGTTTTAGAATTTTTCATATTTTTATCATTTTCTGGTGGAACAAAACCAAGACCTTTCTTTTTGTAGCTACGATTCTGGTTAGATTTCTTTTGAAAACCAGGACCAGAATTGTTGCCCTTTTTCTTATTTAAACGTTGCTGAACTCTAGAAGTGTATTTTTTAGATTTTTCAAAACTTTTCAAAACTTTTAATTCTGGAATATTAACTTCTATAAGTTTGAAAGTTTTGTTTATTAGTTCTGTTTTAATACTCATTATTGGGAACTCTTTATTGTAATATAATTTATCCGAACCATTGAAAGTATACACAACTTCAAATGTTTCATCATTCAAATCTGCTTTTGACAATAAAAATTCTTTACTGTAAGACCGTTTATCCGATGAATTTTGACTGTTGACTGACGACTTTGACTTTCCAGACCCAGATTTCGACTCAAACTCCTCATCAGTATCCAACACCTGATCGACCACCTTTTTGATTAGTACAGACTCATGATCAGTATCGGACGAGGTATACGTGACATCTATGTTATCTGGTAAAACGTCAGTTGTGTCGGTTTTAAGCTTTATATTGACTGCTTTTTCCAATTGCTCCTCATTTGGTCTCCTAGGTGAATAACCATCCCAAATCGGAGGCGGACATTTGTTATAACTAACAGTCGATTTCTTACCACATTCTTTCTTGTCTTTTAGCTTTTCATCTTTGAAAGCTTCCATACCTGCAACAGTTGGGTAAATACGATCAATGAGATAATCAGAACTAGAATAACTTTGCAATAAGCGTCTAATTCTCTCATTCTCTATCTTTTCCGTCTCCAACTCTTGCTTGCACTTAGCACTCTCTTCGATGTAGAAGTTTATTGCTTTTTGTTTTGTCATTAAAACTGCATTCAACATCGTCAGTGCTTGTTCTCTCTCTGAGTTAGTCTTTTGGAGGCCAGTTACTGTTTTATTCAAAACATCGTAAGATTCTTTCACATAGTTGAGGTTGAACAGTAACTGCTCCTTCTTCTTTTCATACTCAGCTATGATGTCGTCTTTAGCTGCACAATTCTTGCAAGCTTCCAAGCACTTCTCACACGGCTTGACGACCTCAACAATCTTTTCAACTTCAATTGTTTTAACAACTTCTACCACTTTTTCTACTTCAATCACTTTTTCTTCTTCTTTCACAACCTCAGTAGTCTTCTCAGCAACATTCTCAGCATTTTGAATCTCACCTTCAGATTCAGATTGTTGTTCTTTAGCAGCTCGTTTTTCCTTCAGTTTCTCCATTCTTTCTTCAAAATAGAAATGAAAACTTTCAGGAGATAGATGAGTTTTTGCAATATTTATATGTTTTTCTTCCTCATCATCACTACTACTGTGATCTGGTGATTGATCAAATTTTACAGATTTATCAGAATCATCATCTGATACATCAGAAACAGTCGGTGTTTTATCAAAAATAACTTCTTTTTCTTGAACATTTTCATTTTTTACACTTTTATCAGAATTCTGTAAATCTTCATCTGAACCCTGTAAACCTTCATCTGAACTTTCTGAAACTTCCCCAGAATTTTCTGAAAGTTCATCAGTACTATCTGAACTTTCATCAGATGACACAGATTTTTCATCTTCACTTTTCACAGTCTCTCCAATAGATTTCATCCAAGTAGCAAACAAATCTGGCTCTCGGACGATCTTGGCAATGAAAGCTTTAAACTCTCCCTTTTCATCCACAAACATATCCCAACTGAAACCTTCTGGTAGTTTCTCATCATCTTGATTGATAATGCGTGCTGTTGTGGCTTCAGATGATATGTAATTACTCCAGCTGAAATCTACCAAACATGCTCTTTTCGGATCTTCAATTTTTCTCCCGTGAGCTGTCTGCGGTTCTTGGGATTGACCGACTTGCTGATAGATAGCTTTGCGGTAGTAATCATCTTTCACAAATGGATTCTGTGCTCCGCTAGCTTCTCTTCCTTTGCACTCCCGCTTGAAATGGCCTTTCTCCCTGCATCGAAAACAAGTAACTTTAGATTTATCAAAACCTAAAGTTGAAACATGAGCATCTAGAAAGTCATTTCTCCCGGTAATGGTTTTGAATTTTTCAGCTCGTCGAAGAACACTAGCAAGACACCATTTGATATCCATGAGTTCCATTTCTTCGGCGTCTATTTGATCGTAATCCTCTTTGGTAAGCATAGGATTTCCGATCCGACCAGCAACAAGACCCTCATAGGATAACAGAACTGAACCCAGAAGTGCCATGTGGTCTTTAGCAGTGTCTTCAGAGAAGCTTTGACCTTCTGGAAGATTAAGAGCTATATTGCATTCAATCACGTATCCGTTTCCAGTTTTTGTACTCTGAGACTGAAAACTTGTGTTAGTCTCTTTCGGATTCACACTCGGAAACGATGAAAACCCGCTACTACTCTTGTTCGACCCCTGATCAACTTTCTCAGATGAATCACCAGCACTGAACGCAGTTTGAATCTTCGGGCTTCTTTCAGACTCAGTGACTGGAACACTACCCCGGTAGTACATCTTCACGTCCTGTTGACCACTCGGACTGTTCATTCTTGCGATCTTTTGATGCTCAAGATCCTGACTCTCTATTTTTTCAATGAACTGTGAAATAGTCAGCCCGTCATACACACCGGTATTCTTTAAAATCATCAAATATGTTCCCCACTCTTTCTGAGGTAACGCATCAGCCAATTTATCCACCCATTCCTCACGACCTTTCTCAACTCCCAACATTGATAACGATCGCACCAAGTGACAATATCTCTCGATTAGCTTTTTAGTATGCTCTCCCGGCAAACTGCTAAACAAATCGAATTCTTTCTTTAATAGTGCTTTCTTGCTCTTGATCATGTTTTCACTTCCCTCGAATTTAACCTTAAGAGTATCCCATATCGACTTAGCAGTTTTGTCGTGCTGTAACAAGATGAATATATCTTCCTTAATCGCCTGCTGCAACAAACTGATCATCATTTTCTCGGCTCTATACATTGCTCGTTCTGGATCAGTAAACTCGGATATCTCTTTAATAACTTGCAAATCTGTTCGAGGCAAAGTGTACTTCTTCAATATGCATTCCCATGATCTGAGATGATTGGCTTGAACCCAGTTTTCAAATCGATCCTTCCACCCATAATACTCCTCAATGCTCATCAATCTAGGGGGCTTTTGAGTTGTTCCCGTCTCGTTTTCTAAATTCATTGCTTGAGCAATTGCGGCTGGAGTAGTCGATGTAGCAAAAGCGTTGTAAAACTCGGAATCCATACTGACTTATAAGCGAACTAAACAAATGACAGAAAAACGATCCAACTCTGATCAGATAAGCAAACCAGAAAGATACACACAAGTGAACCAGACAAAATCCTTTGGAGCGGACCCTTAAAAGCGAATCGGACAAATGAGCGAACCGGGTGACTGAATAAGCGAACCAGGCAATCCGGACCAAATAAGCGAACTCAATCAATGTCCGTTCGAGCGGACCATTTTTGACAAATGAGCGGACCTGTCTTGATTTTGGAGCGAACCAGAAGCAAAAATGTACACTCGAGCGAACCAAACTACTAATTTGGAGCGAACCAGACTTAAACGTGTACAAATGAGCGAACCAGACAGTGATCTATGAGCGGATCATGATGACGTCAGTACGAGCGAACCATATTACGAACATGATTTGACCCACTAAAACTTCGAATTTTGACACGAAACTTTCCAGGGTTTGTCGTTATACAGATGCGTACAATCCTTGAAATTTTGAGACGATTCTGACCGTTAAAACTTTCCGAACGAAGAAAAGAAGGTGTAGAAGTGAGAAAAATCGATGAAATCCGGCTATAATCTGCAGAAAACCTTCTCCCAAGCTCTGATACCACTTGTAGGATCGTTTGCTGACCCGAACGAGTCGTTCAGAGGTTGTCTCTTGCATTTCAATGCGGAATAACAAGAAATGCAAGTAGATATAGCTTGTTCTTCCTCCTAACTGCTTGTTTTATTGATTTGAAACGTTTTACAGCTCAATCTTCACACCGACAGAGCTTCGGCGTGGAATTCGACAACAACTACTGAGGACCTCTCATGAGGTTACTATATATAGAATTATGGGTCCGCTTATGTGTCACATGACCATAAGAGCGGACCACAATGGTACACATAGGCGGACAAATAAGCGAACCAGGAACCTCATGACCCTATGAGCGGACCTAACTCATAAAACCTATACAGACTCCTGTTTCTCGTATTTCGTGCCCTATGCTATACAATACGATGTAAGACCTGATCCTAGACACCTAGACGAAATCAACAGATGTAGTGCACCAACACAAAGATTCAAGTGTGGGGGTATTTGATGTGTGTAAAATGCAACATATAAATTATATCAAATGAGGCATAAAACTAACCCTATTTTAGTACTAATGTTGGAGAAAGTGTGCTTTTGTCTTCCTTTTGTATTTTCAGGACCAAACGAGCTTAAATGAACAAAAGGAACATATATTCAGCAAAAACTAACATAAATACAAAGAAAAGGAATAAACATGGCATGCCCGACAGCATCTCCCGAAGCAGAAGCAAAAACAAGAAACAGGAGGCTGACCACGGCCCGTGCCCAGCGGAAACGGGGGCATGGTCAGGTGTCTGGAGAAATGGACAAATTATGGAAGCTTCTATTCCCAAAACGGGGGCGTGCCCAGCTCAGCACGGGGTATGGTCAACGCTAAGATTTGCAGAATCTTGCAAATCTTGATAGTACAGATACGCTTTTGCACACGGGGCCGTGTGGAGCCTAATGCAGATAAGAGTAATTAATGAAGGAAGAGAAAGATGATGGCCACGGGGGCGTGTCCAGCGGACACGGGGCCGTGGCCGGGCTTTTGTTCAGGCTATGAATAGGGGTTCTTGGTTCACTTCAAAGGCATCCCTTGGCAAACCACCTCTCTCCCACTTTGCCACCACTCCACCACCACTACAACACCCACATCCACCACCATCATCCATCATCCACCTTAGAGTGTGTGTAGTAGTATCGGGATCCAAGATTGATCGTATGAGTTCTTGTCAATCAAAGGACATGTTTGGCTAAGTCTCTTACATCACTTGGTGAAGACAAGCATTTAATGTATTACTTTTGATTTTTAATCTTTTCGCACTTTTTATTTGGTTTTGTATTAATGACGTTAATAACTAGTTTCTTATGTTGAAGGTGAAACTTCCTTATCATTTGTCCGTGGTGTCTTGGCATTACTTTACTGTCTATATAAAGTAAAAGATTTTCACAATTCATATCTCTACGGTCTATATAGAGATATGTTGGCTACCTGGTCGGGGGTTAAGGGAATGGTTTGGTAAGGTTCTTGCCTTGTTCAGTGTATAGATCCTGCAAGGACCTGGGTCAAGCTTACTAGGACCTCCTTCAATACCCACTGGTATTGGATGGCGGGGGTGCGAATGGCTTGATCCCCTCATATGTAAACTATTATTAATACATTAAACCCGCTACTTGGGATTGTATCCCTGCTGACTCAAACCACTTAGCTGAGGGTAACGTCACCTTCAAAAGAGGGGCCTACCACTTTACGCATTAATAACTTAATTAATTATCTTCCAATATTCCAATCCTTTGGGATTGTATCCTTGCTGACTCAAACCACTGGGTTGAGGGTAACGTCACCTTCAAAAATAGGGGCCTACTACTATAACTAAGATAATCTCTTAAAAAGTGCAAAAGTGCGAAAATCATCAATGGATACATTAAAGGCGAGTCGGATCCAAGTGATTCATCTTGTATATCTGTTTTCATTTTATTTTATTTTTATTTTCAGCATTTTAGTTTTTATTTTTCATATTTAAATCCTTTTCTAAAATTTTTGATTTGATTAGACGTTGAGGATAAACCGGTACTAAAAGCTCTTGTGTCCTTGGACGACTTCGGTATCTTACCAACGCTATACTACGCTCACGATGGGTGCACTTACCCATGTGTTTGTTTAGTATAGTAGAATATCGTGTTTTAAAAATTTTAAACTTGACTAATGTGTAAAATAGGCTTAAAATATCAATAAAAACATATCACACCCGACACACACTATTAATACTTGTAATTTTTAAAGTAAATAGTGCTGGGAGGTTAGAATATTCTCGGACTAGAATTTCGTCAATCGGATCGACATGGATTTTTAAATAAAATAAACTGTAAACTGTCGACAAAATGTGATGAGATTTCCCTTTATGTGTTAAATATTTTTGGTGATTTTTCTATGAGCAATTAGACTTTGAGAAAATTTCATAAACCTTTTCGGACCTAATGACACCCCTCATAAATTATTTGTAATTTTTCTAGCTCGTCAAGTATTTTAGCAAAATTCATGAAAACAACTCAACTAAATATGTTTATGTGTTACTCCTAGGTCTTACTTATTGTTTGATACCTAAACGATTATCATTAAACATGTTGCATGTTATGAGATCAACACATGCACATACCCACACGAACGGATAACTAAGTGTCAACGTGTTTGCATATTATGTGTTAGTATACGTGTAGAATTCAAGTGACTTACATGAATGACAACTAACATTAAAACGGTAATCATATCAGTACGTGGTTAACCACACCTACCCTTAGTCACTTTAATTCTAGCCGAGCAAATCGAAGGTGAGTTCGCGGCCCCTGCACTTTTAACTTTTACAAAACACAGGGGGAGAAAGTATGTATTACGTTACGGTAAAGTAATGTCTTACGTTACGGTACAGTAACGTCACTAGTGTTAGAGTTTTTATTATATTAGTTATGGTCACGAAAGTGCACACTATCATAGGAAGTCCTTTATCTCGGATCGTTAGTATTGGATTATAGCGAGGAAATTTCGAGTAGTACTACTGGGTCCGACAAGCCCCACCCGAGTTAGTCACGCTAACTCAACCGGTAATGGTCGAACGAGTATTAAATTTGCCTATCACATCGCCATGGTCAGTAATAGACCTGGTAATCAAAGGCAACAACACATAAACAGTCAGCTTCGGCTGCGAACACTTAGTGACATAACGTATACGCATCAACAGTCAGCTTTGGTTGTGAACACTTAGTGACATAACGCATAGGTTAGCTACCTGCAAATATAACAAGAAACTGCTAGTCACTACTTTAAAATGTAAACAACTGAAATAACGAACTATTTTACATCTGTGAACAAAACCTGTGAACTTATTCATCATTATGTGTTGACACTTGTTCTTGCATGTATTTCTTTGGACGCTAAGGCACTCAATCACGTCTAGAAGCACAACATGACATTTAAAACTATTTTTGGCGTTTGCATTCATACATTTACTTATGTTGGTTTTTGGGCGTTTGTTTTAACGCACTGCTTTACATTACATTACATTTATTTATGCTTCTGCAACTTACTTTGGTTTTCAAAAACATATTTTTACTCATATAGAGGTTGTTCTATATGACTAGTGTCTTGGATCCTGATTTGTCACGCGGCTCGCGGTAAAACTACGCAGATAGAATTTGAGGGTGTGACAATTTGAATAGTTTTAGGTTAGTTTTTATTGAATCTTATTTATGATTAGTGAATATTTAGATTTCATAAGTTTCAAATGAAAACGAGTTAAACGGTCTAATTAAATAATAATTAAATAAACAAAAAGAAAAAAAAAGATGAAAGAGATTTTAATAAGTAATCGAGCTCATGTAATGTGGTATTATCAATATAAGAAAGGTGTACCTATTTGTACACTTATTTGCCTATTGGCACACTAAAAAGGTGTTTTTTGTCTTATATGCACACCTTGCAGTGTCGAGCTGTGGCCAAAGCGCGGCGTTTTGTTCCGGACAACTAGACAAAGACTGACGGGTGTCTGACGGGTCTGTTGACCGGACCAAAACGCCGAGCTTTGGCCGCGTTTTGGTCCTGTCAACCAAACAAAATACTGACACCCGGTCTGGTTGACAGGACCAAAACGCGGTTAAAGCTCGGCGTTTTGGTCCGGTCAACAGACCCGTCAGACACCAGTCAGTCTTTGTCTAGTTGATCGGACCAAAACGCCGCGCTTTGACCACAGCTCGACACTGCAGGGTATGAACATAGGACAAAAAACACCTTTTTGGGTTGGCTATCTACACACTTGGTGTGTAGATAGTTTGAACCATAAAACGATAAAGTCATGTAGTTATCGTAGGTGTACAAGTCAACTAATTAAATGGTCATTATATATTTTTGGGTAAACTACAATTTTAGTCCTTGTGGTAAACACCAATGAGATGTTGAGTCCCTATTTGGAAAAATTAAACAATCAAGTCCCTTTGGTTGTCGATTTGGATCAATAATGTCCCTCTTGACAAATTTGTTAGTTGACCATTGAAAAGTCTAAAATACCCTTATCTTATTGTATTTAAACTTATGAAATAAAAAATCTTTATTTATTTATCGTTTTTATTTATTTATCTATACCCACTTCCTGCAATCTCCCCATTTCGACATTAAGGTGCTGTTTGTTTTTTCTGTAGGAAAAGGTCTGCAGTCTGCGGACCACATCTGCAGGCACCTGCAGGAGAAGAGGTGGACCAAATGTCTGCAGTCTGCAAGAAGAAGAGGGTTTGTTTGTTTTTTTGTTTTTTTTTTTTATAAAACCTCTTCTAGGTTTAAAACACACAAACACACAGTATCTCTCTCTACTCTCTCTCTACAATCTGCACCACCGCCACCACTTCAACACCGCCACCACTTCACCACCGCCATCATCACCACCACCGTCACCACCTCCGCCTTCACACCTCCACTTCTCCAGCGACCACCACTTCACCACCGCCACCACTTCACCACCGTCACCACCGCCACCACTTCACGAACGCCACCACCGTCACCACTACACCACAGCCACCACCGTCACCACTACACCATAGATCGATGATGATGATGCAGATCGATGATGATGATGATGTAACAGATCGATGATGATGATGATGTAACAGATCGATGACGATTTGGGGGTTTTGTTTCTGATCGATTTGGGGTGTTTTGTTTGCCATTGATTTAGGGTTTCGGAGGTGGAGGTCGATAGGTGTCGGCGGAGGTGGGGGTTTCGGAGGTGGAGGTGGTGTCGATGATGATGATAACAGATGTGATCGATTTTGGGGGGTTTGTTTCCGATCGATTTGGGGGTTTTGTTTGCCATCGATGATGATGATAACAGATGATGACGATGATGGTGTCGGAGCAGGGGTGTCGGAGGTGGAGGTGGTGGTGGAGTGGAGGTGGTGGCGGAGCAGTGGTGTCGGAGGTGCAGGTGGTGCCAAGAAGAGGTAAACGTCTGCGAGGAGAAGACTTGGGTCCATGTCTGCTCCAAGAAGAGGTCTCGCAGACCTTTTTTAATGAAAGGTCTGCGAGAAAACAAACAAGCTGCAGACATCAAACGTCTGCGCGCGTCTGCGTCGCGCAGACATAAGTGGCCAGAAGTACTTCTGGCCAAAAAACAAACAGAACCTAAAACCCTAGCTACCTTACCTTCACTCCTCAACAAAATTCCATAAAAATAAGTTTACAAAATCACCAAAAGAGTGAATTACAAATTTTGTTCTTTATCTATATACCAAGTTTCAGGCGTTGTCCTTTGTCTTTAAAGTTGACAAGTTTTATACTTTTTTTTCAAAATCTTGCACGACATGTCCTTTGGCACTAACCTAGTTAGTTTTTAACATTAAATTATGTCACGTACCTTACACATTAGGGTATATCTGTCATTTCACTCAGTATGGACTATTTTGTAAATAATATATATCCAGGGACTATTTTTATACAAAAATATAATATGTATACACAAATAGAAGAAAACTCCCTCTCTCTCTTTAACTCCCCCACTCTCTGTAATGTTGAAAACCCACCTGAACACCCTCCTTAAACCCTAGACCTCCACCATCGCAAATCTAAAAAACGACGCCTTTTGGAATGGGATTGGTTAGTAACAGATCTCAAAACAATTGGTTCTTGGAGGGTGTAAATCTGAAAACGATAGGGTTGCATCGGTGGCGGGTGAGTGGTGATGGTGGGGTTGCATCAGTGGTGGGTGGATGGTGATGGTTTTAAGGTGACGGTTCTAACGTGTTATATAGCGGTAGTTCCAAACGATATTTACCAAGAATTGGCAGAATGGAAGCTTGTCGTCACCGTTGTTGCACCAATTCGGAAGTCAGGTTTGGTTGTTTTAAATATTTTGTGCATATACGAATCCGAATTAGTACTCTTTCTAGAATTTAATGTTTTATTTGAAAGTACTCTGTGTTGAATTTAATGTTTTATTTTATCCGGGATTGTTTTATGGTGGTGGTGGTTAGAGGAGATAGTGGTGGTGTGGTGGTTTTATGGTGGCAGGTGGGGTGATGGTGGTTGGTGTAGATAGTGGTGGTGTGGTGGTGATGTTGAGAGTGGTGGTGGTGGATTCTGATGGTTCCTGGTGGTGGCTGTCGACGATTGATGGTGTTGGTTGTTGGTGGTGGTGGTGGAGAGAGATGTAGAGAGAGAGAGAGGTAGAGAGAGATAGAGAGAGAGCGGTAGACATATTTTATATATATATATATAGGGTAAAGTTCTTGTACAAATAATCTTAAGAGTTAAATGCTTGGTTGGTCCCTGTGGTTTTCAAAAATTGCAGACTTGGTCCCAGTGGTTTACTAATTACATGCGTGGTCCCAAAACTTGTCAAAAATGCACTCGGTTGGTCCCCAGCCCTAACATCAGTTAAATTTCTCAGTTAAGTCCATGTTAAATGACCAAAATACCCTTGCTTATTAACTCTCTTTATAATTTTCATGACTCTATCCCTGACCACCACAACACACCAAATCCGACCACCGTCTTCATCTACTCTCTCCCTGACCAACAAATCCGACCAAAATCTGCATCTCCTTTCTTTATCTGGCCAACAAATTACCGCATATCGAGGGTTCTTGACCAGGAACATGGAAAATATTCAACCACCTTAGGGTTTAAATCGTGAAATTTGAACAACTTTGTGGAGAAATTTGAACCTCTTGAGGAGATGCCTAAACATGAAATTGTAAATCGATGATTTTGGTGGTGATTGCCATGTGAGTGGCCGTCACGGAAAACTGGTAGTGATGAATAGAAGAAAGTTTTAAAAGAAAGCAAAGAGCAACAACACCTCAATTAATGTTTACTCTCACAAAAGCTATTCTTTTTTTAACCTATAATTTGCAGGTTGATTACCACAGCGGACATTATCGAGACCCTAGGACAACGGCTTTGTAACCTGCTACAACCGGAACAATTACAAACCACCCCATTACCCTCCTAGCTACAACCGTCACTGTCGCCTCTGTTCTCTCTCTTCATGGTCTGAACAGGCCGGCCGACCATAGGCCATGGTCGGCGGCTTCTCTTCCGATCACATCTCCCATTCTCTCATTTTTTTAGGTCTAAAACAATGGTGGGGTGTATGCAGGGGTTGGGGTAGAAAGAGGAAATGGGGTGATACGTGTAGAACAGGAGATGCAGATGTTGACCGGATTTGTTGGTCAGGGAGAGAGTAGATGAAGACGGTGGCCAGATTTAGTGGGTTGTGGTGGTGGGTGGCGGGTGGTGGTGGGTTGATGGCAGGTGGGTGTCGGGTGGTGGTAGGTTGATGGTGGTGGCGGTGGCAGGTGGGTTAATGGTGGTGATGGTCGGTTGATGGTGGTGAGAGGTCGGAGGTGGTGGTGGGATCTGTGAGAGAGAGTGTGGTGGAGAGAGATAGAGAGCTGTAAAGTTAGAGAGAGTGTGTGGTATACAGAGAGAAAGAGAGTTAAATGTAAAGAGAGTTAATAAGCAAGGGTATTTTGGTCATTTAACATGGACTTAACTGAGAAATTTAACTGATGTTAGGGCTGGGGACCAACCGAGTGCATTTTTGACAAGTTTTGGGACCACGCGTGTAATTAGTAAACCACTGGGACCAAGTCTGCAATTTTTGAAAACAGCAGGGACCAACCAAGCATTTAACTCTAATCTTAAGATACTAAACATACAAATTGAAGGAAAACTCAAAAAGACAAGGTGGCATTTTTGTAATTATCAATAACTATCAAAGTTACTCTACAAATATACCTAAAAAACCTAACCCCCCCCCACCCCAAAAAACCTAACCCCCCACCCCCAAAAACCTAACCCCCCCCCCCACCCAAGCTAAAATGCTAAAAACTAAACCCCTAAAAAACCTTAAAAAATCTAAAAAAAGTAAAAAAAAGCACACAAATTATTTTATTTTCTTTTACATTTTTTATTAAAAAATCGCTACTTTTAGTAGCATACTTTTTTTTTTGCTAACAAAATGTAGCGATTTTTTAATAAAAAATGTTAAAAAAATTATGTTTTTAGGTATTTTTGGTTGAGTTCACATTTGTATAGTAACTTTGATAGTTGGTGGTAATTACAAAAATGCTATCTTGTCTTTTTGAGTTTTCCTTCAATTTGTATCTTTAGTATGTTCAGATTATTTGTATTAGATCTTTTGCCTATATATATATATAGAGAGAGAAAGAGAGAGAGAGAGAGGGAGAGATTAATTTTTTAAATTTATTTTTGTTTTATTTGTTAAAACATTTTATAAAAATGGGTTAAAAGACTAAAGTACCCTTTTGTCATCTAAACTATTAAAAAAATTTAATTAGGTTAGGACTAAAGGACAAAACATGTATTATTTTAAAACATTATGTACAAAACTCGTCAATTCTAAAAACAAAGGACACCGTCTAAAACTTGGTATATAGGTAAAGGACAAAACTTGCAATTCACCTTTTCACAGTATCCGTCAACAATCAGATCTAAGCATTAGACCACCCGTAGTGGTTTAGAAAAATAATGCCCCCACCATGGGGCATTATCCGACACGTGTCATCCCAGTCAGCGTGGGGCATTATTTCAAAAGTGGCGTAGTGGAGCATTATTCCAATAACGCAACTTCCAATTAGAAAAAACAAAAAAAACAAAATGGTCATGTGATATGTTTAAAAAAAAAGAAACTACTTGGAAGCCTCCCATTGGCTAGTCAACCCCCACCATGTGCATCTTAAGCGTTTCAATTAAAACGCCAACTTCAATTTTTTGCGAAAATAACGCCCGGTAACGCCGGTTGTAGTGGGGGAGGGGCGTTTTAGGGCGTTTTTTTTTTCAATTTTTTTTAAAAAATCACGCCCCACTACGGATGGTCTTATAGGAATCTTTCCACCTTTTCACAATATCCGTCAACAACCACCACCCGAAAACCTATGATCATCTTTTCCGGCTTCACTTAAACTGATCAGTGTTGATTTGGTAACAAACATTCTACTCAATCTCAAACCTAATATAGTGCGAGGAAGGGGCAGCGACCGTGGGGCCCTATGGTTTGGGTGGTGCAGTGACATGGAGATGTTTGTTGGATGTTAGCAGGGCGACGGGAGGGTATGGTTGGGGTGGGACGGTGGGATGGAGGTGTTTGGATGGTGATGTAGGTGTGGTGATGCAAGTATGGTTGGGATGGGGATGGTAATGCAGGTATGGTGATGCAGGTGTGAGATAGAGGTGTTTGGATGAAATTGTTGATAATTTAGTGTTGATTTAGCTTCTTGTTTGTTAAATCTTGAATCTTGATTTTTGTTTTGCTAGAACTGCAATCTATTCTTGATTTCGTGCATACATCTGATTCTTAATTTCATCGTTACATCTGATTCTTGATAGGAGTTCAACCTGGGCCTGTAATACGATGCCAATGGCATTCAAGGTCTCAAGAAATGCCACATGTACTAGGTCACATGTTAGAGCAAAATGTCAAAGAAGAATTTAGCCAAAGAATGGCTAGTCACGATCAAACTTTCTTCAGATTGATCTATTACATATCAAAGTGCTACCAATAAGTCCATAGATCCACCCAACTTTGGTGTTAATTCTAAATCTGTTAATCTAAACCTTGAATTATAGTTCAAGAATCAACAAAGGTGGCTATTGTTCTTACGACGACAGTGGTGGTTGTGGTGAGGTGAGGTGAGGAAAGGGCGGCGGTGGTGGTGGTTGTGTGGAGAGGGGTGGCAGAGGTGGTGATGATTGTGGGGTGAGTGTATGTCTTGTTGATGAAGATGTTATATGGTGATGAAGATGAAAAGATTTGATGAACATAAATATCTTATAAAGATGAAGTGGTGGTATTGTTTCAATAATAATGCAAACGACACATTTGCCCTTCGAATTTTACTTGAAAAGACAATATTGCCCAGGTCAACTAATGGTTGACTAACGAAATCTGTTAGCAGGGACGTGATTGACCAAATCGACAACTACAGGAGCTTGATTGTTCAATTTTACCAAATAAAAACTCAACGTGCCGTTGGGTGTTTACCACAGAGAGTAAAATTGTAGTTTACTCAATATTTTTATTACACCTTAATTGGTTACACAATTATGAGCTAACTTATTCTCTTATTAATAATTAACTTGTTTTGATTGCAGAATGTGTTGAATAAATGAAGATGGGCTGATGACAATACATAGATTTTAATTACAAAATTTATTGGGCTGAAGAAAAACTTGCGTATGGGCTGCACCATTGATTTAATTGATATTAAAATTACATTGGGAAAGTAAGGCCGACGAATGGACTTAGAAAGTGAGGCTCATTGTATGGGGGCAATTAATTAGACGAATGGAACTGCCAATGATCTCTAGATCAAGTGGTGGAGGGTTTGCATTTCTCTTGAGAGATGCAAGTTCGACTCCCACTTGGTGCAGAGTGAGGCATTGGTGGGCAATGATAGGAGACCCAGGGAAACCTGGGTTGGATCCTTAAGTCAAACGGGTTTTACCGGTAATTTCACCGTCGTGCCTACGGGCGGGTGGGTTACCGGGTTTTCCCTGGAATTGGTGGTGGACTCGGGTTACTCTCGGAGTACTCCGTTTGTCCAGTGGGTGCCCCGAGAGTACTCGGGATTGAGTTTGTTGGCCGTTCAAAAAAAAAAAAAAATTAGAGGAATGGAACTCAGTGGCGAAGCTTAAAATTTCCGATCGTGGGTCGAAAACGTATATATAGCTAAAAAAATTATAAACCCGGGGGTCGAAAACGTATATACTTAAAAAATTTTATACGAAAACTATTTGTACTTGTATTAGCTATCATTGCATTGCATGTGCAGACAAGGGCTTGAGCATTTGCTCTGGTGATAGCTGAACGTTAACGTTGTGTTGCTAAGTTTAGGTATGGTCTTCCGTGCGCATGGTTTGTAAGGCCTTGCGCAGGCTTTAGGACCATAGTCTTCTGTGCATGGTTTGTAAGGCTTTGAGTAGGATTTAGGAACATACCCCTACACTACTTTATCTCAATAAGATCATCAATGCAGAGATATGTGTGTGTTCCTTTCGTATTAAGGGTGTAAGGAGTGGTTAAACACTTTGGAGTGGTAAACTAAAAAACCGACCAATCAGAGCACGCCATGTCAATCAGGCAAAAGTGTTTAAACTTTGCTGAAAATTGTTGGCAATGGTTTAGACACTTGGTGAAGTGGTAAACTATTTTTTTAAAAAAAAAGGAAAAAATTGTGATTGGTTGAGATAGGAATGGACCCCACCCCACCACACACACCCTCTACTTCACCGCATCGGCATCACACCACCGATTTGGTAAACTTGGAAGCGGCAAACTTTGTTGGTGGTGGTGTTTGCCGAGTGGTAAACATGTTTGCCGCATGTTGCCGATTACCACTCCGTATGCCCTAAGCGTTTAGTTTTCTCTCTCTTCAAATTTTCCACAAAAGTTAACCCCTTTCAGTTTTATGCCGGCTACCCGTTTGATTATATTAATAAATTTTTGGCTTTTATATTTTCTCGAATTTTTATTACCCCAAATCCCATTATATTGAATTGGAAGAGCAGTAATGAGAAATTGAGAATCTTTCTTTTCATACACAAAAGGCCAGATACCCGACTGTTATCTAAATACTCAGCTCATGTAAATCTAGTATTATCAATCAATGACAAAACTACTCTATTTAATACCCTTTTTCTTGGAGAAGTGTGTCAAAAGAGTTTCTCTATTTCAAACATCATGCTGGTTCTCTTAGGTGTGGTTCTCTACACTAAAATTCTTAATACACCTAAAAGTAAACTAATGTCACAGAAAATTTTTGGAGCTAATAAACGGTTAAAAAAATCATGTTCAGATTGAATTAATGGGACATTTAGACTATATGTTTGAAAACAATCCACCACTTCCCCAAATTCCCTAAAACAATTCTCCTACATTTTGATTGTTAGTGTCAAATTCCCCCAAAATTGATTTATACAGTTTCAAAGCGATCATAGTGGCATAAAATAATGAATCATAATGCGAAATGCATGGCGTATCCAATTCACAAATCGCATTTATAACAGTCAATAAGAAATTTAATTCACAAATTGCTAGTAAAAAACTAAGGTAGCCTTCGTTTCATGCAATGTAATGGAATTGGAATTTGCTTAGATATTGAAATTTAATTTGGATTTCACAAATTACTAATACGAAACTTAATTTCACATATTACAGTTCATAATTACAAATGTACCTAACCCTACGTGACGCCAGAAAGCGAGAACTTAAGACCTAATGGCGCAACCAGGAGGACCGTGATCATACAAACCAGCAGTCGGAGACCTTCTTATGTGTGAAGTTATTCTTTGTTTTCGGATTATGCATGTTGGACGGTTGCTATGTGGCTCGGACGTTTCAACCGTATCAGTTGGTTGAGTGTCAAATTTGGGACATTGATTCTGATTCTTATGTTTGTACCTTGCTATAAATTTCCAGAGAGTAATTTGGCTTGTTACACACTATAGGTGATTAGCTTATGAGCATTTTCACATTTTTATTTACCATTCATCAAAAGAATTATCCTATATATTAAAAAACTAAGCTTATGAACAGTATTTACCAGTTTATGACGTGGTTACTTTATTTTGCCCACACTCTGTCTCATCAAGCTTCATTCACACGCGTATCCTTCGCAACCTCCTAAACCCCTGTCTCTACCAGTCATCATCACCCCCAGCCGACCACCACAACAATCAAAGACAGAGACATGTGAGAGGGAAGACCACTGGCGGGCTGCTGGCCGGTTTATTATATTAATGCAAGGAAACTATGAAGTAGCATATATATATATATATATATATATATATATATATATATAGGGTAAGGATAGTGTAAAAAGGGCCTAAAGTGTGAGGTGTGTATTATAACACTATATATAATACTATATAACACCATATAAACACCGTATAACAATATGTAACACCATATAATACCATATAACACTATGTAACACTATATAACATTATATAACAAATATAACACTATACATCTATCATAGACATGCTATCAGACAAACTATAGTGTTATATTTGTTATATAATGATATATAGTGTTACATAGTGTTATATGATATTATATGGTGTTACATATTTTTATACGGTGTTTATATAGTGTTATATAGTATTATATAGAGTGTTATAACACACTTCTCACACTTCTCACACTTTGAGCACTTTTTACAGGATCCTCTACCTATATATATATATATATGGGATGGTTCAAATGAAAACCACTTTTATTGTGAAAACTAACTAAAAAAAGCCTAAAAAACACACAAAATTTTTTTTTTCAATTTTTTTTTATAAAAATCGCTAGTTTTTATATATAAAAAAAACTTTTTAAAAAAAAAAAAAATTTTTGTGTAGTGCACATGTGTAATAATACACATGTGTAGTACACATACATATGTGCAGTATTACACATGTGCACTACACAAAATTTTTTTTTTTTTTTTTTTGAAATTTTTTTTTATATTAAAAAGCTGCGAAATTTTGATTGCAAAAAAAAAAAAATTTTTTTTGTATGTTTTTTTGGCTTTTTTTAATTAGTTTTCGAGTTTTCATAATAACTAGTAGTTTTCATTTGAACCTTCCCCTATATATATATACACACAAATCATATATTAATTGCTTTTAGTTACTGCATATTGCTCTGCTATTTAATCCATGACAACATCTTGGAATATAGAACGATGCTTGTTATGCTAATACACTGCACTCATCTGTGTTCCGTATAACTAAGGACCAAAGGGGTTGTAGCCTATAGTAGTGGTATGAAGGTGTTATGTAAGGTGGTCCAACAGATGAAGTTGAGGGTTAAGACATTTACTTTTATTCTATCCTTACTTCTTTCGTTTATTTTAACTGTAATTTAGAACTATGATTATACCCATATGCTCTAGTTAACAATGAATTACGACTTTCATATGGACTATTAAGAGTTAACTGTCATTTTCGTCCCTATGGTTTGATCACTTTGGCCATTTCAGTCCATTTTTCAAAAATGCGCCATTTTCCTCCCCGACGTTCTGGAAAGGTGCCATTTCAGTCCAAAAATCATAACCCAGTTAAGTCAGTTTGTAAATAAGGACTGATTGTGTAAATTTGTTAACATAAAGGACCATTTAAGTAAAATGTATAAATATTTATATAATTATAAAATCTATAATATATAAACACACAAATCACTGCTCTGTCTCTCTACTCTCTCTCTAACCCACCACCACCATCACCTACACTTCCACCGCCGGTCAACCACCGCTACAGAACACCACCGCCGTCATCATCCTCCGCCGTCATCATCAACCACCATCCCAAAAACACCACCGCCGTCATCATCAACCACCATCCCAAAAACACCACTGCCGTCATCATCCTCCTCTCCTCATCATCAACCACCATCCTAAAACACCACCGCCGTCATCATCCTCCGCCATCATCATCAACCACCATCCCAAAAACACCACCGCCGTCATCATCGCCACTCTCTCTCTTTCTACTCCCTCTCTCTCTAAACCACCACCACCACCACCATCACCTTCACCTCCACCACCACCACCACCACCATCACCTTCACCGCCGCCACACTAGACCTCCGCCGCCACCAACTGAATCGGCAACGCCGATGACGGAGAAGGTTACGGCGGCAGATGATGACCAGCAGCAGAAGCCCTAACGTTCGCCTCTGTTTCAGGTAGTTGAACTCTCCGATCACCGTTCCGCTCAGATCCGTATGATTGAACAAGCCCTAACGTTCGCCTCTGTTTCAGGTAGTTATCAGTTGATTTATTCTATGTTTGTTATCGGTTGTTATAAGATTTGTAATTGTTAATTAAGTTTTTGAGAATTAAGTTTGACTTATAGCTGATCACCTCTGCAAGTCTCGCCGGAAAAACCATCGCCGGAGCTTAGTCGCGCCGCCATTCCAAACGATACCGGATCGGTTTTACTTGTTAAATCAGTATGTTATTACTTATATTATGTTTCTGCAAGTTTAATTACATTATAATCATGTTTTTGGAATCGAAATCGGATCGGGTTTAACTTTCGTTGACTGTTTTGGGGAAGACGATGAACAGTAACTTGTTCAAATATTTGAATTTTCATTGACTGTTTTGATGGTGGTGGTGATTGCAGACCATTCATTTTCATCTCCGTATTCTCCGATTCACTCCCACCGGCGACCAAACCTGCAACTATCATCATCTTCCATTAATCTTCTTCATCATCGTTGAACCACCCTGTTCACCGTGACATCCTCTTCTCCGATCAAACTACATCTCCAGCATAGAGAGAGAGAGTAGGGAGAGAGTGGTGGCAGTGGCTGTGGTGGCGGTGGTGGCTGTGGTGGCTGTGGTGGCGGTGGTGGCTGTGGTGGCGGTGGTGGTGGTGGTGGTGGTGGCAGCGGAGTGGTGGTGGTGGCAGGGCTAGTGGTGGTGGTGTTACAAATTTACACAATCAGTCCTTTATGTTACAAATTTACACAATCAGTCCTTATTTACAAACCGACTTAACTGGGTTATGATTTTTGGACTGAAATGGCACATTTCCAGAACGTCGGGGAGGAAAATGGCGCATTTTTGAAAAATGGACTGAAATGGCCGAAGTGACCAAACCACAGGGACGAAAATGGCAGTTAACTCGACTATTAAATTTACGATTTTTTCAGACATACTCTACTCCATCAAAGTTGTTACATCAAACTCCAATCACGTAAAAGAAATACTTAATGAGAAGGTGTGGCAACAGGATTAACCATCACCTGCACTTTCTGCTTCTCTGGAATAGAAGACACCAAAGTCATTGAACCAGACTTAACCTTCTCAGCAATCATGATAAAAACACAAAACAAGACCCTCCAAACCACCACCATCCCTAGTAATACCAACAAATCAATCCACTTTGAGTAACCCATTTCAACTTGCCATTTTACCCTCAATATATACTCTCCATCCATAACTTTTGGCACCCCGGCTTCGTTATATGCATACCTTACTCCTTCAAACTCATTCTTGAACAATCCTTGAAAAGCATACTTGTGAAATCCGATGTAAAACAAAGGGTATCTCCAAAACGGGTCCGGTAAATCATTTGGTAAGCGAAAGAACCCACCACTTATCATCATGAAGCCCTGAATCCCCGCACCCACTATGATTCCCAATAAGTAGTTTGGAACTACGCTCGCGATGGTCATCATTAGACTCTCAACTACCAGCATACAAGCAAATATTACGGATGTGAAGTATACAAAGTGATCAAATCCGTCACGAAGTCCTGCGAGGTAGTATGCTACTACCCCTGGAATCACGGATACTAGTAACAAGTATGGTATTGATGATAGGGTATTGGCTATAACAAAAGCCCCTGTTGAGTAATGTCCATTTAATCTTTCACGTTCGAATACTTTCATGTCCTCCACAAATGAGGGGAACCCCCCTATGGCCATGAATGTTAAGAATGAAGCCACAAACATCAGCATCGAACTTCTAGCCTGCAAGTTTAAAATCCATGATGTATGATGATAGAAATAATATGATTTGTAAGTGTTTATTAGATTGTTTTTGGAACATGTTTAGATTCGGACATAATCTAAATTGTGTTACCTCAACCGAAGTATAGGTTGACCCAACATTATAGTAGAGTGTTCCAAGACCTAAGGCCAACGCTAAATAGATAGCAAGGCGCAACCAATAGTAGCCAAGATCACGACGCATGTTGACGAAAGACCTCCTCGTGAGTACAAGAGATTGGGTTAAGAAGCTTGCATGGTCTTTATTATTGTCATGTGCTTCATCTCTCTATAAAATTTCCAAGAAAATATTCATCTTAATGGAATTGTAATTTCCTTGCCTTTCATTCCATGCATCGTATAACATATATACAAAGGGTATTAATGACATTTCCTAAAATTGAGCTAGACCACTAATCAAGCTAGTCAAAATACATAAATACAAATGATACAATCATGGAACAATTATAGCCTATTCAAAAGCTGTCCATTCTTATACTCCCCCGCAGTCGAAGCGGGAGGCTCTCGGATGTTGAGACTGGACCGAAAATCGTCGAATAAAACCTTTGGCAAGCCTTTGGTGAAGATGTCGGCGATTTGATATCTGGAGGGAACGTGGAGAACACGGACGAGGCCTTTGGCGACCTTTTCACGGACAAAATGAATGTCCATTTCGATATGTTTGGTACGTTGATGTTGAACGGGATTGCCCGCAAGATAGATAGCACTTACGTTGTCACAATACACCAAGGTTGCTCGATCTAGTGGATGGTGAACTTCCAGGAGAAGGTTGCGTAGCCAACATACTTCAGAGACTACATTCGCGACGCCACGGTATTCGGCTTCGGCGCTAGAACGTGACATTGTGGGTTGGCGTTTTGAAGACCATGATAAAAGGTTGTCGCCCATGTAAACGCAATATCCCGAAGTTGACCGACGGGTGTCGGGACACCCTCCCCAGTCCGCATCCGTGTAAGCCACAAGTGAGGAGGTTTGTGACGGTTGTAGATGTAAGCCATAGGTTATGGTGCCTTTGACATATCTTAGGATTCGCTTGAGGGCATTCAAATGGGTCATTTTTGGATCATGCATATGAAGACACACTTGTTGGACTGCATAAGAGATATCCGGTCGTGTAAAAGTGAGATATTGTAAGGCGCCCGCGAAACTCCTATATTCCGTGATATTGTCAACAGGAGAACCGTGTGTGTTACTCAACTTGTTTTGAGTATCAACGGGAGTGGCAGCCGGCTTACAATCCGTGAGACCGGCACGGTTCAATATTTCTCGAGCATACTTTTCTTGGGAAAGAAATAGTGAGTTGTTTGACCGTGTCACCGAAATGCCAAGAAAGTAGCTTAAAGGACCGAGATCGGTCATGGCAAATTCTTTGGATAGGAGAGCCATAAATTTTTCACGAAGATCATTGGTAGAAGTAATCAAGAGGATATCGTCCACATAGAGTAAGATGTAAGCCATATGGGATCCTTGTTTGAAAATGAATAGAGAATGATCACATTTGCTGTGTTGAAATCCCATCTTTGACACAAAATCGGCAAATCTTTGGTACCATGCCCTCGGAGCTTGTTTGAGCCCGTATAGAGACTTCTTTAGAAGACAAACATGATTCGGATATGTGGCATCCCGAAAACCCATTGGTTGATGCATGAAAACCGTTTCATTAAGATGGCCATGTAGAAAAGCGTTTTTAACGTCAAGTTGATGTATTGGCCATGATTTCGACAATGCTAATGATAAAACGGTTCGAATAGTTGCCGGTTTAACAACCGGACTAAACGTCTCTCCACAATCAATACCAACTTGTTGAGATCTACCATCACAAACCAAACGGGCTTTGTATCGCTCAAGAGTACCGTCCGCTTTCTTTTTGTGCCTAAAAATCCACATACTCCGAACGATATTCATATCAGTCCGTTTTGGTACTAATTCCCAAGTCCCATTTTCAATAAGTGCCCGAAATTCGTCAGCCATGGCAGTTTTCCAGTTTGGATCGTTGAGGGCTTCGGTTGGGGATTTAGGTAGTGGGGAAATTTTTTTAGAAGTTGTGGTGTTTAAATTAAATAATTGTTTAGGTTTATAGATGCCAGACATGGAACGGGTATTGATAGTGCGAATGGGTTGGGTCTGATGGTTTACGGTGTGTGGGTGTGAATCGGGATGGGCTGGTTGGTTTGGATGGGTCTCGGGTGGAGGTGAAGGGGTGTTTGGTGGTTGTTGGGCTCGTGGGCTGTGGGTCTCGAGTTGTGGGTGTGAATGGATTGGTTGGTTTGGGGGATGGTCATAATTAAATGGTGAGGGGATGTTGGGTCTTGGTGAGTGAATTGGTGAGGTAGGGGGACGACAGTAGGTGAGGGAGAATTGGTAGAATTATTAGGGGGTGAGTTTTGAACAGTAGGTGGATTGTTCTGGGTATTAGAATTTTGGGAGGTAGAGGTGGGATTAGGTGGGGTGGTCCAATAAAAAGGATATGGTGTGGATGTTAAGAAATCATAGGAGGAGGGGTTGGGTGAGGGGTTAGCAAATGGAAAGACGCCTTCGTCAAAAACGACGTTTCGGGAGATAGTGATTTGTTTGGTTTTGATGTTGAAGCATTTAAAACCCCGGTGATTTGCGGGATAACCAAGAAAAACACACGGAGTGGAGCGATCCGCGAGTTTATGAATAGTAGAAGAAGGGAGGAGAGGATAGCAAAGACAACCGAAAACGCGTAAATGGTCATAGGATGGGTGGCGATTATAAAGGCAAAAAGTGGGTGTGGAATTTTGGAGAACTTTGGTGGGTAGAATGTTTAACAAATAAGTGGCATGTTCTAGAGCATGGTGCCAAAATGTATGGGGTACCGAGGATTGAGATAAAATGGTACGCATGATATTGTTAATTGACCGAATTTTGCGTTCCGATTTACCGTTTTGAGGAGATGTGTACGGACATGAAAAACGGAAAGTCATACCATTTGAGGCACAAAATTTATGAAAAGAAATGTTATTATACTCTCGGCCATTATCGCATTGAAAACATTTTATGGTTGTGTGAAATTGGGTTGCAATCAATTTGTGAAATTCGATGAATTTAGAAAAAACTTGAGATTTAGAAGCAATGGCATACGTCCATAAGAAGTTGGTTTTATCATCTAAAAATAGAACATAATAACGACACCCGGTAGAGGAGAGAACCGGGGATGTCCATAAATCGCTATGCACTATATCAAAAGGTAAAGAAGTCCTAGTATTAGAATCATAAAAGGGAAATTTAACTTGTTTGCCAAAAACACACGAGGCACAAACAGTAGAGGGTTTAACATTATTTGAAAAAGAATGCAAAATAGGTTTCAAACATCTCAAAATATTATTTCCGGGATGTCCAAGACGTCGGTGCCATGTGTCTTGGGTCACGGCCAAAAACGAAGTAGGCGGAGTACTAGAATCTTGAACTTGAATACTTGAAGGTAGTGTTAGTGGGTAAAGATCACCGACACTATCACATCGAAGGAGGTGCTTCCGGGTTTGGAGATCCTTCACATCAAAACCAAACGGATCAAATTCGATTGAAACATTGTTGTCGGTGGTGAAACGTCGGACGGATATTAAATTCTTAACTAGTTTTGGTGCGAAAAGAATATTATTTAATTTAAAATTTGGAAAAGGATGTGGAAGGGTATGATTTCCAATCGCAAGAACTGGAATGTTATTGCCATCACCGACGATTATGTTTCGGGCATAAACTTTTTGAATTTGAGAAGTGAGATTAGTAGAGTTGTTGGTCATTATACCTGTGGCGCCCGTATCCATGTACCAATTTTGATCCGGCGGATAAAGTGAGAAGGCATTGAACGCTTGGTCAAGTTCTGTTGGCGTGTGAGTAGGCTCGGAGGTGGTGTAAGCTTGGTGTGGTCTTGGTCCGAGGATTCCCGGTTGTTGAGAAGGTGTCACAGGCCTTGAGTTTTGTGGTGGGTTTGTGGGAAAAGGGCAGGGAGGTGCGGCCCAGTAATAACCGAAGGGGCTTGGCCAAGTTATGGGCCTGTTTGTGCCAGCCTGGTAGTGTGGCCAAGATTGATTTGTAGCAGGTTGCCTTCCACGTCCCCTGCCACGACCGCGACCCCGGCCGCGACCACCTCGTGATGAAGCTTGAGTTGGTTGAGGAGAGGGAGATTGAGGGGTTGGAGTCGTTTGGTGGGCAGTATGAAGTGCGGTGTCGTTTTTGACACGGGTTGCTTTGGTGGTTTCTTCGAGTATTAGTTGGGAACGCGCTTCGTAAAAAGAAGGAAATGGCTTGGTATTTTGTAGGATGGCACCAACAGTGGCATAAGCTTCTGTGAGACCGGTGATTAATTGAATCACCAAGTTTCGTTCGGTGACGGGTGAGCCAACGTTGTCCATTCTTATACATCTAACTGTTAGTACCACAAACCGAACAATCTATTATGATATTAGCTTGTTATTTTTAAATATCTAACTTACCTTTTCGCATATTTCAGCAACCGTATTGTTCACTTCTTGGTAAGTAGTGGATGATTTGTAGGAATCTACTAAGGTTTTAATAACTTCCTCTGTAGGTTTCCTTCCACCTAAACCTAGTTCGATATCCTGTGAATTTCAATAATGATGTTAGACCATGTTCGTCCTGGCCAAACCACAAAAACATATATAAACCCGTCTAATCAGTCAAAGAAACGTTAGATTTCTAGTTATTCGAAACACATGTATTCTCTCCATTTAAAAACATATCCACACTCTTCCATATCATCACCACCGTTTACCATTATTTTTCAAAATTAATTTTTTATACTATACAACTTTATTTTCATTTCGGTATTATTTGAAATAATAATTGTATTTATGAAATATTATAGTCTTTGAAAAACTAGGAAAGTTCTAAAGTTGGGACTTCAAACAATTAGACATTACATACAACAAGTATCCCATCAATTAAAAAAATATGTTATTCTAGATTATACAAATAAAAATAAATCTAGTTGGCATACTAAGAAGATATTTTATTCTAGATTGAAATAAAAATAAATCTAGTTGGCATATTTAGCTCTAATTCTGGTCACATAATTTTTCAAGGCTTAAAACATATAGTAAAATCATTTAATATATATTGAAGATGTACAAAATCACTTCGAATATATTAAAAACTTATAAATTATATATATGTAGCAATTAAATATATTTTAGAACAATACAATACTGTGTGTATATTTATACAGAAAGAAAACCGTGACCAAAAACAAATTAGTACCCATCTCAAAGGCACTCCAAGTGGGCCACGAATTACCCCAAGTTGGGCATGCTCTTGGAATCATATGCAATAAAAAAGATGTACAATCAACTACCCAATATCCAAGTATGATGAATACAAATTAGTGTTATGCAAAGAAGTTACCTCATCAAAATCCTTGTTTATTGTTCTAAGAAAGTGATCAGACGGATTCTGGAAATTGGGGCAAGGGAAGCCATTTAAAGTGAAAAACTGCATCCAAATAAGATATAAATTTAGCTTACCATCGATAAAAAACCATCTAGACATGAATTAACAATTGTATGATAACCATACTTCATTTGCATAGCTTGTCTTTCCGAAGTAAACTGTTCTTCCAGAAGAAAGGAGACATAGATTATGAAAAAGCCCAAATACTTCACTGGATGGCTGGTGAATGGATGCAATGATGGTCCTTCCTTCGTGCTGATCAAGCCTTGCGATTCTGCTCATCACGTAGTACGAGGCCGCACTATCAAGGCCACTTGTTGGTTCGTCAAGAAAGAGAAGCTTAGGACGAGTTAAAATCTCGATACATATGCTAACTCGTCTCTTCTGGCCTCCACTCAGACCTTTAGCTCCCCACCCTCCAATCCTCGTGTCGATCGAATCTTGAAGACCCATCTCTTTTATCGTCATTTCCGCTCTCTCCTTCTTCTCTGTTTTAGACATGGAGTCTGGTAGTTGAAGTTGTGCTGAATAGTAGACGCTTTCCCGGACAGTAAGTGTTGTGATCAGTGTATCATCTTGAGTCACATAAGCCTAGAGGGTTTTATTTTTCAGTATCTTTGCTTTATCAAATAAAAACGAGATCAAGGATGATCCTAATAAAATCACATTTCCTACATATATTTAGTTCTTACCGATGTCCCATATGCTAGGGTTTTCTTGATTCCATTAACTAAAATATCACCAGTATTCCTAGTCTTGCGATCTAGTCTCCCTGCATACCAAATGGAAAATGTTAAACAAACACAATTATGATAGGTCATACAGGCCGCATGATAGGGGTGAAATGTGTTCATATGGTTTGTATGAAAGGTAAATCATATGGCACGTATGATGTCCAGATTCACAAATAAACGACTGATGTAACCAATGAATGACCCATACGACCCTATGGCGTTTTAATCTATCATACAACTTGTACGATGCAATGGCATTGTGTACACTTTAGGGATGTTCAATCCTTAACAACACACTACAAAATATTAGTTAAAACTGTAATGCTATTTTTTATCATTATAAGGGTGGACGGTACATTCACAGGATGGAGATCATTACCCAGTCCACCTAGGCAAATGAAAGAATCAATGTCTGGGTGGAGGGGATTGTGGTCATAATCAGGATGGAGATTTATGAAGAGGATGGGGATGATCAGGATGAAGAGGGTGGGATGAATTAAAGATCCATACAGTGCCATGGATACCGACCAAAATTATAATCGTGATTAGGATGATTAGAGGTGAAAATGAGCCGAGCTACTTGCAAGCTACTCGAGATCGACTCCAAAAAAGCTGAATATGTAAAAAAGTACCATAAAAATAACTAAATAATGAATATATATACATACATATTATGTTATGTATAAATTTGACAAAAAATTGTTATAGTTAATATAGATTAATTAATAAATAATGAATCAGACAAGCCCGAGCTTGAAAAACTACCCACGAGCTCTAGAAAAAAAAAACTCGAAGCGAGCCGAATTTGAGCTTTAGAAACAAAGCTCAAACCTAGTGGAGTTCAAGCTTCACTCATTTACACCCTTACGGATGATCATGATCCATTCCGTCCACCCTAACCGGGCTAACTGTTTCTTTGTTGCAAAACAATTGCCAATTGTTAGCATGATTAGTAATGCATGGAGATTTGGTTTCTTTGAACCAGATTGCTTTATACCTGCTAAAGCATCAAGAAGCGTGGATTTTCCAGAGCCAGAAGGACCCATAATAGCTAGGAGCTCCCCAGGTCTGGCATACCCCGTAACACCTTGAAGTATGGATCGGGTTCCACCGGTTTGTCCATCGGGCACCATAACACACAAGTCTTTCCATGTCAAGCACACACCATTGTTGATGTCAGCCTCTACTTTACCATTACCACTATGGTTGCGTTGAGATGTAATCTCCACCTCTTGAGGATTTTGTACTTTTATGTCATGAGAGGGTTCCATTCTGATTCTAGAAAGAGAAAGG
The DNA here is from genome assembly GCF_002127325.2 of Helianthus annuus. Lineage (NCBI taxonomy): Eukaryota > Viridiplantae > Streptophyta > Magnoliopsida > Asterales > Asteraceae > Helianthus > Helianthus annuus. The sequence goes on from NC_035443.2 coordinate 32,380,191, forward strand.
GGGGGGGGGGGGGTATAATTAGATATATATTTCCGTGTGTGAAGATGGAGGATGCGTTAGGTTTATATAAGGGTTAGGTAATGATTTCAGCCATGGTTCTTGACCACCCAAGAGTATCGATGCTTGCAAGCTGACTTATTAATACAATCCAAAGACTTGGTATACCACTTGGTATATAATCTAAAGACTTAATGTTCGATGGCTGATAAGAATAAAACAATATTTTTATAATGACTTTAATTTTCAATGGTGGCTGCTAAGAATAAAACAATATTTAATGTTCAATGATGGCTGATAAGAATAAAACAATATTTTTATAACATGGCTAATAAGAATAAAACAAACATTTTATAATGATGGCTGATAAGAATAAAACAATATTTTTTTCATGTATGGTACAAAATTGTATTAAACTAGAAATAGCACTTGCCGCGTTGCGGCCGGTACTACTCACTTGCAGCCTTCGGCATTGCTTATTGTATGTTCTCCGCTCCTCTTCTGTCTTAAAGTCCCACCCATGAAGCCGTACCTTTGGCTGTACACATAGTTCCAATATCAAGGAATAGAATTAAGTATATTACATAATAGATTATTTAAGAATTTCGCATAGAAACAACAATTCTTCAAGTAATAGAAAAAAACATATAACTAAAATTAGTAAAAATGTAAAACAATACCTTATCACTTATCATCCAAGACATATTAAATATTTATTGTGTTAGAAAAGTCAATATTAAATGCGTTTTAATTTTTCCAGCGGTGAATGTTACTCTTACCTCCACCTCTACGCATGCAAAAGTTACATCAAATTAGTCATAATCTATGGAAAAATTACCCAATAAAAAGTAAAAGGAGTTGTTACCACTACTATAGTTTCTATAATTATTTAACGTGTGAAGCCTCTTTTTAGTGCTTTGGTGAGGAGTAGACTCATTTCCATAGAGTAGCAGCAGATGAAACCAGCACATAGACCTACCAAAGTAAATTATTAAATTAACTGTTGGTAGTCTACTATATTTAGTTAACTTTTAGTAGTAAAAGTGTTAGTAAAGCATAATTTTGTTTCTTTATGAAGCAACCAAATCACGAATATAAAACATCTGATGATGGTGAAACATGGTGAACCAGAAGGCAAATACATGTTCATGTACATTCTTTTAATCAGTTTACAATCTCATCTTTAAAGTTGTAATTATAAAATTAGTAAACTAACCTGGATCATTTTTGGTAATGGTAGCAGTGCCAGCATAGTCACATGATCTAGGAGCCATTGATCAACGCATGTAATATCTATTAAAGGCATATGAGGCGTGTGCTTGAATTGTGTTGGGAAGAAAACACAATCCAAACAGCTGCAACGACCCGCAATCGTCTCCTGTGCCGCATGCGTAGTCAAGAGCAGCCTGTAATGCCTCTCTTGAGGCCTCGCTCCTGACTACACACCATGTCGCTGCTGCGATACGGCAGTAGAGAACCACCAGCACCACCATTGAGAACATACATGTGTCTTGGTTTTCTAATTTCATTGTGATGTTCGCATGACAACATAGACCATATAAATTGGTTCTAACCAATTCAATTAAGCTGATTTTAAAGACCACTTTTTACACACCCTTAGTTGTGTTGATACTTTTATTCACAAAAAAAAAAAAAATATAAGTAACGTACAGTATGCTCAGCTGGATTTAATTGCAGTTAGCTAGTCTTTGCAACTATATGCCTGCATCCCTACCCAGTGTAATGATTTTTTCCCTTTAGTAAGATGATAATAGATTAATAAACTATATATCGTCAATATTATTTAAGAAGATATATTAACAGACATGTAATACTATGTTAGCCCTGAAGTTCAACTATTTTTGTAATAAAAAACCGACAATAAATGCATACTGTCAATGACAAATGTGGTAATGCTTGGCAAGCCATAGACATTTATGAGAGGTTTCTACCTTCTCACAAACAGTATATATCATTTATTTTAAATCTAAACCAAAACCAAACCCAAATGTTCACTTATTCAATAGAAACTTAAATCATTTTGTCACTCACTTTTTCAATAGAGACTTAAATCATTTTTTATTTGGTGTCTTTAAAATAGAATTTGAGAAGTCTTCTACCTGATGGTGTTTTCATGTAAGCTTGGAAGTACTAAACTCATACAATTAATGGAAAACACCTGAAATCCTAACTTCGATTGGTAAAAACCCTAATTTCGATTAGTACAAATATAAAGCAATTTTAACAGACCCCTGAACTAATTCGTACAAAACACTTAATGTGATCAAACCTGAGAAACTTCAACGGGCTGACTGAGCTCTCTGAGTGAACTTCTAATCGATTTCTCACGGTGACGCCATCAACAATAACCTCTGGCTGTTCCGGTCAGTACATCGTCATCTTCAGTTATCAAATCTAAAAAATCATAAAGAAAAGTTATCAAAACTAAAAAATCCATGAAAACCTTGATGCAGGATACCCCTAATTATAAAAACTAACGAAAACCCATGATTGTTATACCGTCGCTGCTGAGATTTCTTATCACATCAGTGTAATCTGATTGTGTTCTCTTGAGGTCGACTGCTGAATGGAGGGGAAGTGTGTCACACCCCTTTCTAAGGTGGAAGCACGAGGTGTGATCCTGAAAGGTTCTCATTGCATACGAATGGTAAACATACTACATGCTCGTAATAACTTCAAATGCCATTAACATTACATAATTAAAAACATAACATAAGTTAAGTGTTTACATCACAAGATAACACATTGTCTGAAAAGTTTACAACTTTATTTTAAAGACAACCACAAGGTTTTTAATCATTATATCACCACACGAGATGGGATATAACAACCAAATCCCACAAAAGATGCATTAGAGTCTTGACACAACACATCTAAAAACATAAACGACATCCTGGAGCAAGAGTAAGACCGCACGCACATCCAATTTAGTTACCTGAAATACATGTAAGTTTTGGAAAATCGTCAACATAATGTTGGTGTGAATTCATGCAGATTTGTGTAAAACATTTAAGCATCCGTTGTAGAAAACATGGTATGTAATTGTATGAAACAAGTATCTTTGTAAATGTAGGGAATACGAGATCGCTAATGGTTCGCGAGGCCACTAACATATGTAACGACATAGGAAGCATCCAAACCGTAGGCATTTTTACTTGTCGATTCACGACTAGAGACACAAAAGCACTGCTTGGTAAAAGAGTGGCCAAGAGTGTGGTTGCCTGAAACCCATTAGATCTAACCTTTTGTTCGGCGGTCTTGGTATGTAACTGATTAATGGTGCTTATGGCACCCTATACGTCACATGATCTATAGTATCATTCCTTAGTTTTTGTATTCAACATACCATAGCACATGTATTTTCCCCAAGTTTAGAAAACAAGTAAAAGTTTAAAAGTGGGGACATGAACTCACAACTTTGCGTATCCTGCGCCGTAAACTTCACCGGTTGGTTTCGTAGCGTCGTCACCTATATGCGTTCTATTAATGTTAGTCACTAGACTTGTATCACACAAGTACAAGTCATCATCTTTTGTTTATGTATATGTTCTTTATACGTTCAATCTTTGTGAGGGTCGTGCCCTTGTTTGTCGGGTCTTGCCCGTTTGTCATGCTTTTGCACTTTGAATATGTATTGTATTTTTGTAAATATATATTTTGTCTCTCAAATATATATTTGTTTATGAAGCCTTTGTCAAGGTAAGAAGTTGTTAAAAATAATTTATATTTTTAACTTTTCAAGTATGTTACTTATATTATTTTCCCAAAAATAAATATAAGTATTTTGTAAAATAATATTTTCAATATTATTTTTGTACAAGTATTCTTAGGAAAGTATACTTGTATTTATTGTAAATACTTGTGTATTTTGTATTTTTTTTTCACCAAAAATCAATACTTTGATTTTTATTACTTTCCAGAATTATATTTTTTAAAAATAATATATTTTTAAGACTTGTATGAAATATGTATTTTGTCATGCTATAAAATATATATATGGTTATTCTTGTTATCCACCCGATTTTCGTATAAATTCCAATACTTGGTATAGGTTATATATTTGTCCAAAAATATATATTTAAGTCCATAAATGTCCAAGTTCAATAATATGTAAAGGAATATATTTTTGTAAATATATTTTCTTGTATTTGTCCATGTGCTTCAATTCTTTGTGAGGAATTTTTGTATACTTGTATGCTTATGTATTCTCATGTATTTGTATGTGTGTTTTTGTATTCATACTCCATGGGAGTATTTAGTGTATTTTCAAGTCCTAATACACTAATATATACAATACACATAATATACACTTAGCACAAAATTTGGTGATCACTAAATATATACATTTTTCCTAAAAATATACATACTTAATTCTAATTTTAAACTTGAAGAAATCACCATTTCTTGACTTTAAGTTTTACAAAATTAGGGAAACCTTGGTAAATATTTTTAAGTGAATTTTTAGGGAATAAGTTTCACCACAACTTATATTTTCTAAGTGTCAAAATTTTATAAAAATTTTGACATAGTTTCCCCAAAAAATGGAGGTTTCCCATATTTTCAAAGAATGTGTTTATTTTCTTTTCAACACCAAAAACAATTTTCAACAATAATCATCAACAACATACACTAATTTTTTTTCCATATGAAACATCATGGTGAACTTGATTCTTGTTAAAAATGTGTAGTCTTTTTGATCAACACTTTATATAAGATGATCTTTCCAAAAATAAGTGTTCTTGAGTATTTTAAACAAACTTATGTGAAACTTTAATCCACTAACTCAATCATCCATGAGTTTTATGGTTTCAAAACTTTGTAAATCATGTTCTAAGACCACTTTTATGTTCATTAGAAAGATCATTATTTTTAACATCATGTTTAACCATGGATCTTTCAAGATCCATGCTTAATAACTTTAGATCTTTCAAAAACAAGCTTTATGTTAAATTTTTAACAAACTTTTCTTGAGTTTTAGTTTCAAAAATTAGTTCTACACACACTTTATTACTTCAAGATTACAAGGTTATGCATCAAAATTCATTTTTCATGTTTCACATAATGCTTCATATGTTCATCTTCAAGTTTAACCATGGATCCTTCAAGAGCCATGCTTAAAATTGTTAGATCCAAGCTTTAACATACATGATCTAAACATAAACACAAGATATAACATCAACAACTTCATTACATACACTAAAAATTCATGTAATCACTTGTTTTCTTCATAAATATGTTAGATCTTTTCATTTTGAACATTAGAAGTTAAGTTGTTTAAATGGTGGAACTTGTACATAACATAAACATGACTTATATTAGTGATCAAGAAGCTTACTACTAGCTCTAATGGCTAGGGAAGTGGCACAAAAATGAAGATGATGAACAAGGAAGAAATCAAGTGGTTAAAAGCTCCAAAGTGAGGTCCTTCCACTTCTAGCACCTTACACCTTCTTAGATAAGCTTCTTACACCTCCTAGTGACCTTGGATCATGAGATTGAAGCTTGAAAATGGATGTGTGTTTGTGTGTGGGTTGAGCCGAGACCAAAGGAGAAGAGGGCAGGAAGAAGATTGTAACACCTGAGGAAATTCCGCAACGATCTTGAATTGTCGCTTCACTCTCTTGTACCTATTTGCTAAATTTCGGGACGAAATTTCCTTCAAGTTGGGGATGATGTGACAACTCGACTTCTTGAGGTTAGTATTATCCTATTCCCCGACTCCTTTGTTGTATTTACATATCCTAGATCATTGTGCTAGTGGGATTATGTTGCAAACTTGTTAATGAGTAACGTATTGAAATACTCGATTTATATTAAGACATCCTTCAACCAAAGATCCTTCGACCGAAAGGTCCAACCTTCGAAGGATCACAAAACCGAAAGATCCAACCTTCGAAGGATCACGAAACATAAGACATAACTTTCGACCGAAGACCCTATCCTTCGACCAAGGATAGGATCCTTCGACTGGGATCCGGGTATTACGGCCCAATCTTTCGGCCCAGTCCTTCGGCCCACGAGTTTAAGGTTATATTTAGAACATACGTGTGTGATACGAACAGTTACAAACCCTAGACCCTCTCATTGTGTGACGGCAGAAGAGCAAGTTTTCTCCTTAGAAGCATCAAACTGTTGATCCTGTCTTTCGGTTAGTAAGATTCTTGTTCGCTTAGTGAATTAGAAACGCTTATGATTGCTTGTTGATTTAACATAGTAACAACCTCGTTCATGGATTGAATACGTATGCGATTAGGTCACGACCGATTATGCATGTGATATTATATTTGATTTGCAATTTCGATTATCGTTTATCGTAACAGTGATGGTGAACCCACATGTCTTGTGCCGATAACTACTAGTGAATAATTCTGATATGATGAACGTTGTGTGAGAATTAGATCGTTAGACATTATGTGTTAAATCATAGTGACTAGTTAGCATGGATATTGGTTTTGATAAAATTGTTGTTAGACGGCACAATCTAAACTGCTGGGTCAAACTGATTAGATCTTGATACATGTTTACTGTACTGCTTGATGACCATTAGGGTTCCGTTTCGTAACTGATGAATCGAATAATAATTGCTGAATTGTAACCGAAAGATAACTGTGGTAGTCGAAGGATAACTGGCATAGTCGAAAGATGGCATTTGGTTCGAAACATGATATTTGATTCGAAACATGGTATTTGGTTCGAAACATAGCATTTGGTTCGAAACATAACTGTTAGATCGAAAGATAAGTATGTCGAAAGACAGGTAATAGGTCGAAGGATGACTGTGAATCGAAATATAACTGTGTGTCGAAACATAACCATTAACCAATTGATAACTTATGTGTCGAAGGATAAATACGAAACGAAAGATAGTGTCGAAACATAACTGAGGTGTCGAATGAAAGTGTGAACCGAAAGATATTGAGGTGTTAACATTGTATTCGTGTACACTAGTTGATGATTAAATGTGAAATGATACGTGTTGTGCTGATATGCAAACTGACTGTTATGTGTAACTATCATAGGGCTTGGTAAATCACTGTTGTTAAACGAGTAATTAATTCTACCGAGCAATCCAAGGTGAGTTCACTACATTCGAGCATGTGTCCCAGTGGTTGGGGACAGTCAGTGGGTATCCCATGGGGGGATAAGTCTTTGGGTAAAAACGGGTATATTGGTTAATATTCTCACCTATCATCTTTTGTAAGTCCCTCATCGGGTATTAGTTAGTAGCGCTACTTAGGTTTGGCACCCTCACCCCGTGCCTGTAGAGGACGGAGGTGAACTAATGACCCAGTCTGGCCCAGTACTAGATAGGAGTACGTGGGAAGGGCAGTCGTGTATTTCAGGAGCCGTCATTGTTCGGAAATGAGATATTAACAATATTACTTGCATTGATTATTGAACTGTTTTACATACAACGGGTAACAAACGTTTTCTAAAACTGTGAACTCGCCAGCTTTGTCTGATACGTGTGTTACATGCTCGCAGGTCCTTAGGTACTGGGAACACAGGAACTTGCTGGCTGGAGGGCGAGAGTGGTCATGGTTACATTAATGAACTTAGTTATCAGACAATTATTTATTGAGGTTGTTTGGATAGTATTTACAGTATGATACATTAACGCTTCCGCTGAACTTATGGTTTTTGAACAACTTATGTTTGGGATTTCAGTATTATTAAATGATGAAACTTTATTTCAAACTTGTGATTCAATGTAATTGGTGGCTCATTGCTAGTCGTCACACGCCTAACAGGGACACTCCCTAGGTGGTAATTTGGGGGTGTGACAGTTTGGTATCAGAGCCACTGGTTATAGTGAATTTGGTTTTAAAAATGTTTTATAAAACCAGACTATAACTGAACTGATACGACATGGACCATGACACTCAGCTCCAGGCAGCAAGGTTCGTCTCTTGTTTACTATTGCATAGCATAGTTAGTACATACTCATGATTAGTATCACACTCGAACGCACGCATGATATTACAATACGAATTACTATGCTATCTGTCTATACTATGTGTTTTAAGAGTAGAACTCTTCTTGGGTTTACATGCTCTATGTTGTGATATCGACGGTCGTACTGTATGAATTTGGGAAACCTTTTTAACATGAGTAGGGAGGAACTGAGATAAGCATGCAAATCAGGTTATTATTATGGGTGCACACATAATAACAACGTGAGGTGCATGTGAGTCCCAGTAAATCTCGACTAGTGTGAAAAAGGAATCCCGCGTTGTTAGTCAATGTTGTATTAGAACCTCGAAAACTGTGAATACTATAGCAATACTTGACATCCGCTTGAAATGGTCTGTTAATTTGTTACTTCTTCCCATACTTATAGAATCATGAACGGACGTGGTGGAGGTCGTCGTGGTGGACGCGGTGGACGTGGTGGAGGCCGTGGTGGCGGACATGGCGAGATCCATATGACTCAAGCTGAGCTAGAGGAATTACTCAACGCCCAGGTGGCTGCAGCCTTGGCAGCTTATCAGGCTGGTATGACATGTACCAGACATTCCTTCCTTTGAATCGTGAACTTGAGTCTTACTTGTTGGTTTATTTTCTCTCGTTAATAGGTCAGCCGGCGCCACAAAACCAGCCTCACCCACCGGTCTGCACTTTTAAAACTTTCAGGGATTGCAAGCCACAGACCTTCAGTGGCACTGAAGGGGCTGTAGGACTTATACGCTGGTTCGAAAAGGCGGAGTCAGTGTTTGCGATATGTAACTGCCCAGTTGGGGATAGAGTAAAGTTTGCAGCAGGCACGCTTCAGGATGGTGCCTTGACCTGGTGGAATGCCCAGGTCCAACTGCTAGGTATTGAGGCGGCAAACGCCACTACGTGGGATGATTTCAAAGAACTGATGAGAGAGGAATACTGTCCTCGAGACGAAATACAGAAGTTAGAGAATGAGTACTACGATCTAAAAATGGTGGGGTCTGAAATTGAGGCGTATGTAAAGCGGTCGTATGAGTTAGCTGATTTGTGTCCGACTCTGTCCCGACCCATGTCCCGAAGAATCGAGTTGTTTATTAAGGGGTTACCTCCACGGGTGAAGGGTTTAGTTACAGCGGCGAACCTCAATAACCTAACTCAGATTGTTAGATTGGCGCATAAGATCGTTGACCAGGAAGTGGAGAGCGACTCATTGCCACCTCGTATTTCTAGCACTACCACAGCTGCCACTACTTCCACTGCATCTGCTGCTGATAGCAAACGTAAGTGGAACGATACGGACAAGGGGTCCAACTCTGCACAGCCTCAGAAGAAGATGGATACTGGCAGCACCCGCAGTTTCAGTCAGACAGCATCAGTGAATCAGAACTCGAGTAACAAATCAGGGCAGGGATCATATGCGGGGAAGCTACCCTTGTGCAGCAAGTGTAACTATCATCACAAGGGACAGTGTGCTCGGGTTTGTCATCGATGTAATCGACCAGGGCATATGGCCAGGGATTGTAGGACCACACTTCCAGCTCAGCAGCAGCCAGCGCAGCAGACGGGTAGGCAACAGCCTCAGCAAACTCAGGGTACTCAGAGAGGGTGTTATCAGTGTGGAGCCGAGGGACACTTCAAGCGAGACTGCCCTCAGCTGAGGCAGAACACAGGGGGTGGTAACGGGAACAATAATGCGGGGAATAACGGGGGTAATGTTGCGCGTGGGCGCGGGTTTGTGCTGGGAGCTGGGGAAGCGCGGAATGACGGCAACGTGGTTACTGGTACGTTTTCAGTGAACGGTGTTATTGCTTCTATTTTATTTGATTCTGGTGCCGACTGGAGTTACGTGTCTTTAGAGTTTAGTTCCCAGTTAGGGTTAAGTCCTACACTTCTCGTAATGAAACACATAGTAGAAATCGCAAATGGTAAAACAATCGAAGCTACACATGTTCTATTTGGGTGTAAAATCGATCTTCTGGGTCAAGTCTTCGACATTGACTTAATTCCTATTACTCTTGGAAGTTTCGACGTGATCGTTGGTATGGACTGGTTGTCCAAGAATCAAGCGGAGATTCTCTGTAAGGAGAAGATCATACGTGTCCCCCTTCCTAGTGGGGAATTTCTATCAGTTCAGGGTCATCGCAGCGGGACCCCAGTTAGTATTGTCTCGGCAATGAAGGCTCAGAAGTATTTGCGTAAGGGCTATCCTGCTATACTGGCTCTTGTCACTGATTCACCGCCTAATGAAAGGAAGATTGAGGATCTTCCAGTTGTTCGTGACTATCCTGACGTATTTCCTGCGGAACTCCCTGGTTTACCTCCACATCGTCAGGTGGAATTCCAGATTGACCTCGCCCCAGCGGCAGCCCCAGTTGCTCGTGCTCCTTATCGTCTTGCGCCAGGGGAACTGCAGGAATTATCAAACCAACTCCAAGAGCTGTTGGATAGGGGTTTCATCCGACCTAGCTCTTCCCCCTGGGGAGCCCCAGTCTTATTTGTGAAGAAGAAGGATGGGTCCTTACGAATGTGTATAGATTATCGCGAGCTCAACAAGATGACCATCAAAAACCGTTACCCTTTGCCTCGTATTGACGACCTGTTTGACCAATTACAAGGGTCGAGCTTTTACTCTAAGATCGACTTAAGGTCTGGTTATCATCAAGTGCGAGTCAGAGAGGAAGACGTCCCCAAAACCGCGTTTCGGACGCGATACGGTCACTATGAGTTCTTGGTTATGCCATTCGGGTTAACCAACGCACCAGCGGTCTTCATGGACCTCATGAACCGCGTGTGCAAGCCCTACCTTGATGACTTCGTGATCGTTTTTATTGACGACATTCTAATTTACTCCAAGAACAAGGAGGATCATGAACGGCATTTACGCCTCATCCTAGAACTCCTGAGGAGGGAGCAGTTGTACGCAAAATTTTCTAAATGCGATTTTTGGATACGGGAGGTACATTTTCTGGGGCATATAGTCAATGAGGTGGGCATACATGTGGATCCAGCCAAGGTTGACGCCATTAGGAATTGGGCGGCACCAAAGAACCCTTCGGAGGTGCGGCAATTTCTCGGTCTAGCAGGGTATTATCGTCGTTTCATTCAGAACTTCTCAAAGATTGCACAGCCACTCACCTCGTTAACACAGAAGAAAGTAGTTTACTCTTGGGGGACGAAGCAGGAGGATGCTTTCCAGCTTTTGAAACAAAGGTTATGCAGCGCACCAATCTTATCTCTACCGGATGGCACTGAGGATTTTGTAGTTTATTGTGATGCTTCGATTCAGGGTCTCGGTTGCGTGTTGATGCAACGCGAGAAGGTGATAGCTTACGCTTCTCGACAGTTGAAGGTTCACGAGAAGAACTATACGACACATGACTTGGAGTTAGGAGCAGTGGTGTTTGCGCTGAAGATTTGGAGGCACTATTTATACGGTACGAAGTGCGTTATCTATACCGACCACAAGAGCCTTCAGCATATCTTTGACCAAAAAGAATTGAATATGCGTCAGCGTCGTTGGGTGGAATTGTTCAATGACTACGAGTGTGCCATCAAATACCACCCAGGTAAAGCTAACGTTGTGGCGGACGCACTTAGCCGCAAAGAAACGAAGCCTAAACGCGTTCGCGCATTACAGCTCACTATCCATTCCAGCCTTCCTGATAAGATTCGTACGGCCCAGACTGAGGCATTGAAGGAAGAGAACATTAAAGCTGAGGGTTTACGCGGTATGGAAAAACAGCTTGAACAGGGATCTGATGGCATCTACTACATCATGGGAAGAGTATGGGTTCCCCTGTTTGGTGATCTTAGAGAACTTGTGATGGATGAAGCACACAAGTCACGATATTCTATTCACCCGGGATCGGACAAGATGTATCACGATCTTAAGGTTATGTATTGGTGGCCGAATATGAAAGCCCTCATCGCCACGTACGTGAGCAAATGCTTAACTTGTGCAAGAGTTAAAGCGGAACATCAGAAGCCTTCGGGTCTACTGCAGCAGCCAGAAATACCCAAATGGAAGTGGGAACAGATCGCTATGGATTTCGTTACTGGATTACCGAGGACTCAGGCTGGAAACGATACTATATGGGTGATTGTTGATCGACTCACGAAATCGGCACATTTTCTAGCAATCAAGGAAACAGATAAGTTTTCGCAGCTTGCAGCGGTGTATCTTAAGGAGGTAGTTGCTCGGCACGGAGTGCCAACTTCTATCATCTCAGATCGAGATCCGCGTTTTACTTCTGAATTATGGCAGTCTATGCACAAATTGTTCGGTTCGAAACTTGATATGAGCACCGCTTACCACCCACAGACGGATGGTCAGAGTGAGCGCACTATTCAGACACTTGAAGACATGCTGCGGGCATGTGTGATCGATTTTGGGAAGGGATGGGAAAGACACTTGCCGTTAATAGAGTTCTCCTACAACAACAGCTACCACACAAGTATTCAGGCAGCTCCGTTCGAAGCATTGTATGGGCGGAAATGTCGTTCCCCTCTCTGTTGGGCAGAAGTAGGTGACAGTCAACTCACAGGTCCTGAACTCATTCTGGAAACTTCACAAAATATAGCTCGGATAAGGGATCGTATGGCAGCAGCGCGTGATCGCCAGAAAAGTTATGCTAACAAGCGTAGAAAGCCTTTGGAGTTCGAAGTTAATGATCGGGTTATGTTGAAAGTTTCACCGTGGAAGGGCGTTGTACCCTTCGGGAAGCGTGGCAAGCTTAATCCACGTTACATTGGGCCATTCAAAATTATTGAGCGGATCGGTAAAGTCGCTTAGAGACTCGAGTTACCTGCGGAATTAGGCAATGTTCACGATGTGTTTCACGTTTCTCAACTAAAGAAGTGTCTGGTTGATGAGACACTAGTTGTGCCATTTCAAGAGCTCAAGTTGGATGACAAGCTGCAGTTTGTTGAAGAGCCTATTGAAATCATGGATCGGGAGGTCAAGGTGCATAAACACAGTCGAATTCCGATTGTTAGGGTCCGATGGAATTCAAGACGTGGACCAGAGTTCACGTGGGAACGCGAGGATCAGATGAAACTAAAGTACCCTCACCTCTTTCCCAAAGACAAGGCAGAGTCAAGCAAAACTAGTGAATCTCGGGACGAGATTCCCCTTCAAGTTGGGGATGATGTAACACCTGAGGAAATTCCGCAACGATCTTGAATTGTCGCTTCACTCTCTTGTACCTATTTGCTAAATTTCGGGACGAAATTTCCTTCAAGTTGGGGATGATGTGACAACTCGACTTCTTGAGGTTAGTATTATCCTATTCCCCGACTCCTTTGTTGTATTTACATATCCTAGATCATTGCGCTAGTGGGATTATGTTGCAAACTTGTTAATGAGTAACGTATTGAAATACTCGATTTATATTAAGACATCCTTCAACCAAAGATCCTTCGACCGAAAGGTCCAACCTTCGAAGGATCACGAAACCGAAAGATCCAACCTTCGAAGGATCACGAAACATAAGACATAACTTTCGACCGAAGACCCTATCCTTCGACCAAGGATAGGATCCTTCGACTGGGATCCGGGTATTACGGCCCAATCTTTCGGCCCAGTCCTTCGGCCCACGAGTTTAAGGTTATATTTAGAACATACGTGTGTGATACGAACAGTTACAAACCCTAGACCCTCTCATTGTGTGACGGCAGAAGAGCAAGTTTTCTCCTTAGAAGCATCAAACTGTTGATCCTGTCTTTCGGTTAGTAAGATTCTTGTTCGCTTAGTGAATTAGAAACGCTTATGATTGCTTGTTGATTTAACATAGTAACAACCTCGTTCATGGATTGAATACGTATGCGATTAGGTCACGACCGATTATGCATGTGATATTATATTTGATTTGCAATTTCGATTATCGTTTATCGTAACAGTGATGGTGAACCCACATGTCTTGTGCCGATAACTACTAGTGAATAATTCTGATATGATGAACGTTGTGTGAGAATTAGATCGTTAGACATTATGTGTTAAATCATAGTGACTAGTTAGCATGGATATTGGTTTTGATAAAATTGTTGTTAGACGGCACAATCTAAACTGCTGGGTCAAACTGATTAGATCTTGATACATGTTTACTGTACTGCTTGATGACCATTAGGGTTCCGTTTCGTAACTGATGAATCGAATAATAATTGCTGAATTGTAACCGAAAGATAACTGTGGTAGTCGAAGGATAACTGGCATAGTCGAAAGATGGCATTTGGTTCGAAACATGATATTTGATTCGAAACATGGTATTTGGTTCGAAACATAGCATTTGGTTCGAAACATAACTATTAGATCGAAAGATAAGTATGTCGAAAGACAGGTAATAGGTCGAAGGATGACTGTGAATCGAAATATAACTGTGTGTCGAAACATAACCATTAACCAATTGATAACTTATGTGTCGAAGGATAAATACGAAACGAAAGATAGTGTCGAAACATAACTGAGGTGTCGAATGAAAGTGTGAACCGAAAGATATTGAGGTGTTAACATTGTATTCGTGTACACTAGTTGATGATTAAATGTGAAATGATACGTGTTGTGCTGATATGCAAACTGACTGTTATGTGTAACTATCATAGGGCTTGGTAAATCACTGTTGTTAAACGAGTAATTAATTCTACCGAGCAATCCAAGGTGAGTTCACTACATTCGAGCATGTGTCCCAGTGGTTGGGGACAGTCAGTGGGTATCCCATGGGGGGATAAGTCTTTGGGTAAAAACGGGTATATTGGTTAATATTCTCACCTATCATCTTTTGTAAGTCCCTCATCGGGTATTAGTTAGTAGCGCTACTTAGGTTTGGCACCCTCACCCCGTGCCTGTAGAGGACGGAGGTGAACTAATGACCCAGTCTGGCCCAGTACTAGATAGGAGTACGTGGGAAGGGCAGTCGTGTATTTCAGGAGCCGTCATTGTTCGGAAATGAGATATTAACAATATTACTTGCATTGATTATTGAACTGTTTTACATACAACGGGTAACAAACGTTTTCTAAAACTGTGAACTCGCCAGCTTTGTCTGATACGTGTGTTACATGCTCGCAGGTCCTTAGGTACTGGGAACACAGGAACTTGCTGGCTGGAGGGCGAGAGTGGTCATGGTTACATTAATGAACTTAGTTATCAGACAATTATTTATTGAGGTTGTTTGGATAGTATTTACAGTATGATACATTAACGCTTCCGCTGAACTTATGGTTTTTGAACAACTTATGTTTGGGATTTCAGTATTATTAAATGATGAAACTTTATTTCAAACTTGTGATTCAATGTAATTGGTGGCTCATTGCTAGTCGTCACACGCCTAACAGGGACACTCCCTAGGTGGTAATTTGGGGGTGTGACAAAGATGGTGAATATTGTGAATGATGGATAATGGTGAATACTTATGGTCATTATAAAAAAAATTCAACACATGATCTTCTTTAAGATTTATTTGTATTCTAGTTAGGATACATGGTTATATAAAATAATAATAGTCATGTGGGGCCCTTTGGGCCGGTTATGGTGAAGGGGGGGGGGGGGTTAAAGTGTCAAGTTTTGGAAGTTGAGGGTTTAAAGTGCAAACGAGGGGGTTTAACTTAGTTTAAATGTGTTTAGGGGTTTTCATGATTTTTAAGGTGTTCTAGTAGCAATACTAGTTTAATATCTAAAAACATTACTTCTAGTCAAATTTTGATGTTCCGGGTAGTGTCCGGTTATTCGTTTCGTTACGGTTCGTTAAAGTGCTGAATTGCGCAGTCTCACTAAGTGAGAAGCACATTTTGTGGCAGTTTTAATTCCCGACACTTTATAAGTTATTTTGGACAACAAAACATAAATTTTGCATGATATTATTGTGTTAAATAGCTGATTATAGCTGAATTAGTGCTGATTTATGCAGAATTCTGCATTTAAAGTGCGTTTCGGGTGTTTTTTAGTTCATAGTTTAGCTTCCGGAAAGTTTATATGTTAACCCTTGTATCCACACCTGTGTTTTAATGTATTTTAAATGTTGGACCTATTCCTAGGCCCTAATTCTAATATCTGACTGCTTCCTGCAGATTTGCTGACACAGTGTGTCTTACCGGTGAGTTTACTAGTCTTTCTGATGCAACGCTTAAAGTAATGCATAAAGCAATATTTGAAGTATAAAACGTGCATGAATTCACATGTATAGCATGAAATCAGACAATGTTGACATTTAAGCACATAATTGCAGATAATAAATAATATTAAAATAGTACGAAAATTACCCGTTTTGTGCCAGTTGTCACAAAGTGGAGGCGGAGCGGTCCTGTGGAGGTTTCTTATCGCATGGGCTCTCTCTCTCTCTCTCTCTCTCTCCTAAGGAACTCTCTCTTTCTAGAAGATGGGTAACCGTACACACCCTTAATACAATAAAGAAATACAAAAAAAAAAATAGTGCTGAAGCCAACCGTACAACTAACTTAAGCCCATCAAAAGTGATACATGACTAAAGCAGCATGTACAACCTTTACTGCACGAAAATCTTGCAAATTAGAGAAATATATAATGTTTTCTTGTAATAATAATAAAATCTAGGTTTTCTCTGTGCTATGGTAGTTTGATTGTCTTTCCCGATGGTATGCGGCGTGACTTTGTCGTTATTGGCTCGACTCATCAGAAACCACTAAAATGAAGATCGATAAAAGCGAATATTGATCCAAATTTTAATAGTATCAACTAAAAGAAGGCCCCCCTACGTTACACAATGGGAGCTTGATCGGTTTTTACGGTGCTACGTGTTGTGACTTTATTCATTATCTGTTTGACTCGTCGGAAACCATAAAAGCGAATATAGATACCGGATTTTTCCCCGTGCTACGCGGTGGGGGTATGATCATTTTACTCGTACTACAAGGCCGGCATGCCTTTGGTCATTATTGACTCGACTCATCAAAAACCATAAATGTGAATATCAATATTGTTTCCTTAAATTCAGATTAAAAAATAGGTTTTTCCCACACATGACATGGCGGGAGTTTGGTCGTTTTCCCCGTGCTAAACCATATAAAGCAAAGATCTATAACCGATAATACTAATTAAAAAAAGTTACCCCCTCTCGCCCTACGCGACGGGAGTTTGATCGTTTTTCCCCTGTGCTATACGGCATGACTTTGGTCATTATTGGCTCGACTAATTAGAAACCATTGTCCATAATAACGAAGACCGATAAAAGTGGATATCGATACCGGGTTTTGTCCCCACGCTATGTGCTGGGAGTATGATCGGCTTTCCCTCATGTTACGCGGCGTGACCTTGGTTGTTCTTGGCTCGGCTCATCGGCAAACCATAAAACCGAACATTGATAAAAGTGAATATCAATATCGATTCCGATAATACCAATTCAAAAAATAAAATTAGTTTTTCACACTGCGCTACGTAGCGAGAATTTGATCGTTTTCCATTATGATAGCGACGTGACTTTGATTGTTATCGGCTCTACTCGTCAGAAATCATAAAAGCGAAAAAATAAGTTTTTCCCACCTCGCTACTCAGCGGAATTTGATCGTTTTCCCCGTGTTACACGGGCGACTTTGGTCATTATCGGTTCTGCTCATTGGAAACCATTAAACCGATTCCAATGATACAAATGCAAAAACCAAAAAAGAATCACTAAAAGCCAAAAACTATAAAAATAAATAAATAAACACTAAGCATAAGACCATCCAATAATTGTTATATCTAATCTTCTAATAAAGGATTCCAATAAATGTCACATGACATTCTCTCCTTTAATTTTTTTAATAGTTATTAATATCTAATCAAATCTAATCTATAAATTACAATAAAGCAAAACAAGCTAATGCCACATGGCATCTTATTAAACCACTTATTGCCACCTGGCATCCTATTATTCTATTTTGAATCAATTTGAGTGCTAAAACAAAAACACGCTCTCCCCTTCGTATTCACAATTCACATTCACAAACCCTAATATACTGCATTTACGGAGTTTTTTGCTTCATATTTAGGCGGTATCTTTTTCTAATAGATTTTCTATTTGTGTTTCCGTAATCCCTGGAAACAAACCCTAGAACTCTTCCAGCGGCATTGCAATCAAGATCTGTTTATTGTTTCAAAGACAATCGTCCTTCAAATATTGAAGATCTATGGCATATTGTGGTGTTGCAAAGGACTATTGATCAATCAATCAACTAATCATACATCACCAAAAGTTCTCATTGTTATCAGCCTACAATCGACTGTTCGTAAGTTGTAATCAGGTTCATAATCGGTTTTTAAATTTAGGTTTTTTGTTCTTAGATTCTTTTTTTGGTTACTGTCATTTCATATGTTTAATTGTTGGTATGATTGTATAAAGAACACGATGATTTTTTAATCATATTTGATGTGTAATTAGTCTTATTTTTTTTTTTGAATTTGGATCTTTGATTTTAATGAATCTCATTCGATTAGATTGTTTTTAGGTTTAGATTTTGATCTATGGTTTTGAATTTGGGCGGAATTCATGAGAAATTGTGAAAACTGAATGTTTGAAAATGCTAATTTGATTTTGATTTTGCATTAATTTGGTTGTTATAGAAGTAGAAGTGTGGTTTACTCACTTTATTTGGGTGATTACTTTCGGTTGATTGTTTACCAAAAGTGGAAATATTAGGTTCATTTGTTGTTAGTGTGTTATGTGTAAATATTGTTTTTTTGTAGATAGATTGTTTTTGTTTTGCCTAAAGTGACCAAAAGTTTATGATATTATAGCTGCATTTTTTAGTTTGTTTACTATAATTATCACTGAACAGATTTTATGTTATTTTAGTTGAAGTAACTGCTAGCATTGGACATTGATGGGTGGTTTTGATGACCACGGTGGTTTAACATCTTGAAAACGGCTCCGAGATGGTTTTTTTTTTTTTTTTTTTTTTTTTTTGTAGATGGAGCTGGTGTTGGTAAAGGACGTACAATTGCAGTGCTGATTTGGGAGAATTGGCATCAAGGGATGAGAAAAGTATTGTAAGTTGTGTATCGTTGGATGTGTATGCTTGATGTTGTATGATTAAGACATTAAGTATTCGGTTGTTTTTATTTTATAGGGTGTTCACAAATATATTTTCTTTCACTTGTGGTTTGAAATTTGATTAATCCTTATGTGGGTTTTAAAGTTCATTTATTTATTGAGTTTCATCAATGATGATCACTAGGTCTATAGTTGAAGTTATAGGGTAATATACGCTAGAGTGTTTTATTTTTGTAACATACCAATTTTTATCATATAAATTATAAGGTTTGGTTAAATTTATTAACCACTAGTAACTAATAACTAGTTATATTTTTTCAACCCAAATAGTTTTAAACACTATTTTATAAAGTTGGTTGAAATATTATACCAATTAATTGGCCTATATATGGGTAACCTGTTTAATAAAATAAAAGTATATGAAAACTTATATTAGTAGACTAGTAATCTACGGGTAAGCTGACTATTAGAAATATGTTCATAGTCAGGCTTAGAAACCATATAATAATTATAAAAATACATTGTATTTTAAACCTACTCTGTTTTAATAAAAACTTGGTTCAAAATGTAGACAAAAATATTCTCGCTCTAATAACATAATTATTATTTATAAAACATCATATGTTAAAAGTTATACAAGCTAAATAAGTGGACCAGTTAAATTAATTATAATATAGGTATTAAAATAAAAATATATAAATTGAAAGTTTAAAACATTTTTCATGGACATGTTTCGTCCAATTAATATATATTAAATAATAATAATAATATAATTATAATAAAACCAAAAGAAATCCCATAAAGTAAAGATCCTGTCCCATCTTAATAATAATAAAATAATAACTCATATTCTATTTTCAAAATTCATGTATGTTTCGTATCCTTTATTTTGGGTCCCTATTATTTTTATAATAATAATCACAACTAGAAACAATAGATAAAATAATAATAAAAAAACACTAACACCTCATAGGTATACGTGTAGCAAAGCAAACTAAATGTAATAAATTGAGGGATACGTGTTCATCATATGTCTATCATACACCTACTCTAAAAATGATATAAATAGCCATACCCATCTTTCACTTTTAAATTGAGATAGCTTCTTTCTTTTTGGCAGAATCTCGCCCTCTCCCTCAATTCTTTACTTCTACAATTTTCCATCTCTCTCATTGTTATTCTTTTTATTTTTCTATAAAAATAATAATAATGCCCTGCTCGTTTTAAGTGTTTTAACTCCCAAATCATCGCTACCCTTTCCGATTGATCTGAGCCCATAACGCATGTCAAGGCTTTGCCCGACTAAGTTCGCTTGGGTTCTGTCTCGGGACTTCGGGACAAGGTTAAATTAAGGGTATTATACTTAACACGAATACATTATATATTTTTTTTTTAGCCCAAAGGTTATACTCAAAATTTATACCAGGAGTCCTTCTATTTGAACCCTAAAGTTACACAGTGGGTCCATTCCTTTTTCTCACCATTTTATTCTATTTTTGTAAGTTACCCAAAACTATTATTTATTATTTATTATTTCTATTTTGTAAACAAACTTTCATCAAAAGTCATGCCTATTATTTTATTTACCCAATAGAGAACCATAGTTGAGACACCCAAGTAATTCTGCACTAACCCTAAAATTTCCAGAACAATCAGAATCAGGATCAGGGCCCCTAAAACTCAGAGGGGGATAAACCCTAGCCAACGATTATCCTCATAACTAATTGTAAAATTCGAGAATTGAAAAACTGTCGACACAGCAAGCCTACATGCACGAAGGGCTACTCTATGAAAGTAGGGTGACCACTCGCGTAGCGCGACGCCTATAGGGGTACCCCCTCGCGCTACGCGACGGTGTCAAAATTCGGGTATAAATAGAGGGGGTTGGGACTTGAATTCTGTCTTCGGAACGACGTAAATCCGAGTTACGTAGATCAAGTTATCACAGAAACAGTCCAACACACACACACTAATATCAAATCGCTGCCGCAGAACAGGGTAATTACTCGATCGCTATTACGATTCAGTTTCCGGGATCAATATACCCAAAGAATGTCTAAGTGCTGCCCACATTGGGCTATGCTTTGTCGTTTGTCGGTAATCCGATAAATGAGTTGAAGCATTGTACTTTGTCGTTGTCGATAATTCGATAATGAGTTGAAGTACTATACTTTGTCGTTTGTCATTTTGATAAATGAGTTGAAGTATTGCACTTTGTCATTCATTGTGAGAATTTGATCTCGGGAAATTATCGTAACTGCTGTATTGATCATTAACCCGGTTTTGTGTGCATCCTTTCCTAAATTAGGATTATTAGTCTTAATACACTCACAATCAAAGTAGATGCTAATTCTCAGAAGAATCTGAACCATGAAGCTTGTTAATTCAAATACTGCATGCTGATTTGTGAGTCATTCCCCTTTTATAAACTCTTTTCTCACAGTTTGTGAGTCATTCTTCTTTTTATTAACTGTTTTACAATACTCCAAATCATTTTTCAGAGTTATAATTACAGTGATTAAGTTTATGTAATCACCAAATTACAGCCGGTATGTGGGGTATTGTGCACAGTATTGTTATTATTGTTTCCTTCACATTAGGTGAGCGAGCCTAATTGTGACATACGTCACTCATTGGGCCAGCCAATGGTGATATGACCACAGTCACAGAGCTGGTCTGTGACAAATACCTATTCTTGAAATGTTGGTTGATAATAAACATATGTAAAAACTCTTAATACTGTAAATTATAACAAATGAGTCGTTTTCAGTAAAATGAATGAACTCACTCAGTATTTCCCGCTGACAAAACCTTTTTAAAACGCGTTTCAGGTAATTACAATAGATTGGAGTAAGGATTGGATCCGACACTGAAGGACTTCAAGAAGTGGCTTATTTTCAAATTAAGAAATATTGTTTTTATTAAAAGCTACCTTTGTAAAACATGGAATTTATTCCATCTTTTTAAATAAAATCCGGTGTTTTTAAACTCTGATATTTTTCCTAACTCACGGTCCTGATGAAATTTCCGCTGCAATGTTTTTCAAAATAATCACCGGTACCACTGGACTGCTCACGGCACCGATTCCGGCCAGATGGGGTCGGGGGTCGTGACAGAAGGTGGTATCAGAGCTAAGCCACTGCTTTAAGCCTATAAGTGTTGTGATAATAATACTTAAACTTAAATAAAAGAGTTAGCAGATTAGTATTAACTGGTAGCACATTTGATAGCATTTAGACTTGAACATAAGATGCCTTAGTATAAGCTAAGCCACTGGTTTACACAATTAGGTGTTATAATAATATCTAAGTTTAAACGGAGAATTAGAAACTTAATATTATCTAGCACTCTAAATGATATTTAGACTCGAACTTAAGAATTTTGTCTTAATATAAATTTCAAAGATAAAATTTCTTATATAAGTATAAATAAGTATAATTGGTATTTCGTAAGAATAACGACTAGCAGGCAATAGCATTTAATTGCTATTTATTCTTGTTTATTAATATTATGTGGTCTAGAATAAGATATGTTATGGGAATACAAATTTTCTTGATTCTGGATAAAAGTCCTAATAAAAGAGACACTTTTAAAATTTTGAAAAAGATACTATTTATGGGAAATAGAAAATTTTCTCCGGCAAAACTGGGTATAGAGTAGCAGACTCTCCAACTTGTCCGGATATACTGAGATTACCTCTCCGGCGCGAACCGGGTAAGATGGGGTATATAAAATGTCAAACAAGTGATAAAATTTCCCTAAGTAAGTATCATGGCCTGATATCAGACTTGTTTTTGAAAATAAAGAATCTGTTAAATACATTAACCTTATAAAGGATATATATATTACAGCATGTGAAATATATGATTATATAGATATGTGTATCTATAAGAAATTTCAAAAGCCATAACAATTGATAATTAAGGATAAAGCACAAGTATATGTGTTAATAATAAATCTAGATTCCTTTATCAAGAATCTCTTACCTATATCGATATCAAACATTATTTTGTTTAATCATCTACCTCCTAACTCGAGCAACAATAATAAATGGAAACCCATTAAGTTGGGACACCATAAGAATTACCAATGCGTTACCATAAATTATTAACGCCATAAATTATGAACGCAAGTAAGAAGCATGTAAAGTTGTGCTAATGCACAAGAAAACACATAAAACTTAAATTATACGTCCACAGACGTCAAAGTTTATCACACACAACTTCCAAGGCAAGACCTTTGAAAAAAAAATATAAATTAGGCACGATGACACCAATATTAATTCCGTCGGTAAAAGTACTACTAATCAAAAAGCGGTATTTTGCCACCGGATCTTACAAACGATCAAAATCTCGTTAAGGTACATTGGAACAATATTTCACAAACATCAGTGCATAGACTAACCTGAGTCATAATTATTAGCACTACAAAAGAAGTCATATATTTTTTACAAATCCCCTATTTCATTTCACTTCATTTGACATTCTCTGATAATGTCATTTAACAAATAGTTATCACACGAAATTCCAGATAAGAAGTTCCTTCGTTGCAATTCTTACCTCTATGAATAAACTTTTGCTACTTCCCTTAATGATCATCATACAATGAGAATTTCTTTCATGGCGAATATTGATCTATATTATTTCTTGGTAAATCTACACGGTACACATGCACTGTTTGTTGTACATATGATTCCTTAGAATTATGAAGACCATAGGAAGGCTTCATTCCAAATTATTATTTTATCCAACCTCAAATATTATTTCGCTATACTTGATCTTTGCATTGTAAACCGCGTTTTGCAAAATGATTACTCTTTGATATTTAATCAATAAATTTCTTGAAAAACTCGATTTCCTTTTTAATGGTATACATGGTTTTGTTGTAACCATGTCAAAACTTTCTTGAATCCGTTTTGTTTAAACAAAGTCCAATCATTTTGAACTTGCTCACATTTCGTATTCAAATTCAAAGTCCCATATGATATTTTAAGCCATCATATTCAAATTCGAAATAATCCCAACAAGCACTTCAATTCTATTGAACCATAACATGCTTGTTTAGTCTTCGAATTCATCAAATCATCTCTTTGATCACGAGCACTTGTAACGACATTTTCACAAAAAAAAAAAATTTGAAGATTGCGTTAATCTAGGATTTAATTATTTAGTTATCTATATTGAATCCGCTTTGTTAATTTATTTTATAAAAGCAATCTTAACACAACTATGTGCTAAAATAATGATCCACCATTTCATGTCCTAAATTCCGTAGTCCTTACAACCAATCGAGCCTTTCGTGATATTTCTTACCTTATCATCATTAATCGAAAAACATTGTATAAACTTAATTGATTATATATAGAAACTTACAATATAGTATTTCTGTAATTAAAATTTTGTTAAAACCATTAAGGTAAAGAAATTATATTTTTACGTATAAAATTTTGTTTAAAGTATATTCTCATTTAAAGTTTATGCATTTATTATTAACAATTAATATCAATTTTATTATTAGTAATATTATTGGTATTATTATTTTTAGATACTAAAGTTATTATCAGGGGCATGTATTGAATAGCCTAGCCTTATTTAGACATGGACTGGCCACCTATGCTTAAACAAGGCAGCACTAACCAATATCCGCCATGATAATGACTAGTTAATGAAGTCATCATACTTATGTGGTAAAATTTAATTATATATAAAAATATTTTACTATGTACTAAAAAGAGAAGACATATTTTCAGAGGGACGAATAAAATTATATAAATAAATTATGTATCACATATTTTGTGGTAACTATGTACTATAACACTATAACAAGAAAATAACCATATAAGAATAAAGTAGTAGTCAGCGACTACATTAGGTTAGAAGAACATTGTAATACATAAAGAATAGCCACCACAACATTTGTAACTACATTTTTACAACGCTATATGATTTCAAAATAAAAATGAGTAATCACCTAGAATTGACCCAGTGTTATATAAAATATTTTACAAATACTTTTACCCCTTTTATTCACAATTTTCAAATAATTAGCGATTCTTTTACAAAATCATAATACTAAAATATTTGTAAATGTAATAACTTCGCTATAATATTTTGTAATCTATATTACATAATAAAAATAAGTTATTTTACATAGTATAATACAATACTAAAATAATATCTATTTGAAAGTAGTAACCATTTACATATACTAAAAATGCGTAACAAATAATATATATTACATTTGCTTTAGTAATATAATATAATAGCTGGTCATGCCAAAACAACTTGTTCTTATTATATTTCCATCTCTATGACATAGTATGAAAAATATAGTCATTAATAATATACTATCACATTATTTCACAATAACTTGGAACTTTAAACAATGATACACTAACTCTATTGTCCTTTGGTGTATCTTTGCAATTCACTCATCTCAACACGTTAATTTCTCATATCATAATTCAATATTTGACAAATCATTTTTATACTTTTATTTCCTTTTTGAACCCGTCAATTCTAAGTCTTCCTCAGATGTCAATCAAGTAAGATTTCTTTTGATAAAAGATTTTTATTGATTCCAAAGAGTCTTTCACATTTATTTTAAAATCTATTTATCATATATCTCTTGGCCTGAACCTAGTTACCTTGAAAACTATACCATTTCATCTCATTCGTTTGTCATCAAATTCCTACACTAATTCAGTTGAACCATTGAGTCCCATCTATTGTACAACTCATAGTCACCAAATTTGATATTTTGATTTGGTATCATTTACCTTAATATTATTCTTTTTAATCAAAAAGTAACATAACTCTAAAAGAAATATCATAGCCAAATCTCGAGGACGAGATTTAAAACAAGGTGGGGAGGATGTAACATACCAATTTTTATCATATAAATTATAAGGTTTGGTTAAATTTATTAACCACTAGTAACTAATAACTAGTTATATTTTTTCAACCCAAATAGTTTTAAACACTATTTTATAAAGTTGGTTGAAATATTATACCAATTAATTGGCCTATATATGGGTAACCTGTTTAACAAAATAAAAGTATATGAAAACTTATATTAGTAGACTAGTAATCTACGGGTAAGCTGACTATTAGAAATATGTTCATAGTCAGGCCTAGAAACCATATAATAATTATAAAAATACATTGTATTTTAAACCTACTCTGTTTTAATAAAAACTTGGTTCAAAATGTAGACAAAAATATTCTCGCTCTAATAACATAATTATTATTTATAAAACATCATATGTTAAAAGTTATACAAGCTAAATAAGTGGACCAGTTAAATTAATTATAATATAGGTATTAAAATAAAAATATATAAATTGAAAGTTTAAAACATTTTTCATGGACATGTTTCGTCCAATTAATATATATTAAATAATAATAATAATATAATTATAATAAAACCAAAAGAAATCCCATAAAGTAAAGATCCTGTCCCATCTTAATAATAATAAAATAATAAAATGTTTACTAGTTTCATATTCTATTTTCAAAATTCATGTATGTTTCGTATCCTTTATTTTGGGTCCCTATTATTTTTATAATAATAATCACAACTAGAAACAATAGATAAAATAATAATAAAAAAACACTAACACCTCATAGGTATACGTGTAGCAAAGCAAACTAAATGTAATAAATTGAGGGATACGTGTTCATCATATGTCTATCATACACCTACTCTAAAAATGATATAAATAGCCATACCCATCTTTCACTTTTAAATTGAGATAGCTTCTTTCTTTTTGGCAGAATCTCGCCCTCTCCCTCAATTCTTTACTTCTACAATTTTCCATCTCTCTCATTGTTATTCTTTTTATTTTTCTATAAAAATAATAATAATGCCCTGCTTGTTTTAAGTGTTTTAACTCCCAAATCATCGCTACCCTTTCCGATTGATCTGAGCCCATAACGCATGTCAAGGCTCTGCCCGACTAAGTTCGCTTGGGTTCTGTCTTGGGACTTCGGGACAAGGTTAAATTAAGGGTATTATAGTTAACACGAATATTATATATATATATTTTTTTTTTTAGCCCAAAGGTTATACTCAAAATTTATACCAGGAGTCCTTCTATTTGAACCCTAAAGTTACACAGTGGGTCCATTCCTTTTTCTCACCATTTTATTCTATTTTTGTAAGTTACCCAAAACTATTATTTATTATTTATTATTTCTATTTTGTAAACAAACTTTCATCAAAAGTCATGCCTATTATTTTATTTACCCAATAGAGAACCATAGTTGAGACACCCAAGTAATTCTGCACTAACCATAAAATTTCCAGAACAATCAGAATCAGGATCAGGGCCCCTAAAACTCAGAGGGGGATAAACCCTAGCCAACGATTATCCTCATAACTAATTGTAAAATTCGAGAATTGAAAAACTGTCGACACAGCAAGCCTACATGCACGAAGGGCTACTCTATGAAAGTAGGGTGACCACTCGCGTAGCGCGACGCCTATAGGGGTACCCCCTCGCGCTACGCGACGGTGTCAAAATTCGGGTATAAATAGAGGGGGTTGGGACTTGAATTCTGTCTTCGGAACGACGTAAATCCGAGTTACGTAGATCAAGTTATCACAGAAACAGTCCAACACACACACACTAATATCAAATCGCTGCCGCAGAACAGGGTAATTACTCGATCGCTATTACGATTCAGTTTCCGGGATCAATATACCCAAAGAATGTCTAAGTGCTGCCCACATTGGGCTATGCTTTGTCGTTTGTCGGTAATCCGATAAATGAGTTGAAGCATTGTACTTTGTCGTTGTCGATAATTCGATAATGAGTTGAAGTACTATACTTTGTCGTTTGTCATTTTGATAAATGAGTTGAAGTATTGCACTTTGTCATTCATTGTGAGAATTTGATCTCGGGAAATTATCGTAACTGCTGTATTGATCATTAACCCGGTTTTGTGTGCATCCTTTCCTAAATTAGGATTATTAGTCTTAATACACTCACAATCAAAGTAGATGCTAATTCTCAGAAGAATCTGAACCATGAAGCTTGTTAATTCAAATACTGCATGCTGATTTGTGAGTCATTCCCCTTTTATAAACTCTTTTCTCACAGTTTGTGAGTCATTCTTCTTTTTATTAACTGTTTTACAATACTCCAAATCATTTTTCAGAGTTATAATTACAGTGATTAAGTTTATGTAATCACCAAATTACAGCCGGTATGTGGGGTATTGTGCACAGTATTGTTATTATTGTTTCCTTCACATTAGGTGAGCGAGCCTAATTGTGACATACGTCACTCATTGGGCCAGCCAATGGTGATATGACCACAGTCACAGAGCTGGTCTGTGACAAATACCTATTCTTGAAATGTTGGTTGATAATAAACATATGTAAAAACTCTTAATACTGTAAATTATAACAAATGAGTCGTTTTTAGTAAAATGAATGAACTCACTCAGTATTTCCCGCTGACAAAACCTTTTTAAAACGCGTTTCAGGTAATTACAATAGATTGGAGTAAGGATTGGATCCGACACTGAAGGACTTCAAGAAGTGGCTTATTTTCAAATTAAGAAATATTGTTTTTATTAAAAGCTACCTTTGTAAAACATGGAATTTATTCCATCTTTTTAAATAAAATCCGGTGTTTTTAAACTCTGATATTTTTCCTAACTCACGGTCCTGATGAAATTTCCGCTGCAATGTTTTTCAAAATAATCACCGGTACCACTGGACTGCTCACGGCACCGATTCCGGCCAGATGGGGTCTGGGGTCGTGACAATTTTCATTAAGTTCATCTACATCTTAGTTATGTCTGGTTTATTTAGCAGCTCTTAAACATTGGAGATGTCTTTTACTCCAAAAGACTATAACTAGACAATCTAGACCTCACATACAATTTTTTAGGAACACACTCTTCTACTAAATTCAAAATTGTGTGATTATAAGCACTCCAGTCACTTGCTGCAGTCATAATTGGTGCACTTGAAGAAGTTAGGAAGAGAATATAGTGTGAGATAAGTAGTAGTTTATGGTATTTGGAAGAAAAAAATAGTCAGCAAGAGACACTAATTGAGAAACCGATGGTTTAGCTATGTTTTCTATAAGAAGTTTTAGGGTTTGGTTATGCTTATATGTGTAGAAAAAATCGAACCAAACCGCCATAAAACCAACCCTTTATATTTTTCTATATATATTACGTTTGAGAAGTTTTGTTACAACTTTTATAAATATTATACTATTTGCCTATTCACTGTTCACCCTCACTTTGTAACTCGATCATACATATAAATATTTTAAAACAATGACTATGCTGACTGCAAAAGTCAAAGTCATTTGTTGGTCTAAAGGGTTAAAGGGTTGATTTGTACATCAAAGCATTCCAATTTTCTTTAATTGTATGTAACTAATATATATCCACATTAATAATTTGCAATGGGAAAATATTTTGGGCAAAAAAAGTATATGTAATTTGAACCCAAAAGTGGATTATATCTTTTAGGCGGGGTGTGTTGTAACGTTTTGAATATTTTAACTAAATGCATTTCTATGTAGATTCTATATTCAAGAACTGACTCATTTTATTTTTTAAAAATCATATTTTCTTTGTTTTTCGACAGGTAACAGGCATGAGATTGATAAATCAATTAAGTTTCCACTGGTAGTGAACACATGCCCCTTCTTAGACGCTGTTAAACATGATTGGTGGCCATCAATGGTGGATTATCTTCCATTTATGCGGATTTGGAAGGTTGTTCCCCTGTGAGCTACTTAGATGTGATAGTACTAGTAAGGTTCTTAAAACCAATGATATTTGACAATGATTTATCTGTGTGCTACCAACGAAAGTACAATTGACACCTTATCATGTATGGGGTAACAACACATAACAACAACAATAATAATAATGCCTTCTTTTTTATTTTGTTTGAAAACTATTAATTGCATTGTATATTGTGACCGGTAAGATTCATATAGGTAGCAATGGACTGACTCATTTTATTTTTTTAGTAATCATATTTTTCTCTGTTTTTCGACAGGTAACAGACATGAGATTGATAAATCAATTAAGTTTCAACTGGTAGTGAACACATGCCCCTTCTTAGACATTGTTAGAACATGATGGGTGGCCATCAAGGCATCAATGGTGGATTATCTTCCATTTATGCAGATTTGGAAGGTTGTTCCCCTGTGAGCTACTTAGATGTGATGGTACCAGTGAGGTTCTTAAAACCAATGATATTTGACAATGATTTATTCGTGTGCTATCAATGAAAGTACAATTGTCACGTTAATCATGTATGGGGTAACAACATATAACAACAACAACAACAATAGTAGTAGTAATAATAATAATAATAATAATAATAATAATAATAATAGTAATAATAATAATAATAATAATGCCCTCTTTTTTTATTTTGTTTGAAAACTATTAATTGTATTGTATATTGTGACTGGTAAGATTCATATAGGTAGCAATGGAGGCTGGAGCTGTTGCTACCATGAGTAACGTCAAAGCCCCAAGATTGGTCATGCTTTATACTGAATGCACAATTCTTGCTGGCAATCAAGCCTTAGCATTGCCACTACAATGGGTCTCATGGAACCTTCCAATGTTAGCTCAACATAATCAATGGGAAAGTGGACTAAATGAAGAGAAAATCAATGTCAGCCTAAATTTAGGAAAATTGTTGTACCCATCAACAGATATGGTCCTTATCATCTAAAAAATAACTAAAATGTTGGTGACATGCATTACACATTATATTTCAAATGCTTTTTATTGCATATTGTTGCTATGCACAGTTAGATATCCAACTATTACATTGCTAATGAAGTTTATCAGGCGTTGAGGGGACTATGATGACTAAACGTGATTTGCCGCTCATACTCTGTGACTTTGGAAATGCAAAGGTTCTGGTAATTTTTTTAAAAAAATATATAGATTTCAATACACAAATACCATTCATCATTTGATGAGCATTGATTTTTTTATTATTTCAGTTTTGAGTTGATTCTTACTTGATCTAGATTTTGGTGGGTCCTTATGAACGGACTAAAGATGGTTTTAAGATCCTACCAGCAACTACTTTTGGATTCAGTTACACCAGATCTTGGCGGGTCTGCGGGTCCTTATGAATGGATTATGTTGTTGTCTATTATATATAGTTGATTTCATCGAATGTATTTTGGTGGTTATTGATTAAATGATTGTAAAAGTTTAGAATGGCAATGGTGTGATCATGAACAAAATAGTGACTCCATGATCAGGCTCTCATTGTTTGATAAGCCCATCTATTCGTCTTCCGATGCTCCAGCTCCTTGCCATGGTGGAAGATAGCGATGGTGATGAAGAACCAGGATCGGTGATACAGTGGAGGCAATATAAGCTTTGGCAAAGGGCTCAAGAGTTGGATATCGCAAACCCTAAATCTAAGGCAATCCTTGCACTTTGACGATTAATCTGTGCAAAGACAATGGATCAAACATTCAAGATCAAGGTTAGACTCTTCTTCTCTGTAGTTTTTCTTCTTCTTCTTCTTCAGATTTTGATTCTAACTTCAATTTCCAAATCTGAAATTAGGGTTTATATTTAAACAGTGTCGATTTGTTAACAAATCAAATGGTTTTATCAATGGGTTTCTAGATAATCTCCTCCAACTACGATTGTTTGGTGCGGATTTCTCGCAATCAGAGGTACAGCTTACCGGAGAAGACGATTTTCGGCGAACCTATTCTCATCTTCATGTTTCCCCTATGAACAGAATAGTGGCCCCCAAAGTAAGATTTAACAGTTAACCAAGTCTAATCCTATTTTTGTTCTATCTATTACCGGCTATTGATGTTTACACTGATGATTTAGGTTTCAGTTCGTTAGGATTACAATGGAGATTTGTAGGCTGAAATTTTGCTAACGTTTCCAGGTTTGTTACGGTTTTAAGACGAACTTTAAATCATGTAATCGTTTATCTATGATCATGTTCATTTTCTGCATAATTTTGGATTAAACACCTAATTGTGTTCATTTATGACTAGGGGTTTAGATGATGAATTTGAATTTTGAAGGCTTTTAACGCTTTTAATACAATCTTCTCAGCACAACTTCGAAATCAACATCGAAATGTGTTGATTTACATGTGGACTTCAGTTATTTCAGGTTGATTATCATGATTTAGGTTCTAATTTCACATTTATTCGATGTTGATTCCGTAATGTAGGGTTGACATGATGATAGTATACCATTTCTATACTTCATTTATGATTTAACTTGCTTTTTAACAAGGTTATGTGTGTGTTTAGCAGGGAGGCAAGCAGATGCAACACACAATTTAACTTGCTTTTTAACTTGGAAAGTTGGTGTGAGTTCCATCTGACCATAATGCCTACACATATAGGTCTGTCCTTGAATATTGGTTAGTCTCTTAAATTGCCTGTTTACATACAATCATGATGTAGGAGAAAGTTGTTACCAAGGTTGTAACAAGTTTTTGTTGAAAATTTGTTCAGCTGATGTAATTGCATGACATGTTGATTTACAGATACGTCTTCAATTGCATTCATTGAGTCACTGATGATTAGGAGGTGATTATTTTGGTTGTTGAGAGATCGATGAAGAAAGACGAAACACACGAATAATGTTAGGTGGTTTCTTGAGGGTCTTAGTTTGGCACCTCTTTAGAGTCTTGATTTAGAATCATTGTATTTTGGGGTTGAGTAGAGACATAACTCTTGTTCTTTTATTCTATGGTTATTTGTCAATTTGTGTGCCACCGCTAAAGCCTACCACCGCCGCAAGTGTGAGAGACGTCTCTGAGGTTATAAGCTTTTGCCTTATTTGTCGGGTAAGTCTCTTTCTTTCTTCTTTGATTCGATGTGTTTTCTTTTTCCGAGTTTAAAAAGCTCCAATTTTTATACTAAAACTTGACCTTTTGAGGTCTGATTGACTTATTTCAACCTCAAAACTCGGTAGCTACATTTAGCTTATAACAATCCTAAAATAAACCGACACTCTCCTGAAAATTTTCCGACACCTAAAATTATTTAAATACACCCCGTACGCGAAAACAGGGCCCGAATACCTTAATTTTTATGAAAATTAAATAAAAACCATTTTTATTAGTCGCTCGTGGGCCGCGTAGAAGTAAGCATAAGCTTACGCGGGCCGCGACAGCTCCAATCTCAGGCGAGCCCCTAGGCTGCCACGTGTCGGACTCGTGTTAAGGCTACATGTTGACGTAGCAAGGCTACGGCCTAGGCTACAAGCCCTCGCGGGCCGCGTAGACCTAAGCCGAAGCTTACGCGGGCCGCGACAAAACCCAACTCAAGCCCTATATATAGCAGACATCGGCAAAACAAACGAAATCGCTCACGTTCTTTTCTTTCTCTCAATTTTCACATAGTAGGCAATATACTCGGGTATAATACCCCCTAAATAACGAAGTTCTGCTCCGTTGTAAGTATCATAACCCCTGGATACGTATTAGATACTCTGCACGATTGATCTAGGGTTCCGTAACGGCTGTCGTGGTTCTGCCCGACGTAGTCGTTGGAATGCCGTCTCGGGGAGGGTATTACTAATGTTAAAATGGGTTATTATACTAACGCGTGTGCATTTGTGTAATTTATAGATTGTCACCAGGAAACCCTAAAGGATAATCTAAGACAGCAATGTGAGTAATCTTCTTTTTGTAAATTGTTTTTACAAAACCTCACACGATTAATTATGTATTAAACAGTTATTGAGTATTTGTATGATACAAATTATCGTCGGTATGTTGGGGTTTTGTATACAAAATTTGTTACTGCCTTGCGAGAATTAACATTTCCACAAGTCGGGTTGACAGTACCGTGGGTGGTAATTGATATGACTTGGAAATAAATGTAATTGCGAGACCGCCCTCAATACTGTACAATGGTTTTTATTTAAACTTGATTAAACCGGGATTCACTCACCAATATTTCCCACTGACAAAATATTTTTAAACGCTTTTCAGGTAACAATATGTGAAAGCCAAGTAGAAGCCAGCTGGACAGCACTGAAGGTTTGGAAAAATGGCAATAAAGTTACCTAAAATAAATAGATGTTTTTTTAAATAAAAATAGGATTTATTCCTATGAAAATGTGTGTACTTAAAACTTGGGTTTTATCCCATGTGTTTAATATTATGAAAGCATGGTATTTTACTCTGATAAAATATTTCCTAACTACAATCCTGATGTACTTTCCGCTGCCAAAATAGACAAACACCAAATACCACCAAAACTGGTTGCGGCCGCCCGTTCCCGGAACTGTTAGGGGACGGGGGTTGCGACAGAAGGTGGTATCAAAGCTAAGCCACTGATTCAGCCACAAAAGTGTTCTGCTGAAACCAAAATTCAATCTGTCAGGAGATAAATTACGGAACTACGTGCATAATTGTATTTTATTGTTATGTGTTATTTGACTATTTGTTAGTTTACAGTATGAGCGACCAAGGACCATCTGACGCGTACCGTCAATTGTCTGGTTCGCCTAAAAGCGAAGGTGCCTCTTCTCAGCCTGCTCTCTCGGGGTACTCTACTGATACTGAAGGAGGAATATTCGTGTTTAAGGCTCAGTCAGAAGAGCCATTCCCTCAGAAAAAGAGAGGATGGTTCAGTAGGGGAGCACCTGAGTGTAGGAAACGTATGAAAAAGTTACAAGAACAGAGAGCACTAGCAGCAGCCAAAAGAGAAACCGATGCCCATGCCCACGGCATGATTAATAGGGGTTTAGCTAATTTCCATATCTTAGCAACCACTGCAGCCGACCCTAACCTGGAACAAATGATAGCACCCCAACCACAACCACCATTTCCCGACCAACCAATGGAAATAGAGAACCCTGAAAATCAAGTAGAAATGCATGATTTCAACCCGGGGGAGATACCTAGGGTACCCGCACCTAATCCCTTAGACCCAAATTACGACCCATGGTGGGATGACAATAGGGACTATGTGCAACGTTACCACATGCCAGAAGATGTGTCTATGCCGAACCTTGGAGCATACCTAGGTTTGGACCCTCTAGATCCCTATTACAATAACGATGTATACATTAGGGAGATTTTAGAGAATCCTTACCCGTTTCAGGCACCCACACCCCCATACCAGGAACCCGCACCCCAGATTCCGAACCCAGTCCTAGAACCTACACCCCCAATGAGTGCAGAAAACGTACAAGAACTCAGGACATTTGGTGAAGAAATCTTAAAGAGTAGTGAAAGGATGAGACATGTGGGAGAGCGACTCGTCTGGAAGTACGACGAGCGCAATATGGATTTCTGGATGAATCTATATCCATGAATGTGATGGTGGAGATGGTAGTACTAATAATATAATAATAATATAATAATAAATATGTGTGTATGTGTATGAAAAAAAACTACGGATGCCTACTACAAGTAGTGGAGTTTTAAATTTCAATCGGTATTGTAATTTTAATTTCCAGTATCGATTGGTACTAGATGCATATTATATAAAAATAGAGTAAAGTCGCAATGATCGACGCTTTTGACAAAAAAAAATGCGTGTCATGTGATCGGCTATATTAAATATTATTTTGTGATATTAATACGTGGAAAATGTTTAAAATTCAGATGGACAACGAAGTGAACCAGGAAAACCTGAATAATGAAAACATGAATGACAACAACCCGAATAACGATAATCTGAATAATGAGAATCCGAACAACAATAACAATGGAAACCAAGTGGATAATAGTGCCATCTAACACATATTAGCACAAGGAATTATAGATGCAATGCCATTTTTTATTCAAACTGTTAAGGAAACTGATAATAAAACTAAGCATAGTAGTAAGCGACCAACTGAATCTGAGCACAACATAAACAATGGACCCGTACTTCAAGTGCCCATTCCCAAAAGAAGAAGAACCATATCTTATGGTTGTTCTTACAAAGAATTCTGGTCCTACAAACCAATAGAATTCTCGGGCAATGAAGGACTCATTGCAGCTCTACGTTGGATAGAAAAGACTGAGGCAGTCTTAAAAATAAGCAAGTGTGCGGAAGAGGACAAGATAATGTTTGCCTCCAATCTATTTAAGAACTCAGCATTAGAATGGTGGAACACTATCCTCCAGTCTAGGGGAAGTGATAGGGTTTATAACATGGAATGGGAGGAATTTAAAAATATGGTAGAAAGGAAATTCTTCCCTCCCAATGAAAAAGAACAGATAGCAAATAAGTTCCTAAATCTTAGGATGACTGGAGTAGATGTTAAGGGTTATACTACTACATTCTTTGAATATGCTAGAATAGTACCAACCCTTGCATCACCTGAACCACTATTAATCTCCCGATACATCTGGGGATTAATCGGGGAGATTGGGCATGTAGTCAAGGCAGCTATACCCCAAACTATAGAAGAAGCTGTAGAACTAGCCAATACCTTGACAGATGAGTTATTGCGTACACGAGAAGAAGACCAGAGAAGGAACCTAGCTCAAAGGCTTACCCAGGAATTCTGCTATGGAAATTCTAACCGTAGGAATATAGGTTCTACCTCTGCGCCCTACTGTAAGGATTGCAAGAAGAAGCATTCGGGAAAATGCTCAACTCACTGCAATTTCTGTAAGTTACCAGGGCATAAGGAAGAAGACTGCAGGAGGAAATCTAGTAATGGACTGTGCTTCAACTGTGGAGAAAAAGGTTACATCAAGCCAAATTGTCCGAAACTAGCTCCAGCCGCAAACAACAAGAACATTAAAAATGCTAGAGCATTTGTTCTGACGGCAAATGAAGCCAAGATAATTCCGGACCTGATAGCCGGTACGTTTTCAGTTAATGATGTTTTTGCTAAAGTATTATTTGACTCTGGTGCAAACCAAAGTTTTATTAATACTTCGTTTTAGAAAATTCTCAATCAACCATTAACTATAACTAAACTCTCACAAGAATGTCTAGTAGAGACAGCAAATGGAGAAGCTGTTAGGATTTCTGAAATCTTGCAGGGAGCAAGAATAGAAATTTTAAATCAAAAATTTATTGCAAACCTTTACCCAATGAATCTGGCAGGATTTGATGTTGTATTAGGAATGGATTGGTTAATAGCCAATAAAGCCAGTATTTTATGTGATCAAAAGTCAATTCAAGTAAATTCACCAAAAGGTGAAAAGATCACAATTAAAGGAAATAAGTCATCTAGATGGGTTATTGGATTTTATCACCTCTAACTATTGGTTATTGGCCGCTGTCACCCCCAACTATCACTATGGCGTCCGCCACCCCCAACTTAACACTTAGTATGTTCTGTCACCATGTCGTTAACTGACCATTAACTTTTGATTCTGTTACTATACTTTTTGGGGTGTCTAAATATCCCCAAAACCTTTCTAAGATCTTTATGACACCCCCAAAAGTATAATAACATGATCAAAAGTTAGTTATCAGTTAACGACGTGGTGACAGAACACACTGAGTGTTAAGTTGGGGGTGACGAGCGTCAAAGTGATAGTTGAGGGTGGCAGCGGCCAGTAGCCAATAGTTGGAGGTGATAAAATCCAATAACCCCATCTAGATCCACTAAATTCATCTCTGTGATGAAAACTGCAAGTTGTATAAGAAAATGATCTATAGTGTATTTGATTTCTATGATCACTAACACTAAAGGAAAAGAACTAAAGGATATTCCAGTAGTATCCCAGTTTTCAGATGTCTTTCCAGAAGAGTTGCCAGGACTACCACCAGACAGGGAAGTTGAATTCAGAATTCACCTACTACTAGGGACAGCACCAATTGCCAAAGCACCTTACCGTTTGGCACCCGTACAAATGCAAGAACTGAAGAAACAATTAGACGAATTGTTGGAGAAAGGATTCATACAACCAAGTTCATCGGCGTGGGGAGCGCCGATTTTATTCGTCAAAAAGAAAGACGGATCAATGCGTATGTGCATTGACTGCCGTGAATTGAACAAGGTCACAATTAAGAATCGGTACCCATTACCGAGAATCGATGATCTGTTCGATCAACTGCAAGGAGCTCGATTTTTCTCTAAAATCGATTTAAGGTCAGGATATCATCAATTAAAGGTACAGGAAGAGGACATTTCTAAAACCGCATTTAGAACATCGTATGGCCATTATGAATTTACTGTCATGCCATTTGGTTTAACCAATGCCCCAGCCGCATTTATGGACATGATGAACCGAATATGTAAGCCCTATTTGGATAAATTCATAATTGTTTTTATTGATGATATTCTCATCTATTCTAAAAGTAAGGAGGATCATGCAAAGTATTTGCACGCAGTTTTAAGTTTATTAAGAAAGGAAAAGCTTTATGCTAAGGTTTCAAAGTGCGAATTTTGGTTAGAACAGGTACAGTTTCTTGGACATTTAGTCAATCATGAAGGAATTCTTGTGGATCCCACAAAGATCGAGGCGATTACTAAATGGAAAACCCCTGAATCACCAACCGAGGTTAGAAGTTTCTTAGGATTGGCCGGTTACTATAGAAGATTTATTGTCACACCCCGATTTCCACGTGTATCACCGGTGGGCCCGGTGGGAGATTATCGTGACGTAGTTGGCAACAATATAGTCAAACCACAATATATAAATGCACAGCAGAAGCATAAAGATAAATATAATCCAACCATTGATTGTAATATCGAATGTATCACATATAGTTGAATAGTATCCACAGGAGGATCAAAATAATAAAAAAGTATTGTTCAACAGACAAGGCATCAAAGCTTGCGAGACTTCTTAAGATGCTAAGGAGCTATTGCCAGCCGATTACGTGTAGTACCTGCACTTAATCTTTTTGGGAAAATACGTTAGTTTACACTGGTAAATACATTCAACCGACACTTTTGTAAAATGTTTATTAAAATTGATTTGAATGCACAAGGCACAAATTCTTTTATAACTTGGGAGAATTATTTAATAGTATAATCTTGTGAGCGAATTACATGTTCCTTCTTTGCGTTCAGTAGCCCGGATCTAGTCCGGGTTAAAGATCAATAGACACACCACTTTGCGTAAAACCGCGATGGGTAAACCAACGGCTACGTCTTTTATTATTATAGACATAATGCCGGGTGTACGCCTACACCCGGATGTCGAGGTCGTGGCCATTTCGTAAAATGATGCCTAGGATATCCGGGACATGGTCATTAACCCCCCAAAGGCTTTTAAGTAACAAGACTGTTTAAACGAGCCGATCAAATTATTCAATTAACCACCAAACGATGGAAGATTTGATGCTCGATCAAGCGGTATTTTATATATACCGTAACCCAAGCCCGTAATACGGAAAATAAGTTAAAAGTATTTACCTTTGCAAGTATTGTCCTTAATTGATTAAATCACAGATATCTTTTACTGGGGCTCCTATCTAGAACGAAGGTTTTAAAATAACCTATTAGAATCCTAACGGGTCTTTATATTAGCCGTAGCCTAGACCGGTCAGTTTCAAGGGATAGATACGGTTTAATCGCGTGAAAGGCGAAAACCGAGAATGGAATGTGATTCTGACCCAACAAGTTCGAAGACTTGTTTTATATGGGTTTAATATTCACACTCTGGATTTTGGGGTCAAAATAATATGGTTTGACCCGTATCGGCTAATTTATGTAAACTAGTTACATAAGCCGCACCGTGCGCGCAATAGGCGCAACGGGTAACCGTAAGAGTCCTACACTTGTTTCCTAAGTCAATATGCCTTAAAGAGGTTGGCATCAGTAGGATACCTTCCGTGATGCCCGTAACGAGTTTAAGTTTATTATACGCCCCGTAAGGGTTTTCCGATCATTTTAAGGACTTTTAAAGAGGGTTTTAGAGTTCTACAGGAAATCTGAGTTTCCCGTTCAGTTTATAAAGTCCAAAATACTTTATTTATTATTTAAAATCAGTAGCAACTGGAATCGGGTCAAAAGACCTTGTAGAACTCAAGTTTTGGCCGAAAAGGGTATATTCGGTATTTACCGAACCGTAGCCATAACCGCAGGTTATGAGCAGGTTAAAATTAATTAAAAATCCTTAAAAATCCCAAAATATTATTTTACAACAGTGAGTAAAAGGTTTGGTGACGAAATCTTGGTTTAGGTAGGCGTTATGCTAATCGCGCCGTTTATTACAAAAGTTTCTTTTATTTGCGCTATTTAGCATAACTCCCATTCTGGACCTCGGATTGGCGTGAAACTTTAGGGACATGCTTAGAATTTAGTAAGCAAGGTTATGGTCCCTTCACGTGTCCGAAATACTCGTTTTATTTTAAAAAGGGCGTTATGGTCAACTTTTAAGTAATTAACGGAAATGCGTAAAAGACTCGGACAAACAACGAACCGGTCACATAGGGTGATACCATCACGTGACCTGGTCCTAAGAGAGTCCTAAGGCATATCTACATAGCACTAAAACGGGTCAGAACTGAAGTCAAAGCAAAAGTCAAACTTTTGCGACATTCGGCTCCGAACCGGGTCAATATATCAAATGGCCGAATCAAACGAGTTTAGACAAGTTTATATACTTAATATCATGTTTTATAAGTATTCAAACAGGTTTCATATCATCTGTATTACAGATTATGCAAGAATCGCAAAAATGGCTTTCTGTTGACTTTTTAAGTATACGTTTGACTCGACATTTGAACTAGTTAGAGTGGTGATCAGGGGGAACCCTTTTAGAGGTTTATTACCCACATAAATACCAACACATAACTACTTTTGATTCGACAATTTACTGGACCATTCGTGATTTATCGCAAAGTCAATCGTTAGTTACGACGGATTGACTTTTAAGCTAAACTAAGCAAAAACAAGGCCATAGAAGGTTTGGCATACTTACAGAGACTTAGAGCACGACAAAGAATGATAGAATAAAGCTTGGAAGCTCCAGAGATGATCAAGAGAATGTGTTTTGAGGTGTGGTGAACTTATGCACACAATAGGCCTATTTATAGTGCAAAACTTGGCATGGGATCATCACAACTCAGCCTACCAAGCATCATGGATGTTCAGCAGGTGGCCCTGAGTGCTAGGAGGCAAGTAGAGGGCACCCATGCCTCATTTATTGCACTTTTGGTCGTTCACTAGCTCAAAAAGCAAGTTAGTCCAAACTTTCTGCATCTGGGCGGTTCACGCGGCCCGCATGAAGGAATCATGCAACTTGTTCGCGGGCCGCCTGGATTTTCAAACCAGACGCGTGCAAACAGAAGGCTCGCGGCCCGCTTCAACTAACCCAAGACCTTTACGCGGCCCGCGTTAGGTCTAATTTTTCTGTTTTTTTGAATCTTTTATAATCATGACTAAATCTTTGTAATTAATAACGAAATCTTTGGTAATTATTAACCTGACCTTTCGGGTTTGAAGGGGTAACTTTGCGATTTGGCCCTCGATTATTTACAACTAAGGGCCTCGTGTTATTTACCCGCACTGTTAAGTCCCCGGTTAGTTTGTTAATTATTCGGAAAGCCTTAACTTTCATTGTTGACGCCTTTAACCCCTCTTATACGAAATTGATCATATCTTTCTCGTTTTAAAACGGAACTTCGCGGAATTTATACAGTATATTCTAGTGAGCATATTTTACTGTTACAAAGACTCGGGTACGTCAAAGGGTCACTCAGAGGTATAATTAAACATGTTGACACAGTTAACTCCTGCAGCTTGTAATCTCTCACTTTCTTCCGCGTTTCGCTTCCGTACGATCCATGATTTATTCGTTTGAAGGTACGAGC
Source organism: Helianthus annuus (assembly GCF_002127325.2). Classification (NCBI taxonomy): domain Eukaryota; kingdom Viridiplantae; phylum Streptophyta; class Magnoliopsida; order Asterales; family Asteraceae; genus Helianthus; species Helianthus annuus. The sequence goes on from NC_035443.2 coordinate 32,421,867, forward strand.
ATCGTTTAGGGTTACTATACAGTATACTTACCCTTGTTTGACATTTACAACCCTCGAATTTACATACTTTCAAGGTTTGTCAATTTTAGTCCTTTATTTAATATTAAATGCCACGTGTCAACTCAAGACACGTGTCAATACATTATTGGACACAAAATTTCGAGGTGTTACATTTATTCAAGATTTTTCTAGAATAGACATTCCCTTAACCAAGTTAACCTGTAAATCCATTAAGTTTGAATGGGGACCAAAACAGGAAGAAGCCTTTAGAATTCTTAAGCAAATATTAACTAATACACCCATACTAGCATTACCAGAAGGAACCGAAGACTTTGTAGTCTATTGTGACGTTTCTAAGTTATGTTATGGATGTGTATTAATGCAATGTCAAAAAGTTATAGCTTATGCATCTAGACAACTTAAGAACCATGAAGAGAATTATTCAACCCATGATTTAGAATTAGGAGCCATAATTTTTGCCCTGAAAATTTGGAGACATTACCTTTACGGTAGTAAGTTTACCATTTTCACAAATCATAAGAGTTTAAGGTATGTTTTCGGGCAAAAAGAGTTGAATATGAGACAAAGACGCTTAATGGAGGTACTTAGTGATTATGATTGTAATATGCAGTATCATGCAGGAAAGGCAAATGTAGTGGCTGATGCTTTAAGCCGAAAGTATCATGAAAAGCCAAAAAGGGTACGTTCTTTTAAATTAAATCTACACGTAGATTTAAATAATCAGATAAGAAAAGCACAAGAATCAATAATCAAGGAGGATACTGAAAAGTTAAAAGGAATGATTAAGGAATTAAAACATGGAACAGATGGAATTTGGAAATTCCATAAGAAAAGAATGTGGATACCTAAATTAGGAAACCTACGTCATCGTATATTAGAAGAAGCCCAGAAATTTAAGTATACAATGCATCCAGGAAATGATAAAATGTACCAGGATTTAAGGAAGAATTTCTGGTGGATAGGAATGAAGAAGGATATAGCAGCTTATGTTTCTAAATGTTTAACTTGTTCACAAGTTAAAGCTGAACATTAGAAACTCTTAGGATTGCTGCAACAACTAGAGATGCAAGTGTGGAAATGGGAATTGATAACAATGGATTTTGTTACCAAATTACCCAAAACATGGAAAGGTAATGATACAATCTGGGTGATTGTTGATAGGCTAACTAAGTCAGCCCATTTTCTACCAATGAAGGAAACTTTCATTATGGAACGTTTAGCTAAATTGTTTGTAAATGAAATAGCTTCATTGCATGGAATTCCTTTATCAATTGTTTCTGACAGGGATAGTCGTTTTACCTCTCATTTTTGGACAAGTTTCCAAAAGGCAATGGGAACCAAGCTAAATCTAAGCACAGCTTATCATCCTCAAATGGACGGACAAAGTGAAAGGACAATTCAGACAATGGAGGAAATGCTTAGAGCTTGTGTAATTGATTTCAGAGGTAATTGGGATGATCACTTACCATTAATAAAATTTTCTTACAATAACAGTTATCATACCAGTATCAATACTGCACCATTCGAAGCACTTTATGGACGAAAGTGCCGAACCCCAGTCTGTTAGGCAGAAATTGGGGAAAAGCAACTATCTGGACCTGAGATAGTACAGGAGACAACCGACAAGATCATTCAAGTCAAGGAACGACTGAAAGCAGCACGTGATCGACAAAAGAGCTATGCAGATAACAGACATAAGTCGTTAGAGTTCCAGCTAGGTGACAAGGTATTATTAAAAGTCTCTCCTTGGAAAGGAGTGGTTAGATTCATCAAAAGGGGAAAGCTAAGTCCCAGGTATGTTTGACCTTTTGAAATTATTAGAAGAATAGGACCTGTAGCCTATCAGCTACAACTGCCAAAGGAAATGATAGGGATACATGATATGTTTCATGTATCTAACCTCAAGAAATGCTTAGCTGATGAATCACTAGTAGTACCTCTTAAGGATATAGAGGTAAATGAACAACTCAAGTTTATAGAGAAGCCTCTACAGATTGAAGACAGGAAAGTCAAGAACCTCAAGTGCAAAAGATTAGTTCTGGTCAAAGTGAAATGGGACGCCAAAAGAGGACCAGAGTATACATGGGAACTTGAATCAGAAATGCAAAGGAAATATCCACACTTATTCCAGTAGATCTCAAGGACGAGCTCTAAAACAAGGTGGGGTGGATATAACAACCCTAAAATAAACCGACACTCTCCTGAAAATTTTCCAACACCCTAAAATTATTTAAAATACCCCAATATGTCCTAAAATACACCCCATGCGCGAAAACAGGGCCCGAATACCTTAATTTTCATTAAAATTAAATAAAAACAATTTTTATTAGTCGCTTACGGGCCGCGTTGTCACACCCCCAAAATAACACCCATGGAAAAACCCTGCTAGGCGTGTGACAAACCAATAACGAGCCACTAATCATGTTGAACCAATCACAAATTTAAAAATGAAATTGCCAATTAATAACGAAAAGTACCATCAGTAAGTTTAAATGAAAACCAACATGTTCAGCGGAAGCAAATAAAAGAAATCATAGTTTATCTGTTTCAAAACCAACGTGTCATATCAATGATTCCAACACATGTATCCATCCAGTTCGACCCATGACCACTCCAGCTACACCAGACAACAAGTTCCAAATCCAAGACATCTAACGACCTGCGAGCATGCAACAAGTGTATCAGACAACGCTGGTGAGTTCATAGTTTTACGAAAACATTGGTTACCAAGTGTTTAGTTAATCCATTGAATTTAAATCCGAAAGTAATGTTGATAATACCCCGAATACAAGACGGCTTCTGATTATTTTGCCCTTTCTCCAATGCTCCTATCAAAGCACTGGTCATGACTAGGTCATTAGTTCAACACCCGTCCTCCCAGGTACGGGGTGAGGTTGCCAAACCTAAGTAGCGCTACTAACTAATACCATGTTACCTCCTCGGTAACCAAACAACACGGAGGGACTTTAAAGGTGATAGGATGAGTATATTATCCAACATTCCCGTTTTTACCCAAAAGACTTATCCCTTCCCGAGATACCCACTGACTGTCCCAACCACCGGGACGCATGCTCAAGAAAGATGAACTCACCTTAGATTGCTCGACAGATAAAGCGTTTGTCCTAAGTTGGTCAACCACACCCTATTATGGTTACCACTCGTTAGGACGGTAAACAAGTAATCACGTATAAGCTACACGTATCTAACACGTATTTGTCAAGTAGTGTACACGTATTAAATCAAGTAATCATGTATGCAAGTAGGTCACATATGTTGAACATGTATTTCAATCAAGTAGTATTTTTTTTTCAAATAATGTTAATTATATGAACATCGGTTCTTATAAACTGGTTAGCTCAGCAATTAAGTGGGACCAAATCAACATGTACAATGTAATTGGTTTGCGCGACCAAATCATGTGCACAGAAAACAGTGGGGCCGGGTGTTTTATAGTGTGCGCTCATATTTTCTTCAAACATCACAGCATCCTCTCTCATCTATTAAATATTTTTGACATGAATTCCTATGAAGCTTTACCAGGTTGTACTCTAAGCACAAATAATTGTACCCACCATGAAAACACCACAACAAGCATTAAAAGAAAACCCATGTTTATTTTTATAATTTCCATAGCCCTAATCTTTTTAACATCACTCCTGGGTGTTTCGTTTATGTAGAATTATGAATGGCACAATGTACTCACTCGAGTCTACCCCGTTTATTACAAGCACCCATTTACAATTTCTGAATCTTGTTATTTACACTAACTCAGCAATCATCGAGCATATCAAACAACTAAACATTCAAAACAACAAATTCAGTTCATTAAAACAACAGACATCAAAAATAAATCTTCCAGCAATAATCCATTCCTTATGTACTCAACAAACAGCTAATACTCATGTATACATATACTTAAAATTTCATAACACAAGACACACTTTCATTTTGAAATCGAAATCCACAGAGGATTCAGAACAAATAAAGATCTCGGACACTTACCGGAGAAATCGTGGAACTGGTGAGTGTGTGTGTGTCACTGATTCTTCTCGCTCTCGAAACCAGAACTTCGAACCGGTGAGTCGTCAGTCGCCGATAAATTCCCAACGTCACCTGCAACTGTGAGCGCCAGGAGTAATAGCACCGGAACCCAGTTGTCGGTCACTCACCGGTCTCCCTCTCACTCTCTCAGCCTTTCTCTCATCCAATCTCGTCGCCGATCCCCGGGTTGTGTACTAGGGTTTTTATTTCTTGTATTCATAAAAAGTGCATGAAGTCAAATACATATATTAAATCGGATCAAGTGGGGCTGCCGAATCCACTTGTGTTTTTACTAATTGTTTTGGGCTTCTAGGTGGGCCGGGGTTAAGACTTCAAGTGTGGGCCGAGGGACATAGATACAAGGTTGTTTAAGAGAGATGGGTGTAATTGAGGTGGGTGTGTGTGTGGCCCCAAACATGTGTCGCGGCCCGAAAGAAGTGTGTTGCGGCCCAATTTTCATATGTGACATCTTAATCAAATGGACACCCGATCACAAACTCAGTCATACTCGAATACGATTACACTAGACCATTTCATCATAGCCAAATATTCAACAAAAGTTTAATATAGCAAGAACGTGGAATGAGATGATTATGAGGAATTAGAATCACGAGGCTAACGACACTAACCTTGAAAGTTCGGGTTGTCACATCATCCCCAACTTGAAAGAAATTTCGTCCCGAAATTTGACAAGTAATCCAAAACGGAAAGATGCAAGATGTTAACTCAGGATGACTGTGGATTTTCCGCGGGTACCACATCATCCTCAACTTGAAAGGGAATTTCGTCCCGAAATTCGCCAATGATACCAGAAGTTGATACAACCGTTAGAACTGTTGAGGGTAGTAGGGCTTACTCCGTTCATTGCGTTCCCTCGTGAACTCCGGTCCACATTTTGAGTTCCAACGAACTCCCATGAGATAACTCGAGGGTAGTAGGTATCACAAATGTTTTCTTGGTCAAACGTTTCTATAGGTTCGAGTGATACTGTCATCGTGAACGTTACCCAATTCACCAGGTAACTCAAGTTTGTGAGCCAGGTCACCGATTCGTTCCAGGAATCCGAATGTCCCAACGCATCGTAAGCTAAGCTTGCCACATTTTCGATAGCGTACTGCACGCTCCCAGGGTGAGACTTTCGATTATGACATATTCGCCTACAGCGAACTCCCAGGGTTTCCTAAGCTTATCAGCTCTCCTGACAGTCACGCGTTGCCGTCAACAATTTCTGATCTAAGCACTCTTCCCAAGAGTTTCGAGTACAAATCCTGGATCAGTGATTAGGTTGTCACCCATCTTAGTCCAATATGAAGATTGGTATTATCATCCATGCAATGCCTCATACAAAGTTGTATGCATAGTATTATGGTAACGGCTGCAGCAGATCTCACCCAAAGATGTGTGTTCTTCCAAATGTATACTAAAGTCAACCACGCACATGCTTGCAGCATGCCTTCGTGCATTAGGATGGTCCATTACTCTGTCCGGTTGTCCTTTAGTGATAAGTAATGCCCATGTCAGGCGTGAGCCAAGTGCGTTGTGTATTGCCTGTCATGAATCATATATAGTTCGAAATCGGAGGTAACATGAGTTGGCACCTTATGCCTAAAAACCGCCTCTCTCAGAGGAATATTCACAAGCTGTGAAGACTCATTAGTTTCCTTGATTGCAAGAAAGTGTGCTGGTTAAGTGAGACAATCAACGATCACCCAGGTGATATTGTTTTCGTTTCGAGTTGTAAGTAGACCAGCGATAAAATCCATGGAAGTCCGTTCTCATTTTCCATATGGATGTTGTCGGCTACTGATACTCCACCTTGACTTTCCCACAAGTCAAACATTATTCGCCTATATTGCCAGATGGGCCTTCATGCCCAATCACTAGTACGAGATTTATAGATCCTAATATCTCTCATCAAACCCAAACGACTAGAATATCGAAGCCGGTGTGCTTGCTCACACAAATTCCCTAGAGTTGTCGTATAATGAGGTCCATATTCATTCCATGAGGTATCGAATATCGTCCGACCTACCAATGGTTGCTTCTCCATGCCTCGCATGGGTTTAACTTGCAAATTTTCTTCCTTCTGTTCTCCAGTTTGAACAGAGCGAGTCTGATCAGGTAAGTTAGAGTCGATAGTGAACTACAAAGGTCGTGCCCGTTTAGTTTTCACAGTCGTAATCATTCAAAAGTTCCATCCAGGGATGCTATTACATGTTTAGCTCTTCCGAAACAAAGGTACACGGGAGACCCTTGTGATCGGTCTAAGTAGTGCATTTGGTACCGTCCAAGTACTGCCTCCAGCTCAAATCCGAGATCGTGGCTTCCACCCCAGGTTGTGAGTCGTGCAATTCTTCCTGTTAATCCACCACATAAGCCATCACTCTCTCGTGTTGCATCGGTGTAACTGAGACTCTGATTCGGATCATCATGGTACACCACCAGATCGCCCACACCCTCGGGTAAGGACAATGCTCAGTGCATTGCAGAATTGGGATTCGAAAGCTGAAAAGACGTCCTCCTGTTTTATCTACCACGAACACCGCACCCTGCTGTGCTGAAGAGACTTAAGTTGCGCGATCTTCGAAAATCCCCTGATGAATCTGCGATAGTATCTAGTGAGGCCAAGAATTTGCTGCATCCCCGAAGGGATCGTTGGTGTCGATCAGTTTCTAACTAAATGGATCTTAGCGAGATCCACGTGCTCTCCCACTTCATTGTTTATATGACCAAAAATGTACCTCTTGAATCCAGAAGTTACATTTATCAAGACTTCGCGCGGTGTGGCTCCTCCCTCAGGAGCTCTCAAGTAAGATACAAATCTGTCCATGATGTTCCTTTCTCCTGGGATTAATTCAACATGCCCACAATAGGCGTTGCCGATTCATGTGATCCATATAACTGCTAGTGTGTTGATTAACTCCATGTTCATGGTGTGCCAAGTCGCAATGGCCGTATTGCATTCGATATGTCGTTCTAAGAGCATTCTCCCCTTGGACTTTCACCTGATGATAGCTTGCTCGTTAGTTAATCCTCGAATGGAAGCTTGTCCCTCATAACTGGTCGATAGGTTGTCAATACGTGGTCGGGGCAAACGGTTCCTGCCTGCCACTTTGTTGAGTTCTCGATAATCAGTATGCATACGAAAAGATTTATCTTCACGGATATAAATGGGGCTCCCCAAAGTGAAAAACTAGGTCCGATAGAACTCCTGTCCAATAGTTCCTGAAGTTGAGTAGGTAGTTCTTGCAACCTTCCTGATGTAAGACAACAAGGAGCACTAGTAATAAGGGCTGCTGCTGACATGATACCGATATGGTGTTCCACCTAACGATGAAAAGGTAAATCTGGTAGCTCTTCTGGTAGCACATAGGAGAAAAATCATGAACAATTGGTGGATCCTCGATCCTCTTTTCCTTAGCCTTAATGTCAGTAACGTGTGCCAACATAGCGGGGTAATCCTTTTGTAGACACTTCTGGGCCTTCTTTGTTGATATGATGCTAACCTTTACACCACTCTGACGCTTCAAAATATAAAGTGATGCAAAATTTCCTCCCCACAGGGTATATCTACGCGATATCCAGTTAACCAATCTACATAACTACTGCATCGAAACCATCAAAGATAGTAGGAGGAAAGTCGATGCCGAACACTTATCCCACAAGGTCGAGTTCGCATCCCAACGAACTTATGAGGTGTCAATTGTCTTGTCATCGGCCGGTTCCACAACAGGTTCGGTTTCGAGAAGTATCAGGGCTAAACAGAACAGTGACGAAGTGATTAGTTACCAAGAACATGTAGGCCACCATGTCGTTATAATCCTGGCGTTGCCCACGCCAATCCTAGATATCCCTCCATGAGCATCCTTTCCCGTGTTGTTGTACTCGTTGCGAGGATTTCCAGTACGGCTGTCGTTCCCTCGGTTGTTGTAGGCACCTTCATTTTTCCATACGGTTGGTTACCATTACAAATACCTTGATATTGCCGTGACTGTTGCCTCTAATGTTGTTGTTTGAAACGGAGCTCTACGATCTTTCACAGACAGGGTCCACCTCTTCACATTCCATGATACGAGCTAAGGCATTACTCACTGTGCGGGGAGTTTCACATTCCATTCTCCAGTCAGTTGTCATTGCTTATGTCCTGATTGGTTCGTAAAGGTTGACTCCCATCCGTTGCTGACTAGGGTTGGAAATTCGATTGCAGACACTTTGCTGGTGTTCGTTGCTGGTAATCAGGGTTGTCCAACTACTGAGGTCGATAAAATACTACGCTCACCCTTTTGCCCATCGATCTAGCAAGTCGATTGAGTAATACGCGGTATACTGCGAGAGTGTTGCAGAAGTGATTACACTTCGGAGTCTAAGACGTCAATACATAGAGTTCCATCAAACGAAGAGAAGCGAAAAAAAAGGTACAAACCAACTCAAGGACGTACGTGCAAGCACCTAACATTCTACACGTTTCGCTAGGCGTTCAGATGTGTGTTCAGGTAATACTCGATAACATCGAGATTCGAAAGGATTCAGAAAGGAGTGAGGAGATCACGTTCGAGTAGGAGACAGTCACTGCTATGACTCCTATAGACTTGTTACGTTTCACATTGATCAAATAACAGAGCAGAACCCATTTTCCACTTGTTAAGGCTCACTGGGTCTCGCATGCACCCCACATTATTATTGTGTGTGCACCCACAATAATATTGCGATTTGCATGCTCATCTCAGTTCCTCTTAACCCATGTCAAATGGTTCCTCAAACTCGAATGCCAATCAAAGGTTATCAAAAGATCGAACCATAGAAATCCAAGGACTATGACAAACTATCAATGCATCATAATGTAAGCAAGTAGTTCAGGTATTCATGCTATAGCGACGAGTGTGTGTTTGTATGTTACATCATAAACAAATGTGTACTAGTCATGTAATGTATGCATCAAGTGAGAAAGACGAACCTTGCAATCTGGAGCTGAGTGTCATGGTCGATTTTCGAAGTTGTTCGGTTATAGTCTGGTTTTACAAAAACGTTTTAAAACCAAGTTCACTATAACCAGTGGCTCTGATACCAAACTGTCACACCCCCAAAATAACACCCATGGAAAAACCCTGCTAGGCGTGTGACAAACCAATAACGAGCCACTAATCATGTTGAACCAATCACAAATTTAAAAATGAAATTGCCAATTAATAACGAAAAGTACCATCAGTAAGTTTAAATGAAAACCAACATGTTCAGCGGAAGCAAATAAAAGAAATCATAGTTTATCTGTTTCAAAACCAACGTGTCATATCAATGATTCCAACACATGTATCCATCCAGTTCGACCCATGACCACTCCAGCTACACCAGACAACAAGTTCCAAATCCAAGACATCTAACGACCTGCGAGCATGCAACAAGTGTATCAGACAACGCTGGTGAGTTCATAGTTTTACGAAAACATTGGTTACCAAGTGTTTAGTTAATCCATTGAATTTAAATCCGAAAGTAATGTTGATAATACCCCGAATACAAGACGGCTTCTGATTATTTTGCCCTTTCTCCAATGCTCCTATCAAAGCACTGGTCATGACTAGGTCATTAGTTCAACACCCGTCCTCCCAGGTACGGGGTGAGGTTGCCAAACCTAAGTAGCGCTACTAACTAATACCATGTTACCTCCTCGGTAACCAAACAACACGGAGGGACTTTAAAGGTGATAGGATGAGTATATTATCCAACATTCCCGTTTTTACCCAAAAGACTTATCCCTTCCCGAGATACCCACTGACTGTCCCAACCACCGGGACGCATGCCCAAGAAAGATGAACTCACCTTAGATTGCTCGACAGATAAAGCGTTTGTCCTAAGTTGGTCAACCACACCCTATTATGGTTACCACTCGTTAGGACGGTAAACAAGTAATCACGTATAAGCTACACGTATCTAACACGTATTTGTCAAGTAGTGTACACGTATTAAATCAAGTAATCATGTATACAAGTAGGTCACATATGTTGAACATGTATTTCAATCAAGTAGTATTTTTTTTTCAAATAATGTTAATTATATGAACATCGGTTCTTATAAACTGGTTAGCTCAGCAATTAAGTGGGACCAAATCAACATGTACAATGTAATTGGTTTGGGCGACCAAATCATGTGCACAGAAAACAGTGGGGCCGGGTGTTTTATAGTATGCGCTCATATTTTCTTCAAACATCACAGCATCCTCTCTCATCTATTAAATATTTTTGACATGAATTCCTATGAAGCTTTACCAGGTTGTACTCTAAGCACAAATAATTGTACCCACCATGAAAACACCACAACAAGCATTAAAAGAAAACCCATGTTTATTTTTATAATTTCCATAGCCCTAATCTTTTTAACATCACTCCTGGGTGTTTCGTTTATGTAGAATTATGAATGGCACAGTGTACTCACTCGAGTCTACCCCGTTTATTACAAGCACCCATTTACAATTTCTAAATCTTGTTATTTACACTAACTCAGCAATCATCGAGCATATCAAACAACTAAACATTCAAAACAACAAATTCAGTTCATTAAAACAACAGACATCAAAAATAAATCTTCCAGCAATAATCCATTCCTTATGTACTCAACAAACAGCTAATACTCATGTATATATATACTTAAAATTTCATAACACAAGACACACTTTCATTTTGAAATCAAAATCCACAGAGGATTCAGAACAAATAAAGATCTCGGACACTTACCGGAGAAATCGTGGAACTGGTGAGTGTGTGTGTGTGTCACTGATTCTTCTCGCTCTCGAAACCAGAACTTCGAACCGGTGAGTCGTCAGTCGCCGATAAATTCCCAACGTCACCTTCAACTGTGAGCGCCAGGAGTAATAGCACTGGAACCCAGTTGTCGGTCACTCACCGGTCTCCCTCTCACTCTCTCAGCCTTTCTCTCATCCAATCTCGTCGCCGATCCCCGGGTTGTGTACTAGGGTTTTTATTTCTTGTATTCATAAAAAGTGGATGAAGTCAAATACATATATTAAATCGGATCAAGTGGGGCTGCCGAATCCACTTGTGTTTTTACTAATTGTTTTGGGCTTCTAGGTGGGCCGGGGTTAAGACTTCAAGTGTGGGCCGAGGGACATAGATACAAGGTTGTTTAAGAGAGATGGGTGTAATTGAGGTGGGTGTGTGTGTGGCCCCAAACATGTGTCGCGGCCCGAAAGAAGTGTGTTGCGGCCAAATTTTCATATGTGACATCTTAATCAAATGGACACCCGATCACAAACTCAGTCATACTCGAATACGATTACACTAGACCATTTCGTCATAGCCAAATATTCAACAAAAGTTTAATATAGCAAGAACGTGGAATGAGATGATTATGAGGAATTAGAATCACGAGGCTAACGACACTAACCTTGAAAGTTCGGGTTGTCACACGCGTAGAAGTAAGCATAAGCTTACATGGGCCGCGACAGCTCTAATCTCAGGCGAGCCCCCAGGCTGCCACGTGTCGGACTCGTGTTAAGGCTGCGTGTCGACGCAGCAAGGCTACGGCCAAGGCTACAAGCCCTCGCGGGCCGTGTAGACCTAAGCCAAAGTTTACGCGGGCCGCGACAAAACCCAAATCAGGCCCTATATATAGCAGACATCAGCAGAACAAACGAAATCGCTCACGTTCTTTTCTTTCTCTCAATTTTCACATAGTAGGCAATATACTCGGGTATAATACCCCCTAAATAACGAAGTTCTGCTCCGTTGTAAGTATCATAACCCCTGGATTCGTATTAGATACTCTGCCCGATTGATCTAGGGTTCCGTAACGACTGTCGTGGTTCTGCCCGACGTAGTCATTGGAATGCCGTCTCGGGGAGGGTATTACTAATGTTAAAATGGGTTATTATGCTAACGCGTGTGCATTTGTGTAATTTATAAATTGTCACCAGGAAACCCTAAAGGATAATCTAAGACAGCAATGTGAGTAATCTCCTTTCTGTAAATTGTTTTTACATAACCTCACACGATTAATTATATATTAAACAGTTATTGAGTATTTGTAAGGATACAATTATCGTCGGTATTTTGGGGTTTAGTACACAAAATTTGTTACTGCCTTGCGAGGAGTAACATTTCCACAAGTCGGGTTGACAGTACCGTGGGTGGTAATTGATATCACTTGGAAACAATTGTAATTGCGAGACCGCCCTTAATACTGTACAATGGTTTTTATTTAAACTTGATTAAACTGGGATTCACTCACCAGTATTTCCCACGGACTAAATATTTTTAAACGCGTTTCAGGTAAAAATATGTGAAAGCCAAGTAGAAGCGAGCTGGACAGCACTGAAGGCTTGGAAAAGTAGCAATAAAGTTACCTAAAATAAACAGATGTTTTTATTAAATAAAAATAGGATTTATTCCTATGAAAATGTATGTACTTAAAACTTGGGTTTTATCCCATGTGTTTAATATTATGAAAGCGTGGTATTTTACTCTGATAAAATATTTCCTAACTACGATCCTGATGTACTTTCCGCTGCCAAAATAGACAAACACCAGATACCACCGAAACTGGCCGTGGCCGCCCGTTCTCAGAACTGTTAGGGGACGGGGGTTGCGACATAGCTTTATAGTATATTGTATGAATGTAAACCATTTCTATTTAAGTTCCTAAAAAAATTCACATAAATATTAAGAATGGAGTGATTTATTGGATTGTAAATCTCTTTCTTATTGTTGCGAATATTGATCGTTATTAGTTATCGCCTTAATAAAAGTCGTGGTTAAAAAAATTAGTCATTTTCGTTCTTTGAAGACAATCTTTACAGTGTTCCACATAATTAAAATAAATATTTTCATATAAAAGGGCCCCAAATTACGGATTCGCTTTAGGCCACCAAAATGGTTGAGTCGGCCTGCCAAATAGATAGATTGAGGATTACGAATTGTGACTTTCTTGCGTTGATTCATGAATATGATTAGGGTTAGGAAGTTAGGGTTCGCAAGATCCTGTGGATTCTGAAGTTTTCTCCTCCACAACACCAATCGAAGATTACCCAGGTACCTATCTAGACTCCTTTCTCATTGCTTGTAGGTAAAACTTGCTATATAAAGTATGATCAAGTTATAACCAGTTCTCACTTAAATTCATATAAATTTCAGTTTTTTTCTTTTAACAACAGGTGATTGATACATCAGCTATTTCAGATCGCTTCACATGTTCATGATTTTCATTCGATTTACTATGGTATGTTTAATCGGTTGTTTTTAATGCTATAATTATTCATGAAATTTTTATTTTTTAAGGTTTTTCATCTATATATCAGGTACTTTGTTAGTTTTGGTTAAAAAAACATTAGCTTATGAACTTCAATGAGATTATGTAATGGCAGAGTGCGTGTAGTGGTTGATGGCTTTTATTTCTATATTGAAAGAACGGTTCAAGAGATGGTAGGTTGACATATAATTCAAGGTCTTTTTAATTTGAAATAACCTAAGAATAGACCCTCATAAAGCTTAAATAGGATGCTCCTAATTCGTTGAGAGAAGTTTTTAGCCAATCTATAAAAACATGCCATGTTAAATCTTTGTTTAATCTTTAAGAAAGCAATGGTAATTTTGGAACATGGGCAATATTGACTAAGAAATCTGTTCTTTGATTACAAACATCTCAATATTTTGACATCAATAAATAACTTGCCTCTTCTATAAGGGACAATTACATATTTCCCCTTAAAAAACTGCTTAATTGCGTATCTACCCAATTTAAAATTAAAATTGCATATATCCCCTTCCTTAACTATTAAAATTGCATATATCCCTATAATTGCAAATTTACCCATTTTGATTTATTTTATTAAAAACAAGTTATATAAAGACTTTTTAACCTTATTTTTTACTAAAACTTAAAAAAATACAAATTTATTCATTAACAAAAAGCAAATTTATCAAACACAAAAACAAATCCTAGAAAATATGAACCAAAAGGAGCAAAGAAGTGAGCGATTGACATTATTTTCATTGCTCCCAATACAGATCCTAAAAAATATGGCCGAATAATAACATATCATTAGTTACGATTGTTGAGTTATATTCTAGTGTAGATATTCATCTTTTTTTTAATGGCGTCAAAGCAAATGTTGTGTTTATCATACTCCTGTTGTGCCCATTCAATGACATGTGTTATTAGTCACATAATTTAGTTGGTGTTTGATTTACAGTCATGAATCGTTATGGGTATAAGTTCGGTGGCGATTGTAATAATTAAATGATTAAATAATCAGTTGTTTTTGTGTTTGATAAATTTGCTTTTTGTTAATGAATAAATTTGTTTTTTTTCTTTTAAGTTTTAGTAAAAATAAGGGTAAAAAAGTCAATATATAACTTGTTTTTAATAAAATAAATTAAAATGGGTAAATTTGCAATTATATTAGTTAAGGAAGGGGATATATGCAATTTTAATAGTTAAGGATGAGGATATATGCAATTTTAATTTTAAGTTGGGTAAATACGCAATTAAGCAGTTTTTTAAGGGGATATATGCAATTTTAATTTTAAGGTGGGTAAATACGCAATTAAGCAATTTTTTAAGAGGAAATATGCAATTATTTCCTTCTGTAATAGGTGCCATGTTAAGTATCAATCATTTGATTTTTTGTTGGTGGTAATTATAGGTAGTTAAATCTAATGCTTTATAGCTATAGTGCTATACTACTAATTAGCAAACAATTATCATATTTCGTGTATGTAAAATCATCTATTGACATTTAGTGATCAACAAATGATACATGATAGTTCATTATGTTAGATGCATTAAGGTACACTTTGATGTACAAATTTTTGTATGTGTAATAAAGGGTTTTTTTTCCAGGATGAGTTTTCAAGGTAGTGATTGAACGATTCGTTGTCTGGGTTTCATTTATGAATTCATTGAAAGAAGTTGAAAAAAGGGCGGTGATATCGGTTGCCATTCAATCGCATTCAAATTCAATATGATTTACCGTCTTGATATTAAAAGAGGCGCATAAATGGAACAAATATAAAGCGTAAAAAGTTTTATCTTACATGTCATCTTAAAAATTGTGTAAATTACAATAGTGCCCATCCAGTTTGCTTTTTAACATAAACGAGTTGACGCAACCCGCACGTTGCAACGGGATGTTGAACTTCACCTTATTTATAAGATCATAAATCCTACAAAAAAAATTAGTTTATACAAAGAGGGTTCAAAGCAAACATAATAGAATAGAAAAAAAAACAATTCTCACATTATTATTATATAACTTAAATCAGAATGTCGGCGCATTTTACACAACGTTCCCTCTTTTTTTCAGCATTTTGCATAATGTTCCTTCCTTTTCCATAATGTACTTAAACTAGTAGAATTTCTCACGCGTTGAGGCGGAAATTCGGTCGATGTCAGTTTGGCTTATTATGGTATCGATATGGTACTATCACTTGGTATGGCGACTGAAAGATAAAACTAAAAAAATAACGTCTTCATTTGCACAATAGGATATAGACGCCTTTATTTTACATTGATCAAAAGAAAAAACGAATATCACTAACGACTACAATAGCACTAATACAGGTACCGTTGTTTTTTCGGAATCGGCGTGATCCCGATATTGTTGTGGAGGTATCAATTGGATTCGTTACAGTACCAATACATTATCAGTTACTCATTATAGCTTATGATATAAGTAAAATACTCAATTGTGAATGCTAACTACATTTTCAATTTAATAATACCAAGTTAATTTAGAATATTGAATACTTAAATTTATTTTATATTTATGTATATTCAAGAAAATTAAGAAAGGCTAGTTTATAGATAAAATAAATTTATGTAAATTTTAGATTAGTCGAAAACACTAAAAAGGAAAGAAGGTTTCAACTTCGGTGGATCGAATGTAAGCAATCATAACACGTAATTAAGCCGGTTTTATAAGTTGACGATTCTAAAAAAATCAAAATAAATGAATTAAAAGAGTTGAATAAAATAATACTTAAGTTAAAAAAACAAAATATAGGAATTAAGAAAGTTAAATAAAATATTAATATAGTTACTGTATATCACCTTTAAAATTCTAAGTATATAAAATAAAATGGTTCTTTTCTTTTTTACATGTATGTTCCATCCTTTTTTAAGTTTTAACACAAATTATCCCTTTCTCTTTTCAACGTGAATGTTCTCTTCTTTTTTAAGGCTCTTACATAAATGACTCATTCTCTTAACCACTGATCATATAAACCCTCAATTTTTAAAAATGCAGTTTAGACCCTTGGACTATTACTCCATTCTAAATCGCGTCAACTTTTACCACCATTCGCAATGACAATCAACAAGAGTTAGGGCTAATCACTGTATAGAGTTGGTCTAAACTTGAAATAACCAGTTTTCACCCACGGTTAGCTGTTTGTTGCTTTATCCAGAGTAAAAACCAGACAGGAGTTAAACTTTTGATTTTTGAATGATGACGGCAAACTTACTTATAAAACAACAAATGTAGTTTATAAAGAAGTATTTAGTGATTTGTGATTTGTGATTTTCGTGTACTCATTTATCTATAATTTTTTATTTCAGTATCATTTTTATACATTTATATTGAAAAGTTCTTTTATTACAATGTTCATCTCAATACCACTAGATATTATATGTTTGTCTTAAGCCACCCGCGAAACTCGCGGGTTCTTAGACTAGTAATATTATTAATATACATCAAGAATCATATCTAACAACATATTTATATTGATGAAAGTAGGACTATCATTTAAGCCATCCCATTATCTATTGTATTAAATCGAGATAGTCATTTCACTTCTCATTCTGAAAAATTTTAACCCAACTTATTTTGAGCAGTGTGAAGGAACACTACAAACTTAGAAAGACATGCTAAGTACATGTGCGATAAATATTGTTGAAAGTAGGACTACCATTTATCACTCATAATATTTTTCAATAATTGGCCTACAAGTATTAGTGTTACCCGTTTGAAGCACTTCATGGATGAAGGTACCATCTAGTATGTTGGGTAGAAATATGAGAAAAGCAACTATCAGGCCATAAGATGGGCAAACTATTAGGATTTCAAAATCAAAATAAGAATGATACTAAAAGTCTCTCCGTGAAAAGGGAATAGTCCGATGTGGCAAGAAAGAAAAGTTAAATCTAAAAATTTGTTGAACCATTTGGAATCATTAAATAAATTGGACCAGTAGCTTATCAGTTAGAGTTACCAGAAAGAATGGCAGGTATATATATGATGTATTTCATGTATGCAACTTAAGGAAATGCTCAGCTTATGAATCTTTAGTTATACCTCATCAAGATATAAAGGTAAATGAAAATTTTAAGTCCATTGAAAGATCTTACAAGTCAAATATGAGAATTCCAAAGCATATGAGATTAGTTCTGGTCAAGGTGAAGTAGAATTTAAAACGTGGACAAAAATATACTTGGGAATCTAAGATAAGACGGAAGTAACCACACTTGTTCCAGCAAATCTCGAGGACGAGATTTAAAACAAGGTGGGGATGATGTAACAACCCTCGGAAAGATCCATAAACAAAATCCTAAGTGTGCACGATAACGCTTGAAAACCTGATGGTTGATGAAACAACCCACACAAAAGTACCTTTATTAGACTCGTAATTATAAATCAAACCATTTAAGATCAAGACCCAAATATACGCGATAAGCACCGGTACAAAAATCGAGAAAAACACGTGATTGGACGAGAAGGGCGGCCAAGGACACGCGTCACAACATTGCGACACGTGTCAGACCTACGTGGGACACGTGGCGACTGAAGCCAGGTCGACCCTCCCTACGACACGCGCCAGGGAAGGCCGAAATGTGCGCGACGCGCGAGAGAGACCAAATTTGGCTATAAAGCCACTGGTTTGGCACTTGATCAGATTGCTCAGTTCGACAGTCTAAAACGCCATCCTACTACTTGTATCTCCGTTTCTTTCAATCAACGCCCTAAATTCCCGAAACTCTGCTCCAGTATCAGGGTAATAACTCGATCACTAACACGGTACTATATCCGATCGATTGAAACCAATCCAACGAATGTTTAAGTACTGCCTATATACGGCTATACTTTATCATTCGTTGTGGGTTTCGATCTCGTGATTATCGTTAATGTTGAATCAAGTTATTATACTAATACAAGTTCCATTATATCAAGAAATTAGAACTCATAACCAGGGGGCTGCTAAACTAGAATACTTAACGATTAAGTAAACTTAGTAATTAAGAAAACTTAATGGTTAAGTAAACTTAGTAATTAAGAAAACTTAATGGATAAGTAAACTTAATGGTTATGTAAAACTTAACAGTTAAGAAAACTTAGCAGTTAAGAAAACGTAACTGTTAATAAAACTTAATAACTAAGGATACTTAACAGGAAAGGAAACTTAGCAGTTAAGCCAGCTAAGTAAGTTAATTAATCAGCTAATTAAGTTATTTAATTAATCGGCTAAGTAAATTACTTGATTAAACAGTTAAGGAAAATTAATCAGTTAAACAGCTAAGGGAGATAATCCGTTAAAAAGCCAAGTAAACTTGACAGCTAAAACAGTTAAGTAAACTTAATAGGTAAGTAAACTTAATCAGTAAGAAAAACCTAATAAATAAAAGAAACTTAATCAGTAAGAAAACTTCCTAGATAAGAAAGGAATTTGCCTTACCTATAAATAGAAGCCTAGGACTTCATTCTTCCTTGCTCATTTCTTTTCTTCTTCTCTTTATACGTTGGTGTTCTAACCAATAATCACCAATATGATATTCTGTCCGATCGATCCAGGAACCAACTAACGAATGCCAAAGTGCTGTCTAAATAAGACTATACTTTGTTGAATTTCGTTAAAGTTCTGATCTCTTGACCATCGTTAGCTTTGATATGGTTTTACACTAATACGTATTCCACTCTGTTAAACTATATGTTTAACCATCAGAAAACTCCAAACTATACACTTACAATCAAACAAGATGTTTAATCATCAGAAGATTCAGACCTCTAAAGTAGATGCTTAGTTATCAGAAGACTTAGAATCAAGAGGCTTGAAGACTATATGCTCATAAGGTGAGCCATTCTCTTTTTATCAAACTGTTTTACACAACCACAAATCACTTTTCCAGTTATAATTACAGGATTAAGTCTTTGCATATCTTTAATTACCGGCAGTAAGTGGGGTATTGTGCACATTACTGCTGTATTATCACTTTTAGGTGGGCGAGCCTAAATAGTGATACACGTCACTTTTGGGTGACAAGACCCAATAGTGATATGACCACAGTCATAGATTCGGTCGTGTGACAACTGGAGCAGATAATTATAAGATAGAGGCAATTGTAATCGCTCTTAATACTGTAAATTATAACAAATGTGTTTTTGTAAAACTGAATGAACTCACTAGTATTTCCTGCTGACCAAATGTTTTTAAAACGCGTTTCTGGTGATTACGGTAGATTGAAATAAGAATTGTGATACGACACCAAAAGGCTTACAGAAGTGGCTTATTTTATCAATTAAATTAAATTAAATTAAGAAAAGTTGTTTTATGTATTCGGGTTTATCCCATAATAAAGCTACCTTTGTAAAACATGGGTTTATTCCCATCTATTTAATAAATAAAATCCGGTGTTTCAAAATTCTGATATTTTTCCTAACTCACGGTCCTGATGAAATTTTCGGCTGCAATACTTTTCAAAATAACCACCGGTACCACTTGACTGCTCGCGGCTCCCGCACCCAGGGTGGGGTCAGGGGTCGTGACAACTTCGTTTTGGAATAGAGTTTTTTCAACAGTTTTGTATTCATTTAGGTGAGACCAACCGAACCGAGGATGAACTTTCTTCACATTTCAGGGTTATCCGTGGGAAAAGTGCGAGATTTGATTTGCTTTTCAACAATGTGGAAAATGTCGACGGGGAGCTAACGTAAAATGACGTGATTCAAGTGGCCCTCATCGACTACAAACATATGTACGTCCATGACTTTAAACACGTTTCGGCCTAGCAAATTATAAGAATGTTTGTTTAATTATGTTTAATAATGTATTTTCAGTTTTTTTATGTCTTTGCTTAATTATGTTTAGGTTTAATATTTAATTTGAATTATGTAATGTTTAACTTTTATGTTGAATTGTTTAATGTTTATTTTTTGGATTTTTTTTATTTTATTGTAATTTTTATTATTGATCTTTTATTTTATTAGTATTAATGTTTTTTTTTTCTAATTTAATGGATTTTTTTATATTTTTTAAATATAAAATGAATATAAAAAATATATACCATGTGCCACATCACGTCACTCTTCCACGCCCCATTCCATCCTGCCCTTTTTGGCACCACACCATTTTCCTGACAGGTGTTAAAGTGGCTGCCATATGGCGCTTCATATCCTCCCACACTATATAGTCTAATGATCTCTCTATTTATACACCAATGGAAAAACCCTAATTATTACACTATAGGTAATTACGTCCACCGAGAATAACATTTATCTCATAGAGGGATTTAGGTCAATGATCAAATGACTAGATAATTTAGGAATAATGGATATTAATAATTCTAACTACTAGTTATTGGTCGGCAACGGTCTCAACTTAAAAAATAACCAGTGGTGATCCCGTATTTTCATATATTATAAACCAATGGACCTTTACTAAACTGAAAATGATCAGAGGACAAAAGAAATTAATGTTATATTAGTAAAGATCCATTAGTTTACAATATGTGAAAAGGTGAGACCACCACTGGTAATTTTTGATGTTGGTACTGTTGCCAGCCAACGGCTCTTGGTTTGGATTATTAAAATCCATTATTTTTTCAACGGCAAATGTATAATAATTTATTTTACACCAATAATCCTAAAATGTCCCCCTTTGCCTATATTTGAACTTAAAACCTCGCATCTAAGAGGCAAGTGTTTCTATCTAGATAAAGGATAACTTATAAGGCCATTTAATATATACATATATTTTGGGCCTCTCTAAACAGGGGGGGAGGCATGGCCCCTGCATGCCCCCTATAATTCTTCGTTCGTGGCTAGCAGTAGTTGGTTGGTTTAAGAAGTAATGCTTTCATGATGAGTCAGGCTAAAGTTGCTTTATGTAAGGGATCAAACATGAGAAAGTATGTCTTGACAACAATCACGTGTTTATACCGTTTCCATTTTATATTATGACCCAAAGATTTATTAATACAGTTTTCTAAAGATTTAATGTTATCTAAAATAAGGTTAGCGGCACAACTTGTCACCCGTTTACCATATGTTATGACCCAAAGATTTATTTATACAGTTTTCTAAAGATTTAATGTTATCTAAAATAAGGTTAGGAGCACAACTTGTCACCCATTTACCATCTCTTTCAATGGAAAAAGCACACATGATCTATTATGGAAGGTAGATAAAATTTGCATAAAATAAATAAATAAATAACTTTTGATTTAGAAGGAAAAAAACAAACATGATTTATTATGAAGGGTCGTATTATTGGCACACCCTGGCTTATTAAATCGACACCCTCAATACGTATCGTATAGGCCTATACGATGCGTATTGAGTTGGTTCAAACTTTTAGGCAAGTCAAAGGCTGACAATGTCTCCTGGGGTAAAAGTAATACACATCGTATAGGCCTATACGATACGTATTACAATTTTTAAGAAAGTACGAGCAGCTTTCTGTCACTATTGAGTGACGTAAAGTGATTGACGTAAGCCCTATACGATGCGTATAGGGCTATACGACCCGTATTGAATTCTGAATTTGAATTCTGTCTCCCCTATTTAAAAGATGAAGAAGACGATGATATATATATCGTCTTTGTTATATATTCATATTCACTAACAAACATGTCTTGGTACAATAACATTTTCGGCGAGCCGTCTGGCGTAAACACGAGCACGTTTATTCCTGATAGCAGTGTGGTATATCATTTTTTTAACTTGTTCTGTTTTTTTTTGTTTGTTTATGAAATACTTAGCACACTGTTTGTATTAGGTGGGGTCTAATATCCCTGATTTTTATGATTGGAGTGGAAATGATGATCACGCGGACGAGGTCGTGTTCGGCTATCGTCCCCATCATAATGAATCGTTGTTGCTAGACCTCAACGAGGTAAGTATATATATTTACTTTTATCTATTCGGCGTTAAACTTACCACTAACTTTTACTCGTTGGTTTTTTGTAGTCTGCTATGTCCCGCCAACCATTGTTACCAGATCTGAACGTGTGTAGCTATGATCATGGTTATGGGTCTCCGTATTATGAAGCCGGTTGCGTTCCCTCGTACGGACAGGAAGAATATGGCAATAAGGTTTTCGTTAGTGGTGCCTCGGGAGTACAAGAAGACGTTGGTCAGCCTTCTTACGTGCAAGAGTCATTGGGTGACGAGCCACCCGTGCAAGAGTCATTGGGTGACGAGTCACCCGCTTACCATGAAGTTTCGTACAAAATTGATCAGGTACGAACGATATATATTTTTGTTAAATGTTATATTGTTCCTGTTAAAAAATTATTATAAAATTGTTAATGCAAAATACATTAAAATTGTTATATTTTTCAAATAGGATAAAAATTAATTAATAAATGTTATATGTAATATTTTTATAAAATTAATTAAACTTGTTATATTTTTTTAATATTATAAAAAATACATTAAAAATTGTTATATTTTTTTTAAATATTCGTTGAAGAGTTGAAGACACTCGCATTATATAAACGAGATGATTTAACCAAAATAGGCGTGAACCCATAACTTGGTGAATGACTCTCAATCCGCTTATTCAATTTTGCATGAAATTACGGCATCAAGTTAGGAATGAAATCCACATCTTGACGGTAAGTTTCCAATTCAAACTCTAGTGGACGCTCGTCAAAGTGTCGGAATTAACTTTCTTGACCCGACGAATACCAACCACACTTATGGTCCGAAATCGTCAAGTTAGGGGTGAAACCCGCATCTTGTCGACTAGTCCCGTTCCTCGATTTTCAATCCCGCCAAAGTTTCAATTTTTCAATCGATTAGGGACGTGTACTAACTGGAAGGGTAAAGTACCGTTAATTGCTTCTCGACGAGAGTATTTTACCTATAGGACAAAGCACGTTTCCCTAATTTGAAAGAACTTTCGATTCACTTTGGAATAGTCGAAGTTTCTAAACCCGAAACAATCCAATGTTTTATCAAGCCTCTCTTTTACGTTATCTCAATTTCTATGTGTTTTAATACTTGTTACCTCGTTCATTTCAAAACCGATGCACAATTCGCACGTTCCTCGCAACAAAAAACAATAATAATTTGCACAATAATAATTTGCACGTTAAATTGTAAAGAAAAAATACATTCAAAATTGCTATGTTTTGTAAATAGGATAAAAAATTAATTAAAAACTGTTATATTTTTATAAAATTAATTAAAATTGTTATATTTTTTAAGAATTTTAAAAAAAGTACATTCAAAATTGCTACATTTTTTTTAAATTACTTGTTATATTTTTAGGATTTGTTATCCCGCGATGATTTGGAAGGTTAGGTAAAACGAAGGGGTTTAGCCAACGGCTAAGTTATTGTTACCAGACGGTCCAAGGATCACCGGGTGTGGCACCAATGTTGTCGTAGCGGCGAGTATGAGAGTAAGGCCACGGTTAGGAAAACCGGCAGCAAAAAATGCGCGTGCCCTTTTATGGTGATAGGTCGTCTCGGCCAAAGTTGTCGAGCTTGGCGGATAGATTATCTGAACAAAATTTTTAACGAGACCCACAACCACGGCCCTGCTGAACATCTGGAGGGTTACGCGTATGCAAGGAGGCTTACTCCTAATGAGTTTAGGCTAGTGCAATAGCTGACAGATCAAGACATACAGCCCCATACAATCTGGAAGGCCGTAACCGAACAGAACCCTGAGCACAAATGTGTTCCGAAAGACATACACAACGCTCGCTAAAAGATTAGGGCCGCAAAGTTCGAGAAAAAACCGTCTCCCATGCAGCAGTTGGAACAAATCCTCTAGGAAAAAAAGATGACCTATTACATACAGATGGAACCTTCCACCAACGTCGTTCAGCATGTATTTTTCTGTCATGAGAAGTCCTTTAAAATGTGGAGGGCATTCCCGCTTGTGCTTATGGTCGACGCTACCTACAAGTCTAACATGTACAATCTTCCGTTTTTGCAAGTTGTGGGTATGACGTCGACAAACCAAACCTTCTGTGTTGCGCATTCATTTCTTTCAAATGAGCAGGAGGCAACGTACGTCTGGGTGATGGAGAGGGTCAAGTCTATGCTGCACGAGTGCATGGAGCCGCGTGTAATTCTAATGGACAGGGACCAGGCACTGATAAACGCGTGAAGAAAAATATTCCCTGGCGCACATAGATATCTCTGCAGGTTCCACATCTTACAAAATATTGTGAAGCACTGCAAGAATTCGTTTACTCAGAAAGATTGGGAGGGCTTTCTGTGTCAGTGGAGAACAGTGTGTGATTCCGCTACCGAGGGGTTATTCGATTATAACCTCCTTAACCATTAGAGACACCTTATCAATCAACAACGTAAATGTATGTTTTCTCTAAGTTAATACATGCATTTAAATAGATATATAATTTAAATATGTTTATTTTTTTAGATGTTTTTTATTACCTATGGAATAACTGGTTAAGCACCTCCCGCCATTTGTTCGTATCTGCATGGACCAATCAAACCCTGACATTCTTCCAAACTACAACAAACAGAGCTGAAGGCGCACATGCTACATTAAAGAAATAGTTGACTACACCGAAATGCAGTCTGGAAACGCTGGTGAAAAAGGTGGACACATCGGTACTAAAGCAATATGCGCAAATAAAGAAGTGCTTGGAAGAAAGCTGCACCAAGCGAATGAACAGCCACCTTGAGATTCCTTTGTTTTGCAACCTACTTCGTAAAGTTTCCATCCATGTTCTTAACCTATTAGAAAACGAGTTAACACGGAGAATAATCACGTTGCGGTCATTCGGATCAACATGTGGCTGCCAGCTGTACTCTGGTTGCGGGTTGTTATGTGCCTGTCGCCTGGAGAGATTGCAGAATACAGGTACTTATAGACTTATAAAAAAATGTTTTGTTGTGTTAATTTAATATGCTTGTCTAATGCCCTTTTTTATTTTGCAGACTGCGTTATTCAGCTCGAAGATATAGACATTTTCTAGAGAAAACTTGACCTGAACCCATCAAATTTTGATGACGAAGATGTTGATGTAGATAAACAATTAGAATATGTGAAACAGAAATTATCTACCCAACCCCCGCAAGTGAGGAAAAGCGTCTTATCGAAGATCATGTCGGTGGTAAACCCATATATGAGCGACAAAAAACGCCTATCGTACAAGAAAACACTCGCGGGTGGCCAACATCCAAGGTCCAACAACAAAGAAAAGAACAACCAGCTAGAGATAGCTCAGTTGGGCCTCCCAGACAACAAAGTAGGTGTGACCCTCCTCGACACAGCTTTTATGTACCGTCGCAAGATTCCCTAATACCGTCTACGTCTGTAATGTCTCCAAAGTCTCAAAGGTCGTTAAATCGACGCAGTCGTTCAACGGCTTCACATGAAGAAGAGCCTGGAAAGGACCATGGCTTTCCGTTAATCACTGATGAGGGAACGCTTGAATATGTGCACAAATACAAAAAACAAATTCCAAAATTGTTCCACTCCTACATTTCAAGAATAAAAGATGTGAAGCCGGATGGACATTGTGGGTTTCGGGCGGCGGCTGTGGGTTTAGGGTTTGAACAAGACTACTTTAGGTATATTTGAAACCAACTACTTGAAGAGCTGACGGGTGATAACCAAGAAATGTGGAGGTACGTCTTCGATAGTGAATTGCCAGGGGACTACGACGAGTAAGTACAGAAAATACATTTTACTGGGGTTGGAATGGCACCCATGGAACATTGGATGGAGATGCCTCAAGCAGGACTCCTTCTTGCCCATAGGTTTGGTGTGATTGTCACATATTAGACATCTGAGGTTCTTCTACTGTATTCCCCTTATATCATCCAAAGCACGCACGTGCCCCCCATCAGTTTGTTTCACTGGTATTTGTTAATCGTAGTCATTTCATCCACGTTAGACTTGAAGGGGACTATCCAATCCCGCCACCGAACCTTATGTGGAGTAGACACGCGGGCTCAAAAGCAGCACTTTGGACGAAAAACTACACGGGACAGATAGCGTGGTATGATACGCTAATGAAGCCTAACATTGACCCTACATTGCTTGTTATTCATTAATTTGTAATTGTAAAGAATAATTTATTTGTATAATGTATTCCATTTGTTTATTGCCAAAACAATGCATTATATTGATTAATTTGTAATACGAAAATATGCTAAAATAAACGAAAATACGCTAAAATATGCTAAAGTATGCTAAAGTATGTTAACATACGATTAAATACTCTAAAGTAAGCTAAAATATGTCAAAATACGCTTAAATACTCTAAAGTATGCGAAAATACGCTAAAATACCATAAAATTCGCTAAAATACATGAAAAGATGTTAAAATATGTTGCAATATGCTAAAATACGTAAAATTACATTAAAATACGCTAAAATACGCCGAGATACGTTAAAATACGCCGAAATACGTTAAAATACGCTAAAATATGCTAAAATAAGCAAAAATACCTTAAGGTACCCTAAGATATATGAAAATACGTTAAAATAGCTAAAAATACGCTATAATGCTCTAAAGTATGCTAAAATATGTCAAAATACGCAAAATATGTCAAAATACGCTAAAATACGTTAAAATACGCTAAAATACGCAAAAATACTCTAAAGTATGCTAAAATACGCAAATATACCTTAAAATTCTCTAAAATACATAAAAATATGTTAAAATGTGTTGCAATACGCTAAAAATACGTTAAAGTACGCTAAAATACGCCGAGATACGTTAAATACGCTGAAATACGTTAAAATACGCTAAAGTAAGCAAAAGTACCTTAAAATACCCTAAGATACATGAAAATATGTTAAAATACCTTAAAATACGCTATAATGCTCTAAAGTACGCTAAAATATGTCAAAATACGGTAAAATACGTTAAAATACGCTAAAATATGTTAAAATACTCTAAAATTCGCTAAAATACGCAAAAATACCTTAAAATTCGCTAAAATACATGAAAATACGTTAAAATACGTTCCAATACGCTAAAATACGTCAAATTACGTTAAAATACGCTAAAATACGCCGAGATACTTTAACATACGCCGAAATACGTTGAAATAACCTAAAAACAGGTTAAAATAAGCTAAAATACGTCAGAATACACTCAAATATGTCAAAACACTATAAAATACGCAACCATACGATAGAATACCTCAAAATACGCAAAAACACGCAACTAATGATATTTCCACGAGCGTATACATATAACACGGCACTATGGAGTACAAGTGGATTTCAAATAAAACTGTACATAATCATAGAATACGATATTCGCACGCAACTGAATGTCACCGAAACGACGTATGTTGAAGGTATACGTCATAAAACAACAAAATATGCAAAAGTTCGTCAAAAAACGACACGTATACGCGTCGAACCGAGGGAAACACGAAAAACCAAATTTTCAAATTATGACATATACGGTCGTATAGGCCTAGCTTGTATTGTATTACACATTAAATACGCATCGTATAGATCTATACGAGGTGTATAATACCCTGAATTTATAAAACAAACAGGGGTATTTTGGTAATTTCAATCCCATCGTATAGACCTATACGATTCGTATTTAAGGTGTAAACGATATAACCCCCTGAAACACAGGGGGTTGATACGATACAAAAACAAAAAAAAATCAAAATACACCGAAATACACACACATACGGTGCTTATACATACGGTCGAGATTTCAAGATCAAAGACTAGTACGGTATTTATCTCCGAACCCTCATCATTTATACGTTTTCAATTTTGCATTTTATCCGTCCATTTTGTGTGATTTTGGAGTTGAAAACCTGGGTTTTTTTTTTGGGGGTTTCATGAACTTATGAACTGATACGATGCGTATGGGCCTATACGCATCGTATCGTTTCAAAATTTCAAACTTTTTTCAAGAACACATGAACTGATACGATGCGTATGGCCCTATACGCATCGTATTGATTCAAACTTCTTGTTTTTTTTTCTTTTCTGTTTTATAAAGTATAAACAAATGTTTTATATCTTAGTTTTTATAATGTTTTACTAGTAAGTAGAAATTGTTATATAATGTTTTTATTTTTAGTCGAAGTCGTCCGTATCGCGCGTTGGTCGGTAACGAGCGTCGAAACGTAAGGAGTCGTAGATAGATAATGTTTATATTATTTAGTCGGGGTCGTCCGTATCGCGATTAGGTCCATTACGAGCGTCGAAACCTAAGACGTCGTAAATATATAGTTTTTTTTTAGTTGAAAAGTCCGTATCGCGCGTAGGTCCGTAACGAGCGTCAAAACCTTATACGTCGTAGATAGATAAAAATTATAATATATAGTCGGGGTCGTCCGTATCGCGATTAGGTCCATTACGAGCGTCGAAACCTAAGACGTCGTAAATATATAGTTAAGTAAACTGCCATTTTGGTCCCTGTGGTTTGGGTACTTTTGCCATTTTAGTCCAAATCTCAAACTTTTTAAATCTGGGTCCCTGTGGTTTGCATTTTGTTGCCATTTTAGTTCAAATCTCAAAAACTCTCATTTTTTACTGTTCCAACATCCTTTTTTTGTCTTTTTGTGCATGGGTAGTTTTGTCCAAGTGCATTTCATTAAAACATTTTTTAATTAAAAAACCCCCCAAATAAATGCACCATCTGTCGCTACCTTTCTTTCAGATCAGTGGTGGTAGGTTTAGCGTTTTCGAGTGGCGACGGTGGTGGTATTTAATGGGTATAGTGACGGTTGTGGTTGTTGATGGTGACGGTGGTGGGTGTGACTGACGGGGGTGATGATGGTGGTTGTTGATGATGTTGCGGTGATTATAGTGGAGATTGATGGTGGTTTGTGGATGTAAGACTTAGGTTTAGAGATATGAGAGAGAGATCTGAGATGGTGCATATCTGGGGGGGGGGAGAGAGAGAGAGAGATGGGGATGGTTGATTGGTAGGTCTGTATTTATTTATAAAATGTAAATGACCATTTTTCCCCTAAGGATAAAGACAAAATAATCAGTTTTTAATAGTCAAATAGGAGGTAATTTGAATTTTGGACTAAAATGGCAACAAAAGTGAAACCACAGGGACCCAGATTTAAAAAGTTTGAGATTTGGACTAAAATGGCAAAAGTGCCCAAACCACAGGGATCAAAATGGCAGTTTACTCTATATATTTTTAGCCGAAACGTCCGTATCGCGCGTAGATCCGTAACGAGCGTCGAAACCTAATACGTCGTAGATAGATAATAATTATAATATATAGTCGGGGTCGTCCGTATCGTGATTAGGTCCATTACGAGCGTCGAAACCTAAGACGTCGTAAATATATAGTTTTTTTTTTATTTTTAATCGAAACGTCCATATCGTGCGTAGGTCCGTAACGAGAGTCGAAACTTAATACGTCGTAGATAGATAATGTTTATATTATTTAGTCGAGGTCATCCGTATCGCGCGTAGGTCCGTAACGAGAGTCGAAACTTAGTTCGTCGTAGATAGATAATGTTTATATTATTTAGTTGAGGTCGTTCGTATCGCGCGTAGGTCCGTAACGAGCGTATGTTATATTTTTTTAAAATTAATTAAAAATTGTTATATTTTGAAAAAAATTGATTAAAATTGTTTAATCATGCAGATATGGATGTCGCTATTAATAGAGGGAAAGGCCGGGGTGCTGGCCGGGGAGGTGGTGGTCGAGGTGGCGGTTGCGGTGGGCGTGGACGTGGCCACGCACGTGGAGCGGCGGGGGCGTTGATGTATGTTGGACCCAGTATGGCCTTAACAACTTCTTTTTACGTAATATGGCAAGTGATTTCAGTATATGTGAAAAAGATGTGCGGAAATGGAAATCAGACTTTCAAGAAACAAGACCTACAGAATTATCAAGTTTATATGACTTTGAAACAAATTAGTTTAACAAGGAGATTGTAAGATTATTATCTAATACAAATGAATCTTGATTTCTGTGGGTGAGAAGAGCAGTGGAGTTTGGGTGTTTGTATGTGAATGCTAAGCTTCAAACTCAAGTATCTTATGCCTCTCGAGCCTTCTATTTATAGACGGCTGTGGACATGAATAAACAATTGTTTATTCATGCAATAAGTCCTGCGTAAAGTAGCAATTTGACATATTCATTGAATCCATCGTTCAATTTGCATTTGTAATCATGATAACCAATAATGTCATGCTTCGGTCATGGGTGGCATGATAAAGTTGTGATTTTTAGACAAGTGGGGCTTTTATCAGAATTTCTGATAAACCACTTCATCAGAAATTCTGGTGAACAAATCATCAGAAAGTCTGATGATCAGAATTGTCAGAAACTGATGATATTTCATCAGAAATATCATCAGATACATCAGAAATGACCTTTTCTGATAATCCAAATCAACTCTTGATCAACTTGTGATTCTTTGAAGTAGATACTTTGCATTTCAGTTGTCCTATCTGATCTTCTTCATCTTGTTGTGATCTTCAGGACTGTTATCTTCTTCAGAGATCCAGTTGATTGAGATTTTCTTCAATACTTACAAATAAAGTTTCCTAACAGTTTCCCCCTAAGTATTGTAAGAAAATGAACTACCTCTATATCCAAATGTAAACAACTTTTAACTAATTCTTGAAAAGAAAAATCAAGTAACTAAGTTTCACAGACATAAAACATAAACCATCCAACTAAAAACAGAAAAAACAAATTCTAAATATTGTTCAAAAATAGCAATATCTCATCAATTCATTTAATTGATCTTCACTCCACCTCTGTGTTTGTCTCCTGGTTTCAGCTTTTTCTTGTGATCAATTGTCTGTTGAGTTGCCTTGTACATTGATTTGTACCATTCTCTTGCTTCCATCCAGTTTTCAATACAATCTTCTATTGTCTTTCTTAGCTGTTCATTGTTCTTTCCTTTCTTCTTGAGCTGCTCTTGTTTGTCATTTATGCAGTTTCTTATATATTTTAAAGTTTGGTTTGAATACCTGCAAATTTCACTGATTTTGAATAGAGATTTCTCTTCATGGGCATCTTTGAAGACTGCACATATTTCTGGTGTGTCAAAGATTGCTCCAGTTCTTGCTAACTTTGAAGGAATTTCAGCTGGAATCGTTGTGTTGGGTGGAGGTATTAACACTTTGGTGCTATACTCGAAATTGATACATAGATCAAAGTCTGCTAGTGCTGCTCTTTTGTATAATTTTGCTCCTGCACTTTTAAGACTTTCAAGGGCTCTCCTGATCACTACTGAACCACCTTTCCATTCATCAATGATGTTCTTCATCTTGACTATATCCATTGGATGAATCTTATCAGCCAGATCTACATCAGTAACCTTTTGAACATCTTTATCTTTTCTGATCAGGGTATACTTGTTTTGACTGTCATTCCCTAATATGCCTCCTCCAGTAGTCAAAGTATCAACTCTTTCAATTGATACTATTGGATTGGTCAAGTTGTTGTGCAATATTACCCGGCTGCCATTGTTTCTTTCTTCAAAAATACCTTTACTCATTGGTGAGAGTGGCCTTGTTGGGTTGTCTTCTGGACCTTTCCAATAGTAGTGCTTCAGATGTTCTTCTGGATACATGATTGTGTGTAGATCACCTTCCAGCACTTCTGATTCTTTGATGTTGCCTTCTGAATCTACTCTCATTATTTTTCTTGGCCTTTTTGAGGAGGTTACTTCATGTTCCACTCTTCTCTTCTCTTTTGTATCCATCCTTATGCTAAATTCTGTTTCTCTAGTGATGGTTGTAGAAGATGGTTGAGCTGGAACATGTTCTTTATGTTGAATCATTGAGGTATCTGGCTTTGGTATGTTAGGTGGAGGACCCATGTGTAACTTTTGTTTATCTGGTGGTGGACCCATGGTCTGCTTCTGTCTTTGTGCTGTTGAAGTTTCTGTTTGCTTAATTTGTTCTTGTTGAATGGTTTCTGTTTGAGGATTTTCTGATCGTGTTGCTTGTCTTTCTTGTGGAATTGGAGTTTTTAAAGTATGAAGATCAACTTTTGCCAGTGTGGCAACATTGTACTGCAATCTTTTTACTAACAAGTGGATGTTAGTAAGAGCTTGAGTGTTTGTTTCATCTTGCTTCTTCATCTTCTGAAACTCCTGACCTTCCTTATTTCTTTGTGTGCTTAATTCCATTAACAATTTCTCAAAAGCCTCAGTCAAGCTGCTGCTGTTGGCTCTGAGAAGTTGTATTTCTTCAAGAAGCCTTCTTGAACTTGAACTTTCTCCTGCAGTTGCAATCTCAGTCATCTTTTTCTTGATATCATGTAGTTCTTTAAGAGCCTTCTCCATCTCTGATGAGCTTCCTTTGCTTTCTGATGACTTTTGTATTTCTTTGAGAGCTGCATTATTTTCTTCTGTTTGTTTCTGCACAGTTTTGACAGTTTCTGATAAAACTTTGATTTCTGATTTTTTATTTCTGATTTCTTCCAGTATCAGATCAAGTTTTTCCTCCGTGACTGTTTTCTCAGTAGCAGCTTTATCTTCAAGTTCTTTATGAAGTTGTTTAGGGGACATAGATGGTTGTCCTTAGGAAATAGGAGAAACAACAGATGTTTCTCTTCTAATACCACCAGAAAACACATTTTCTGATGTTCTGAGGTTAAGAGGATTGGAAGTATCCAAATTCTCTGTTCCCTCACCAGAAAATTGAAACAAATTCAAGTCCTGGTTTTCCTCATATCCTTGACCCCTTTCAGGTTCTCCATGAGTTGTTGAGAAACTTTTATTTTTCTCATCCAGGTTTCCTTGATCAATAGACTGATCTCCACCTGTTGTCACCACATTTTCCTCCTCAGAGTCTGATTCAGAAAATGGGTCTTTTGTTTCACTCACATTTTGTTTTGTAAAAACAGTGCTTCTTTGTAAAATTTCATATTTTCCTTGAATTGATTCATCAGAATCACTCTCAGAAGTATAAAATATATTGAGTTTAGATTTTGTTGCACCTGTTTCTCCCATATGTGAGCCTTCAGCATGATGTTCTTCTGCTGCATGAGTCATATGCACATCTTTATCAGCTGGATGAGGATCAGATTCATCATGCTGCTCTATTCTTGGTGTGCTTGATTCTTCCGCATCATGCTCCATGGGTGACGCCTTTTCAAATCCTTCTTTTGTTTCTGCCTGTTTACTTAACATTCTCAGATATTCTGCTCTGTATGATGGGTCTTCTGGTATCAGATCCATCATATTTTCTGACCGAACAGGTACATCAAAATCTGACTTCCATGACCTTGCAGCACTCCAAGGTCTCATAATTTCTGATTTCCACATAAATTTTGATTTTGGAGTTTGTAGATTCCTTTCAGAAAAAGCATCAGAAATTATGATGGACGGAAATCTGGGGAATGGTAGATGTGAATCTATCTTTCCAGTTTTGGTCAGAATTGATCTTTTGATCAGATTAAATATTTCTGTTCCAAAATCAATATTCAACCCAGTTATGAGGCTGAACATGATTGTTAGAGTATTCATATTTATCTGATCTGTACCTCCGATCTTTGATGATAAACATTTATTTAGGATCTCCATTAACACTTGCCAGAAGGCAGGTAGTTTGTTCCTCTTGAATTCATTGATTTTTGAAATCTTTGCCTTGCATCCCATTACAGCATCAAGTTGTTCAAACATGTCTTCTTTTTGTGGTGCTTCTTCATAATCTTGATTTAAGGGTAGTTCCAAACATTCCCTTATTTTCTCTGGTGAGATTATGATGAAGATATCTTCCCACACGTGTGCTGTTAGCTCCATACTTGTACTGTGAGGTTCGAGAGTTTTTACAACTTGTTGTAGCAGTCTTTCTGGTACTTCTCTGGTCTTTGTAAGAGCATGAGCTATTGGGTTTCTGATCAGAAATTCAATGAGAATTTGACACTTCACATCATATTGTTCAATGTTAGTATTCATTGCTTCATTGTTGTTCTTCAAAGGAAGATATTCAGCTTCAGTGATTAAGGGAACAGAGTGTTCAATTTGAGGTGAACTGATGTTGGTAGCAGCCATTTAGGATTTGGGTTTTTGCTTTGAAAAGGGTTTTTAGGGTTTGAGAATGAAGGTTGAAGATGAACGACTCTGTTTTGGATGGGATATTTATAGTGAGTTGAGACAGAGATTTTTGAGTGTTTTTCGTGGGTTGTTTGTATTTAAGGTGTTTTATGACACCTTAACGATGTTTTAAGGATAGTTAGAGAATCCAACGATTTATAAAAGGATAAACACTAGTATCCAACTTGCACCTTTTTCTTCATGTGGGACCCCTTTTGATTTCAGACATGGTCCAATCAGAAACCTTTTCTTCGATTATGTGATGTCCCATGTTGTCCTTTTAATGATATATATTAGAAAATCTCTAAATATTTCTTGGAGAGTTGAATTTCTCATATATATCATCAGAAAACATTTGATTCATTTATAGAAGTTTGAATCAGTTTTTTTTTTATTTATTTTTTATTTTTTTAAGATAAGAGGGAATGAGTGGAGTTTGAGAAATTTTTCTTACCTTGATCTTGTGAACTCCATACCTTTGTTCTGGTGTATCAGGAAGTCTTTGTCATATAGGTTGTTCCAGTCCTCACATAAAAAATTTGAAAGAAACTTATCTAAAAATAATCTAGATGTTTTTGTAAGTTCCTTTGTTTCTGATCAAAGGCACGTTTCTTTTCTGTTTTATCAATCAAACCTTCCTGTTTGTCAAGAAAAATTTCTTTTGATGTTTTCATCAATTTTTCAGTTTATCTGGTGATTTTAATCAAATTCTGATGCTTTAATGAGGTTTCTGATGAATTTTATCAGATTCTGGTGATTTACTAAATCCTATCAGATTTCATTTGATTTTTATCAGATTTCCTAGTTCTCATCAGACAAGATTTCTTAGTTCCCCCTAGACCTATTGACATATGTAACTAACATGTAATTAAGAAAAATTTAATATATTACTAAACAAAAGATGGTTAAAACACACAAAAAGGTTAAACAAACAAAAACAAGAACAGATAAGCCTAACTACTCATCCTCCTCATCCAACACGTTATACATGCACTTCACATATAACCAGAGACTAGTTATTCTTCCTGTATGATTGGTTGATGGAACCAGGGAAGCAACTCTTAAGTTTTCTTGAAGTGCCAGTTCAGCTCTTGCACAGTTTGATAGTTTTACGGGTATCAAGGGAGAGTCTACATATGAATTGATCGAAAGGTATTGCAAGTTATATGTAGAGATGAGGCGTTTGAACATTAACAAAATGGATGAGACGTGGGTTGATAAGTTGGCAAATGCTTTACCAAATGATGTGTGGGGAACATATTTGTCGGACTAGAAAAAGAGATTGGAATATTTTGGCTTTAATTTGAGCACGTTCATCGAGAAGATTAAAGCTCAAGAGATTGAACTCCAAAAGATTAGAAAATTGAAGTCTGATTCAGGAGAGAAGAATCGTAAAGCAGCAACTACTGAAGAAAAAAACAAATCTAAAGAAAATGTTCAAGTAGTAGAGAAGCAAGTTGAAGAAATTTTAGATATCAAGGTTTAGAAGAAACCTGAAGCTGAAATAATGTCCGAGAAGTGCTTAAACTGTGATAAATCTGAAGCAGACAATGTCAAACTCTTGAAAAATGTGGAGAGTTTGACATTGAAAAACAAAAATTTGAAAGAAAAAGAAAAGGATTTTCAAGTAAAATAACATTTTTGGAAAATGAAAAGTTAAAAATTGAAAAAGATTTGGAAAATAAAATAAAAGTTTAAATAAATGAAAAATATGTTTTTGAAGAAACTAAACTTGAAAATGAAAAAGCAATAAATTCTCATCTTGAGAAAATCTCTCAACTTAAAAAAGAAGTTGAGAATGCTAGAAAATAAAATTGATGATCTTGAAAAGAAATTGAAAGGTTTTATGACCTCATCTGCATTACTAGATCATATATGTCAAAAACCGATCAATGAAAGTCCAATAAGTGACAATGTCACAAATTATGACGATGTCATAATTGAGGATTGTGATGATAAAACTGATGATGAAAATGAGAAAAAGAAAATATTTTTGAAATTAAAAGAAAAGTTTCAAGAAACTGTTTTACATTCTACTGGAAAAGGTGAATGCTCAACGCAAAAACCTGTAAAGAAGAATGTGGAACAAAAACAAAATGTTAAAAAGCCGAAAAATCTTCAAAATTACAATAAAAGGTGATCAGTTCAGTCATCCAATCTGATGCGTGCGAAGTGTAGTATATTTTAGGTATATATTTTAAGCCCGTTTTACACTTTTTAACCAAGTTTTAAATTTATAAAACACGATATTTACTAACACTAAACACACATATGGGCAAGTGCACCCATCGTGGACGTAGTATAGTGTTGGTAAGATACCGAGGTCGTCCAAGGACACAAGAGCTTTTAGTACCGGTTTATCCTCAACGTCTAATCAAATCAAAAAGTTAGAAAAAATGTTTTTAAACTAGAAAAATGAAACTAACTAAAATGCTGAAAAATAAAATAAAAGTAAAAACAGATAGATAAGATGAATCACTTGGATCCGACTCGTGTTTAGTGTAACCTTTGATTATTTTTGCACTTTTGCACTTGTTTAAGAGATTATCTTAGTTATTGTAGTAGGCCCCTCTTTTGAAGGCGACGTTACCCTCAACCCAGTAGTTTGAGTCAGCAAGGATACAATCCTAAAGGGTCGGATTATTGAAAGATAATTAACTAAGTTATTAATGCATAATGTGGTAGGCCCCTCTTTTGAAGGCGACGTTACCCTCGGCTAAGTAGTCTGAGTCAGCAGGGATACAGTCCTAAGTAGCCGGGTTAATGTTTT
Source organism: Helianthus annuus (assembly GCF_002127325.2). Classification (NCBI taxonomy): domain Eukaryota; kingdom Viridiplantae; phylum Streptophyta; class Magnoliopsida; order Asterales; family Asteraceae; genus Helianthus; species Helianthus annuus. The sequence goes on from NC_035443.2 coordinate 32,458,921, forward strand.
AATAGTAGTTTGACTTATGAGGGGGTCAAAGAGTTTGGACCCCGCCATCCAATACCGTTGGGTATTGAAGGAAGTCCTACTAAATTTGACCCAGGTCCTTTGCAGGATCTATACACTGAACAATGGCAAGACTCTTACCAAACCGTTCCCTTAACCCCCGACCAGGTAGCCAACCTACCTCCATATAGACCGTGGAGATATGAATGGTGAATCTTTTATTTTATATAGACAGTAAAATAATGCCAAGATACCGCGGACAAACGATAAGGAAGAATCACCTTCAACATAAGAAACTAGTAATTAAAGTCATTAATACAAAACCAATTAAAAAGGGCAAAAGATTAAAAATAAAAAGTATTACACTAAACACTTGTCTTCACCAAGTGATGTAAGAGACTTAGGCAAACATGGCCTTTGATTGTCAAGAACTCTTACGATCAATCTTGAATCCCGAGACGACTCACACACTCTATGATGGACAATGGATGATGATGGTGGATGATGGTGTTGTGATGGTGGTGGGTGGTGGGTGAAGTGTGAGAGAGGTGGTGTGCCAAGGGATGAGTTGCAAGAGCTCCAAGCACTCCTATTTATAGGCTGAACAGAAGCTCGGGCATGGCCCCGTGTCCGCTGGGCATGGCCCCGTGTCCATCCTCCTCTCTTTCTTCATTAAATGCAGTTTGTCTGCATTAGTTGACCACGCCCCCGTGTCCGCTGAGCACGACCCCGTGTGCAGAAGCATCTTTGTACTATGAAGATTTGCCTGGATTTCGCGAATCTTATAGTTGACCACGGCCCCGTGTCCGCTGAGCACGGCCCCGAGGTGGGCGATGGAAGCTTCTACCACTTTGTCTTTTATGCTGACACTTGGGCACGCCCCCGTGCTCACTGAGCACGGGGCGTATTCAGTCTTCTGTCTTCTTGTTTTGCTTGGGAAGATGCTGTCGGGAGGTCGGGCATGCCACGTTTGTTCCTTTTCTTGTATTTATGTTAGATTTTGCTGCCTTTTTGCTTCTTTTGTTTATTTGAACTCATTTAATCCTGAAAATACAAAAGCAAAACAAAAGCACACTTTTTCCAACATTAGTACTAAAAAAGGGGTTAGTTTTATGCCAAAATTGATGTAATTTATATGTTGCATTTTGTGCACATCAAATACCGCCACACTTGAATCTTTGCTTGTCCTCAAGCAAAACTCTTTATAATGTGGTTTTTTCACTCCTAAATGGAATGGGTAGAAGAGAAGGTTTTTGGGCTTGTCATAGAGTGTCGGGATTTCCAAGATTCTTTATTAAGTTTTATTTTTATTTATTTACAATCCTATTCGTCATTATTTATTAAAAACGTTTCATAAGATAAATTACTTATTAGGGCATAACATGCCTTTTTTAAATTTTATTTATATACAAGTTCACATACCTCACGGGGGATCACTCAACACTCGGCCGAAGGTGTATTTTTAGTGAATCACTCGAGAGCAGCATGGAGTTTATTCCTACCATAAGCTTGCCAAGCAATCAATCCTCCTCCTTTTTAACTGTATACCTTTGTAAATATCAAGAGGACTTTTTGGGTGAAGGGTTAGGCTTGGGCTAAAGGTGGGTGGTTGGGTTAGTGGTTAATGAAAGGGCGAAAAGCGTAAAAAGCGTCGGTTTTTTGAAAGACTTTTTTTATTTTTCACAATTTTATTCTATTTTGATGAACCATTTCTTTCAAACAAAGTTATTTTTGATGAACTTGTTTGTTTATTTGGTTTCATCATCATCATTTTTTTTTTCGAGTCATATGAAAAACCGAGCTTTGTTACTAAAAGAAAGGGTTAAAATAACAAGGGTTTAGGTGGATAAAAAGGGTGTTTGAAGTGGGTTAAGAAATGAAAAGGTTTAGGCTCAAAGGGGTTAACTAGGGGGATTTTGGGTAGGTGGTAAAAAAAATGAAAAATAATGGTGTAGAAAGAAAAGGGGGTTAGTCCTAATGCCTCCATCATTTACTTACTTGTGTTTAAGTTGGTAAGGACCGGGAATACATTGTCGTGGCAAGTTCTAGTGTCGTAAGAACCAAGCGGATATTCACACCCCAACCGATGGCGGAAACATCGGAGTGAGACGAAGAAAGATTGCTCATCACTCATAACGCTAATTGTGACAATAGAATTAAAGATAAATTGATTTTATTCATGAATAAATGTTACAATACATTAAAAATACAAGAAAATAATACAACAAATATGAAATTTATACAACGTATTTGACCTAAGACGTCTAAGTGAGTATCTAGGCATCTTTGCTAGTCCGTTTTCATAGCATCATCATCAATCCTTAACCTGTAACATGTTTAAAATACAATTAAATGCAAAAGCAAAGGCGAGTATACAAGTTTAAGCATAAGTATAAGTATAAGTATAAGTATAAAAGTTTAAAACGAATCCACATGGCAACTTAGTTTATACGAGATCAACCTAACGTGGCATGCAATATTTCTAGCCAACCTCTGTTTACGCAAGAAAGTTTAATTAATTCAACATGACCCAAGTTTAAGGGGGCGGTGTGTTACTCCTATAGCGCTATACATGTCGAAGGGAGGCTCGTGAGAGCTAATGACTAAAACATATCACATAAGTATGGTCCACGTAAGCATCAAGTATCATAGCATAGTATTCATGTATAAGGATTGTTTTGTGCATTGCATAAAGAATATGTTTAAGTGTAGTTTAATAGTAAAACATGTTACACCCCAAAAAGTGGTAAACATAAAAAGGGGGTTGCGAGTATACTCACTTGGTTGCGTTGCGTCTTCTTGTAAGAACGTATGAGTAAGATTGTAACAATCCAAGAGAACGACTGAAAGTGGTTAACCTAGATGATAACGATCTTGTTAATTTTTAGCAAGTAATATTTAAGGTTTACGAGTTAGTAATTGGTATATTATATTTTATCTTTTATAAACATTTATTGTTATAAAAAGAATTTTTATTTGATAAATTACTTATATTAATCATTTAAATAGAGTTTATATAATCTGTTTTTAAAAACTGAATAAAATAATTAAATAATAAATAATAAGAACTCATAAGTCTATCATAAAGAAACTAAAAGAAGGAAAGAGAGTTGGCCTTCTTCTTCCCTCGACAGAACAGTAAGCGATTGACATGTATATATTTCTAAAACTTTCAATTAAATTCTTTATGTGTTTAGATGCATATTAAGGTCAAATAACAAAGTTTTAATAATGAATTTACGAGGAATTTATGATAAAAAGAATGTATACCAAATCGATGAACAAGCACCGTCCCCATCGTGTTCTCGCAAATGAGTCCAACTACATTCCATTGTGAACTTCGGTGACGACTAACCTTCTCCGGCGGCTTGCGCAAGTGACTTCGGAACGTTTGTGAGTGTGAGAGGGTGTCGAAAGGGATAAGAGGGTGTATACCGCAACGAGAATGGCGTGCACCGGAACCAAACTTTATCATCTTCTTCATTAGCAAATTCAAAACGAACACTCACTGTTAAGTTTATATATGTCACTCATTATGACGAAATTGTTGTACAGAATCCGAAAAGATATAAGAGAAGGAATACCGAAGTCGAGATGCCGCCGTTGAACTCCCCCGCTACTAAACGCGCCGACGTCGGACACCACACCCGCCGGTCGATGCCTCCTTCTCTCCTCGCTCGAGCTCCGATCTCTCTCTCTCTCTCTCTCTCTCATCTCTCTCTCTTCGTCCTGTCGTCGCCGTGTGTCGCCGCCACCAGACGGTGGTGGTCGCCGGCCGTTCAATCGAGCAGGAGGGTGTATTGCGATGGGTTTAAGAAGAAGAGGGTGAATATGAGATCTTGTTTAGGAATACATGTAGGTTCAAGATTGATTTAAAGGTGGAAACACGCGTATACGGGAACCAATCCCGTTTAATTAGCGATTACCGATAAAAAAGAAGAAAGGAATGCAGATGGTCAATTGTTTTGGGCGGCAAGATCAAGATTCAAAAGGACTGTAGTGTGCTCATAAATATCGATTTGCTCAAAAAGTTTTCACAAAGGTCCCTTAACTTTGAAAAGTAACTAAATTAGATTAATTTTGTTTAAGTTAAGTTTCCTAAATAGACTAACCTTACAACTTAACATGGTTAACTAGGTTATTTTATGAAATAAATAAACAAATTTTTATTTTTATTTTTATTTGTCATGGTTAACTAGGTTATTTGGATATCCATTTTTGACGGATGTTACAATCTTCCCTCCTTTAGGAAATTTCATCCCGAAATTCATTCAAGAGGAAGATTTAAAAAGAATTTTGGCATAAAGCTGATTGTTTAAAATTGGGACTTGGAGTTTGAGACGTTTTGGAATGTACGAAATTTTCGAGGGATGAAGAGATAGGTTCGACGTTTTACATATAACGGTTTTGGAGGTAACGACCAACTATGGTTGTTTGCACATGAATAAGGAGTAGAAAGATAGTTTTAAAAGTAAGGAGGTGGATTAGGATTCGGGCGTTTAAAAAGACTAGATAGTAAACGGGGTTCGTATAAAGATAAAGAATAATGGAGAATAATGGGAGTATAAAAGTGAACTAGATTCTTATTTTTTTTCAAATAAAAGATCAGAAAGTAAAAATACCCAAAAAGATTGATGTTGAATACACGAATGCGAGTATCAAAAATAGTATAAGCATTGGATAGAAGAAAGTAGTGTGTTAAGAACGAAGTCTCGTCGTGGATAACCGGATATCGCGTGCTTAGCATCGCGTTGGTGAGTTATTAAAGTTTTGTACCAGGTCTAAAGGTCTATAAAGCACTGAATTTCTCATGGCACGTTTTACGAAGTTTGGTAACATGGTGAAAACACTTATATATAGGAAGTACCAGCGGCGTATCCACCATGTTTTGACCACATTACGTCCGTTTCGTATTCGGTGTCATGTTACATTCCGTGTCTTACCCCACACAGTAGTACACTCTAGGGTTCTCATGCGCTTATTACTATAATCTCGTGTGCACCCGCGATTATATTGATCGTCGCATGATCCGCATAGCTTGTACTAGTTGTGTATGAATTAGGGTATACATAATTTAAAAATTAAGAATGTGTACGTGCAAGAATGTAGTATGTAAGCAAGTCCATGCTTAAGTATGTATGGGACCCACACAAGCGAATCACTCGGATTACGCTCGCGTATAGGTACGAATGTATGAATCACGGGTATGAATGAAAGTACGAGCATAAGTTTAAGTTTAGGTATGATTATCCACGTAAGTATGAACATAGATATTAAACGTAATATGAGTATACGTATAAGCATGAAACATATGAATATAAGTAAATACATGAAACGTATAAGTATAGGTATAAGCATAAAACGTAATGTTATGAATATGAGTGTGAGTGGAAGTACGAATACTAATGATTACGTATATAGTATTAATTGAAACGTAACAAAGTTAAGCATGTAAAAGTGCTCAAAAGGTTGAGCATGTAAATACGAATGGTATAACTGAAATTGTCGCGATGCAACGACTAAAACGTGTATGATGATATGCATGTATAGTTGTTTAAATGAAACATTGAGTTTATCGAATCAAAATTAGATTGAGCTTGGTTTGAAAGGTAGAATCTAGTTTGCATATGTAAGAGGATATAAAGTGTTGGAAATTTGGTGAATGGATATTAAATATATTTATAATTTAATGAAATTATAAATATTAATTAGAATATTCATGTGGTAAATAAAAGAGTAACTCTTGAGTATTTAATTAGTTTTATTAGAGTTTTAAGTCTCTAATTAAGTGACTAATTAAGTGAATAATTAAGTGAATCCTTTCACTTGTCTTGTTCAAATAGTAGGCTATGTGCCTTTCTTTTTGTTACAACAAGAATAGGATATTGCTTGAAACATGAAGAATACTAGAAGTAATATGAACACTTGAACACCAACTAGAGAGATGAGTACTCTCTGATTGTTTCCACCACATGAGTTCAAACACTACAATTACCGGATGTAACCTTGGGCCGGTGAGCCATCTCCGGCAGTACAGACTGCTTCGGCTGTTGTACCCTGGGACAGACGCGTCATCTTTAGTAGAGGCGTGAAATCTGTTTTAAGGGAAGCGTGTTGAACACGTGCCTCAACCAAAATCGTCAACGTTTTAGTGTGCTCTTTGTTGCAGTCAAGGAGTATTTTTCAAGACTCAAGATGATGAATACTCGAGTCTAGGATGCTATCAAGTGCGCGTGAAGCATCCACCAGAGATGCGGCTTGAATCAAGATTGGTATATATAATTATATTTATATTCTTTTATTTAGTTATTGCAACCGGTATTGTACAATGATATTTCCTACGAATAAGGAGAGTCTCGTTATGATATATTTTGTAATTATATTTTACAAAAGGTGAACCTATTTCCTACAAACTTAAAACAGATTTCATGAGATTGTTGCTACAATCTTAAAACCTTATTTATAAGGATTTTGGGTTCACAAAAGGATTTATAATAAAAAAAAATATATTTTAAAGATTATGATCTTGTAAATATTTTCTTTTGGGAAATATGTATGTGGTACAACTTGTTGTGTTTGGATTTCTTGAGATTGAGATACAATCTTAAATCCTATACAGTGGTACAAAACGAATGTTTTTGGTTCAACCGTTTGGTTTTTAAACGATTTTGGGAATCGTTAATTTTTTTTTCTAACTTTTGTGTTAGATCGGGTTTATTAGTGTAAACCATACGTTTTTTGTAAACGTTAAATTCTCTAACATGTGTGTTAGACCGGAATTATTGGTGTCAACCATACGTTTTTTGTAAACGTTAAATTCTCTAACATGTGTGTTAGACTGGAATTATTGGTGTAAACCATATGTTTTTTGTAAACGTTAAACTCTCCTAAGTAGAGTTTTTCATTACTTTAAATAAGAGCTTTATGTTACATGATTAGAGTTTTATGTCTCTAATTAAGTCTCTATTTAAAGTAGACTCTTCATCTACCCATTGATTGATATGAACGAATAAGTCATATAATGATTTTTGTAATCATTTGTCTTCTAACATGTGTGTTAGAAACGTTCATGAAACGCGTTAATTTGGAAGCAATTTTTTAATTGTTTAGTTCCTAACGTGTGCATTAGAAATGACTTATTTATTTGAACCATATATGTGCTTTTAGCAAGTCGAATTAACATTTTGTGAAAATTTTAATATTTCTAACGTGCGCGTTAGAATTTCTTAAATTTTAACATGATTGTTAAAAATGGTTAAAATACAAATGCTTTGAAATGTTTTATGTAGACATTTTATATAAGCAATTTGTTGTAGCATTGTTTTAATGCTTTGTATGATTTAGTAATAAAATGTCATACATTGAAGTTGATGTTTGATTGGCTTCAAGGAATTAAATCACCATAGTGTGATGGTGTGGTATTTATATGAATTTAATGAAATTAAAATCATTTAGTAGACTCTTCATATGGAAGATAAACTCTTAAGGAGAGTTTCAAGTCAATTTATTAGTTTTTATTAGAGTTTTTTTTTCTCTAATAAAATCTCTAATAAAGTGAGACTTTTAGTAGAGTACTTATGTCAATTTATTAGTTTTTATTAGAGTTTATGTCTCTAATAAAATCTCTAATATGGTGAAACTCTTGAGTAGAGTTTTAATGATGACATTTGATGAGTTTTATTTGAGTTTAAATTTGTAATTATTGAGACTCTTAACTCTTCATATGGTGAAACTCTTGAGTAGAGTTTTAATGATGACATTTGATGAGTTTTATTAGAGTTTAAGTCTATAATTATTGAGACTCTTAACTCTTCATATGGTGAAACTCTTTAGTAGAGTTTTAATGATGACATTTGATGAGTTTTATTATAGTTTAAGTATATAATTATTGAGACTCTTAAATCTTTATTTGGTGAAACTCTTGAGTAGAGTTTTAATGATGACATTTAATGCTCTAATTTGGTCATGTTTGGTACATATAAAATGACTTAAATTTTCTAACACGTGTGTTAGAAAATGTGTATCAATAATACGAGGTTAGAGATTGTTCATAATTAACAGAAATGTTTTATGTAAACATTTAATTGCCTATGTGAGCATTAAAGATGATGAGAAATGGTTTATTTTATAAACTATATCTTTGGAAAACATTTTATGTAAACGTTCGATTCTATAATGTGCTTGTTATAACGTTTTTTTTAACATGCGTGTTGGAAAATGTTATTTGGTGAAAAACAACTTGGTGTTGTTGTGAACAAATTTAATTGTTCAAGTTTACTACGTAAATGTAGTATTTGTAACAACTTGGTGTTGTTTTGAGCATAATTGTCCAAGTTTAAAGTTTAAACAAGAAATATGAAACTTGTACTTACAAATGCATGGAGTCTTATTGAGGGAGTACCTCAAGACGTGCCATGAGACGATATTGTCGAGAAGATTTCGGTTGGATTTTAAAGTGTTGAAAATAAAAGCACTTTACTATTTGATGTCTACAAATTGTCTATGTTCCGTTTAAATTTCAAAAGTGATTGGCACTTATGATTTAGTTTCCAATTTATTTTTCGGATAACACATGCAATTTTTTTACAAAGAAATAAATCACTAATGGTTGTGACGTATAAATTATTTTTGTGGAAAATAATTATAGCGTCGGTTATACATTGTTTAAAAGAATATGGTTTTAAACGGATAGTACATGAAAATACTTGGACATAAATAACTTGAGAGTTGTTACATTGACTAAAAGTCCAAAACAAAACATCAAATGTATAACCACATCATGAGTGAGTAATGAAAGAACGTAGTAAGTGTATTGAGATGAAATACACTAATGACATTCATGTCGACATACTTCATTAGAAGTCGTTGGAAAATTCACAAGTGTGAATTCTAACATATGAAAGTAAAAGTACTATATGTTATTGTACACCTTTAATAAATCTTGCGAGATTTATAAGTAGATGCGTCTACCAATTGATTATTGTTAGATCCATATGGAGATTTTGCCTTCATTTAGGAGAGCATCCTAAATATATATATATATATCTCCTAATGAATAACAATAGATGTGTGCAAATCACTTATGACAAATTATGAATTCCATGTTGTTGAGTGTCGATCTAGTTGACTCTATCTCATACATAATAGTGATTGTAGACAGAAACATTCATCTTGTTGGTGATGAATGTGTTTACCAAGTGACTTGGATTAAGACTTATGTTTAAGTACTTATGAGTCAATGGTAGAATGTTGGAGATCAAAGGTAAACAAGTTATGTTCCTTAAATGAATGATGAAATTCAGCGATGTGCTATATACAATAATTTGTGAGACTTTCCTAAATATTGATGTTTTAGGATTATGAATAAGTCTCATTATTTTGTCTTAACAAGGGATGAATGTTGCAAAGTGATATTATGATATCCTTAGGGCTGTGAAGAATCAGAATGATGCATCTTCTGTTCACATGCTAAAGTATTATAGTCTAAAGCATGCTAGACTAGTACTTGGTTAATTATGGGTCTTGACGGAGACTAATTAACTCTAAACATTCAAATGTGTATGAACACAAAAAGAATTTGTGTATAGACAAAGTTGAGAGAGAATTTTCATTCGTTATAAGGAAAAGACATGTAACTTTTAAGAGTTTGTTCGAAAAGCTAATGAGGAGAACTCATTGTCTAAGCTTATTCTAGATGTTAAATTAGAATTATTCTAAGTTGGTGACAAACTTATGACGATGGCAAGGGTTTCTTTGGTTAGCTCAGAAGCTTATGTAAGCTAATGCAGTATGAGTTGAATTCACTGATACAATGAGGTTAATCTTGTTCAATCATATGTGTATAAATGTCGTCATAAGTGAAGTTACGGAAATGTTGATCAAATGGCAAGAAATGTGGGGGATGATCCATTTAGATACAACCCTATAAGGGTATGTAGAAATGGTTTTCATTACCCCATCTGGATGATATCCTATAACACTTAAATGTGGGGGTGTCTTGCATTTGTATCATAAAAGTTTGGCAATAAGGATTTTGCAATCCAATCTAACATTGCAAACAGACGACTATGTGGAGGACACAAAGGTCGCAGTGCATAATGGAGATGTGTTTGCCTTAAATGATAAGCGTATCTTACAAAGACATATATTATAACCAGATTCAGATGGCCACTGAGGTTATAGTCTTAGAAGTTGACAATAGGCAAAATTATCTTATGAGTTAATAACACATCATGACAACTGATCTCAAATACGCAAAGGTATTTGCTAATGTTATGGATCCAACAACCTGAGGGTTTATTAGAGATCAAGTTGTGGAATGGGACTGAAGCCCTTAAAAAATGAAGTTCATATGATGGAAACCTAACTCAGTAGACTGGAGTTCCCAAGAATTGAGTTCAATAGGAAAACCTAATTGTATGAATAAGCGAGGTCACTGTGGGGGAATAACCCTACGCATTTAATAAGGTAGTTTATTATAAAGATTAATAAACTTCCTAGTCCATTCCTAAAAGTGACAAGTGTGAGGCTAAGCATAATATGTGGTAAATGATTTGGATAGATCACGATAACCACAATGCTTTTAATGATCTAAGGAGAATCACCTATGTTAGAGAGAAGTGGGGTCGCTTCGAATGGAATTGAGGGCACAATTCCTAAAGCTCTCGCAGAACCAGGAAAGTGTTCCACGACCATTATTGGACACGACTATGAGGAGATGACCCGGCTAGGGAGAGTCTTGTGTGAAGTGTATTGTCGTCTACACAAACGGCAGACGAGTTCAAAGACATCGAGATCTACTCAGAGCTAGTGGGCTAAGTGCATTTCATGAGCGAAGGTTCAAAGGGTAACACCTACCTATCGTATGCAAAACTCAACTGTCGAGGTTACATTGGAAATTTTAAGTGTTTTGAATGATCTCCATTCATGTGGGGGATTGTTGGAAATTTGGTGAATGGATATTAAATATATTTATAATTTAATGAAATTATAAATATTAATTAGAATATTCATGTGGTAAATAAAAGAGTAACTCTTGAGTATTTAATTAGTTTTATTAGAGTTTTAAGTCTCTAATTAAGTGACTAATTAAGTGAATAATTAAGTGAATCCTTTCACTTGTCTTGTTCAAATAGTAGGCTATGTGCCTTTCTTTTTGTTACAACAAGAATAGGATATTGCTTGAAACATGAAGAATACTAGAAGTAGTATGAACACTTGAACACCAACTAGAGAGATGAGTACTCTCTGATTGTTTCCATCACATGAGTTCAAACACTACAATTACCGGATGTAACCTTGGGCCGGTGAGCCATCTCTGGCAGTACAGACTGCTTCGGCTGTTGTACCCTGGGACAGACGCGTCATCTTTAGTAGAGGCGCGAAATCTGTTTTAAGGGAAGCGTGTTGAACACGTGCCTCAACCAAAATCGTCAACGTTTTAGTGTGCTCTTTGTTGCAGTCAAGGAGTATTTTTCAAGACTCAAGATGATGAATACTCGAGTCTAGGATGCTATCAAGTGCGCGTGAAGCATCCACCAGAGATGCGGCTTGAATCAAGATTGGTATATATAATTATATTTATATTCTTTTATTTAGTTATTGCAACCGGTATTGTACAATGATATTTCCTACGAATAACGAGAGTCTCGTTATGATATATTTTGTAATTATATTTTACAAAAGGTGAACCTATTTCCTACATAAAGTACTCATTGGTTAAGCATAATGTATTTTGTGATGAATGGGAATGCTACTTTGGCTTCAAAAGTTTACGTATGTTGAAAATTGTCGGTCCCGATGAGGTCTTCTAGCCCACGTGTTTTTAAAATTTGAATGGCGAATTAAGCGGTGTAGGAAAAGTTTTCGAAAATGAGTTCGCTTCATTTGCACCAAAACAAGAAATTTTAAATTTTGGAGGTGAAAGCGTCGATCCTTAGAAAAGAAATTTAGCAAAAGGGTTTAGTGATTAAATTTTTTAACAAATGATTTGTTGATGTTGAAAAAAAAGTCTTTGGTAAAACGATCATATAACATCCATAAGATCTTATAAGTATATATGAGAGGGGTTTATTTGATTTAAGAGTAGAAGTCCCTAGTATGATGGTATAATGTGAACGTGTTTTAGTTATTAAATCGAATATGAAGTTCATGGGTAAGAGTTTCATTGGACCGATTAAATTGATAGGTAGCATTTCGTAATGTTTGGGGGTTCGAGTAATAAAATGTTTTAAGACATGATTAAGTATCTCGTGTATATGAGTTGACTGAAAATAGATTATAGAATAAGAAGTACGCTTAATAAAACAATGTATTTTGAAGTCGGTATAAGTAGGTATTTTGAATAATGATAAACAATTTAGGTATAAAATATGATCGAGTTTGCATAATAAGATATCTTGAAGAGACGTTTTGGTAACGATCACCTAGGTAAGGGAATCACCCCTAACTCGTTGGTGAGGTCGTTTTTAAGAAAAGGGGAGTGGAGTTAATCGTCAAGGTAAGGAAATCACTCCTATCTTGATGACATGTCTCCATTTGTTGTTGCAAGGAGTGTAAATAAAATTTCGTAAACTTATGTATGCTAATAATGTATGATCGTATGAAAAGTAATAGTATGATGTATGCGCAAAAGTGAAATCTCTGTTGGTGCACTACATCTGTTGATTTCGTCTTAGATCGAGTTTTTCATTGTATTGTATAGATTAGGGCGCGTTTTACGAGAAAACTAGAGAGAATATGTGTTTTAGAGAGGAGGTCCGCTTATACGGACATAGGAGATCCTCTTTTGTGTCAGGTCCGCTTATACGGACATGGGAGGTCCGCTTTTACGTCAGGTCCGCTTATACGGACATGCCGTATAAGGGAACCTACTCACCTATATATATACCACAAAAGAGGACCTCATTTGTAACATCTGAAATTCCATACCGAGGTGCTGCCGGTGTGAGAATCGATTGTAAACGCTGTCAAATTAATCAACAAAGAGAATTAAGAGAATATCTAGTTGTTTCTACGTCAGGTACTTGTTTTCCGCACCTGTATCTGATCAAACTCCTCTGATTGACTCGTTCGGGTCAGAATCCGATCCTACAAGTGGTATCAGAGCTTCAGGAGGAGGAGTTTTATTGAAATTTGTTGGATTTCATCACATATTCTTACTTCTACACCTTCTTTCTTCGTCAGACCGAGATTTTACGATCGGAATTCGCTCAAAATTTCACAGATTGTGCGTAACAGTGTATAGTCAAATCCCTGAAAGTTTGAGGCTGAAATCCAAAGTAAAAGTGGGTCAAAACGTGTTCCGAATAAGGTCCGCTTTTACGGCATCGTCATAGGTTCGCTCCAAGTTTAATCACAGGTCCGCTCATACAACCATACAGATCCGCTCCAAATTAACATGTTTGGTTCGCTTTTTCGAACAAATGGAGGTTCGCTTTTGGTATCTTTTGAGGTCCGCTCAAAAGTGGTTCGCTCATAGGTTACATATTGTGGTCCGCTTATAGTGGTCAACAAGTGGTTGGTTCGCTTTTCAGTCATCTTCTTCATACAGTCTGATCTTGCAACAGTTGTCGGCCACTCTTTACAAGTTACAGTTACAAGTTGGATAATCGGCCCTATCAAAGTTCATTAAAAACAAAAATGTCAGCCACTAAAGTGTGAGGTCAAGGGTTACATAGTGACCCAATCACTGTTAGTGTAAAACTATAATAATCGGCCCAATAATAGTTGCCGCCCAATTGTAGTTATCAAAAGTTACACCGCCTTTAAAAACGAAAACCCAATTGTTGTTACTGTTTGCCGCCCACTATAGTGAAGTCAACCCATATGCCGGCCCAATCATAGAACATTTAATAAATTTGGGCCAATCATGTTTGCCGCCCACTCATTAATAAAAGCCCAAATGTTTGACATATTAATGTGGTAAAGTTGCCGCCCATTTTTGTTGGTCCAATCAACATTTTGTTGCTTTGTGAATTTGAATTGAATTGTCGACTAGTATTTTGTTCATTTAATGGCATGTGATTTAGTTTTCTATTCAAGGTTTGCGGCCCAATAAACAAAAGACATTGTTTGGCCCAATCAATGTTGTGAACAATAATTGAAAGTCAAAGTGTTTCTATAAATGCTCATGTGAAATTGAAGTTTCAGATATAACAATTCGGCTTGTTTGTTTGTGGATCTTATTGATTCAGCCCATGTGTTTGATCTATGTCATCGGCCAAATAGTTTGAATCCATAGTGGCAGCTTTCATCATTGTTCTCGGCTCAAATTACGATTAAGTCTTAAAGAAGCCCAACAGAAGTGAATTGTTTGTCTAAGTGTCTTCGATTCAATTTGAATTCATTTTGTCTCAATCAAGTCTAGTCATTCAGTGATTTCACTTCAACGATATTGAAACAAGTCCGCAAGTCTTCAACACGAGTCCTAGATCAATTTCACTCTCATACTTTTATATAGTTAGTTCATTTTTTAACTGATTGTTTGTGTGTTTCTTCGTCAGGTGAATTCGAGATCGTCAGGTAATTCAAGATCATCAGGTGATACAAGTGTGAAGCATGGATTCTGAGTTCTACAACGCATTCACTACTCCGAGTACCCCAATCACTGCTGTTCAAACCACAATGCTCGAAAACGAAACAGGGACGATGCAAAAGCCTCCCAAACTAATGAACATCGAAGAAGTTAAAGGTTGGGAAGGTCGGTTTGAGAATTGGGTGCAAGCAAACTATCTTGATGCTTGGGAATGTGTCGAGACAAAGTATGTTAGACCTTTGAATGATGATGAAGAACCCGTTCCGATAAAAGATCTTACTGTTGATGCTAGGAAGAAGTACAAAGATGAGAAAATGATGCTAAGTCTTCTTCAACAAGCAGTGAAAGAAGATATTATGGTGCTTTTACAACACAATGGAACATCATATTCGATTTGGAAAGCATTACGTTCAAAGTTTAGGGGAAGCGAAGAGATGGTTAAGAGCAAGAAGTCGCTTCTAAAGAAAAAGTTCGATTTGTTCCATGGGTTAAAAAATGAGAGTACTAGAGAGATCATTGAATGATACTGTAATTTGCTTGCCAACATGAAAAGGTTGAGTATTGAGAAGAGCACTGATGAGTTGATAGAGAAACTTGCTGATGCGTTGCCCTATGAGACTTGGGGCACATACCTTATGATGCTCAGAAACAAGAAGGGTTTTAGCAATCTGACGCTCAGTAAGTTCATTGAAAAAATAGAGGCTCAAGAAATGGAACAACGGAAAGTGATCAGAATGAAAGATTTTGAAGGTGAACAGGACATCGGGTTGTATTATAAGGCAGGAGTTAATGAAAAGAAATCTTCAAATCTATCTCCTAAGGTTGAGACTGCCTATAGTGCCAAGAATTCATCTGGAAGTCCATCATCTGGGTCAAACAGCAAAACCAGTTTCACACCATTTTCATCTTTTGCTCCAAATATTTCAGCAACTAAAAACGGGAGAAAATTACAGTGTAACATTGTGTTAAATCTTGAAAATGATCAAGATTATTCTGAGGAAGTTGCCAAAAACCAAATGTCTTTATTAGGAATGGTTTTGGAATCTTACACTTGTTTTGTTGCAGGTCGTATCGGCAATCCAATGTTAACCAAAGAAGACTACGACCGGATAGATGCTGAAGAGATGGAGCTGATGGACATAAAATGGTGTCTGGCTAGTGTTTTACGGAGAGCTGAGAAATTTAAACAGATCACGGGGAGAGATGATCTTCGTGATGCGAATGTTTCTACTTTAGGTTTTGACAAATCTAAAGTCACTTGTTTTCGGTGCAGGGAAAAAAGACACTTCAAGAGGGAGTGCACTAACCGAGAAGCAAGTGGGGCTCAAAATCCGTTCAACAACAATAATGATTACTATCGGAAAGCCATCTACCACCAAGTTGGTCAACAATCATCTCAACAACAAAAACATCAAGTTCAAACTGCACATGGAAGAGATGTAACTGAAGACACTGGAAAGAGGGCTTGTGTGAGTAGTTATGATTGTGGAAAAAGAAGGGATGGTAGTGCTTTGATAATTGATCAAGATGATGAGAGATTACCAGAGGGTTTTAGCTGGGCAAATTCACTTGGGATGATTATATTCCTGATCAAACTACAGCTTACACTACTTTTACGGCAAAGATTGTAGATGATAGTGATGATGATACGGAATATTGGGCAAGAAAATATAAAGAAGATATGAAGCTGCTTGCTGAAAGTGATAGTGAAGATGAAAAAGCCAAGAAGAAAAAGAAAAAGATCAAGACACCGGTGAGCAGTGATGATGAAGAGGTTCCGGTGGTAAGAAGACAAAAGGTGAAAGAAGTTCCAAAATTCAAAGCTGATGAAGAAGTTGATGCGAAAAAGATTCCGGTGAAGTGTGAAAACTGTGAAGCTGTAAAGAAGCAGAACAACACTTTGATTTACAACTTGAACAGTTTGAAGGAGTCTTATGATGTGCTGAACAAAACGATGAATCAATACAACCAAACGAGTGAAGAACAAGCCACAGCAATGAAGACACTTCAGGGAGCTTTTATGACAAAGCAAAAAGTTGTAAACAATTACATTGAGAAATGTGCTGCTTTGGAACAAAAGCTTGAGTTGCAAAGAATTGAAACTGAACGAGTAAATCGTTTATTAAAAAGTTACTCATGTACTTCCTATGTTATTGACAGGATTTATCCGACAATTAAAAGTATGAAGGTATGGGAAGATGATGAGGTAACTGAAGAGAAAGAAGTTGGAAAAGGTGCTGATGAAAAGACTGCTGACAAGAAGAAGAATGACAAGAAAAAAGACACTGAAAAGACGCCATCTGGTAAGAAGCAAGGTGTCAGTTATAACAAGTGTCCACCCCCGCTGGAAAATGGATATTTGCCTAGATATCCTAACGATGAAAGAGTCAAAAAAGCCACAAATTTACAGTGGGAGTCAGAGTCATCAGTCAATCTACCAGAAAGTATTGATGTTGTGTTTACATCGTATGACACTGATCAACAGTCTCAATTAATGAAGAAAGTCGTGGATCATGTGTTAGAAAACGATGAGATAGAGGAGTCAAAGTCGGAGTCCGCGTCAGAGTCAAAGTCTGAGTCAAGCACTCTGGGTCAAACAGAAACACAGGGAAAAATAGTCTATGACAAAGAATTCCTGTTATCAAAATCTAATTTGGATGATGGGTTGTTTAAAGTTGCTTACACTTTGAATAATTCTGACAAATTATATTCTGATGAGGAATTTCCAATAAGACGTGTCAAAACTGAATTGATAAACAAGGTTTTCAAACTCACAGAAATCAATATTTCTGAAATAAAAGACTTATGTCTTAATGAAAAACCTAAAAAATACACCTCAAGAGTTCAACAGAGATTAAACAAGAAAAAGAATTACAGTTCTAGTTCAGGTTTCCAAAAGAAATCAAACCATAACGGTAATTTCAAAAAGAAAGGTTTAGGTTTTACTCCTACAGAAAAACAGAAAAATGAAAAATATGTTCGTGATTTTAAATCCAAAATGTCATTTGTTTCAGGTACATCAACTGATGAAGAAGAAAAGACAAACTTCTGGAAAGAATCAAACAGTGAGTTTCTGACGAAGAAGCAAGTTGAGTTGAAGAAGATAGCTGAGCAGAAGAGAGACTCGAGAACCTGTTTCAAGTGCAACAATGTTGGACATATTGCCAAAGATTGTTCTAAGGCGATACAATCAAAACAGGGAGTATCTCGTAAACTTAAAGAACAAGTGGTTGAGTTTGAACTACCAATTGATTGAACCAAACTGTTTAAAAATTCTATTTTTGAAATTGGTGAGAGTTCAAACAAGTTTTACAAGAAAAGAGCAAAATCTGACAACCAGAAATGGATTGTTAAGAAGGTTGGTGAAAGCTCTAGCGATGATTCTGATGGATCAAAATCAGAGGAGCTATCTTTGGGCGATGAAACTGATTCCACAAAGTCAGTTGAGCCACAAGTTGTTTCAAAATGTGAAGCTGATGTAAAAGATGAAAAATCTGTTCCGATTGTGAATGATGAGGAGTTTCCATTACTTCGGGCTGAGAATTATAAAAAGAAAATTGGTAAAATTGAAATTTCTAACCAATTTTATAATGATAAACAGGAATTTGATGCTGAGAAGGTCTTTAACCCAAGGTAAAACATATCTTTGGCAAGATGATTGATCGAAAAGTCAAAGGGGTTAAATAATTTTATGAGAAGAAAACAAGGAAAGAAAAAGTTGAACCATCCCTGGTTTGTGACTGGGATGGTACATATTATGAACAATAAGTCTCAGGACTTGCCGGAGCTCCCAGGTTGGTAAGCGTGGAGCATGAATCGGCATCTTTCTTGAGTTTTATTAGGTAACGTCAATCATACAATCGGTAAAGAGGTTTGTTTATGTTTGTTGGTTATAATTACAAGTGGTTAGATGATTTGATTGCATATGGTAAATTAAGGACATTAATTTGTACTTGTATTTTCCTATATCTGGTTGGAAGACAAGATGATGAACCACATCCCCGAACATTTGTTTGATAAACCTACAAGTGGTAAAATCAATCAAACTTATTTTCCGGAAAAACCATTTTGATTAAAACAAACTTAAGTTTTTTGAAATCTAAATGGGAAAATAGTTTGTTGATAGAGGGAGTTCTGATTGTTTATGCCTAGTGAATGGCGATTTGAGGTGATTTGATATCGGTTGTCATGTTTCTGTACAGTTTGTTTTCAAATTTTCGTTTATGTGTTTGCATTTTAGGGGGAGTAAGAAAATTTCAGAAAATCCAAAAACATTAGAAAATTTGAAAAAGCCAAAAACATGATAAAATCAAAAATGAGTTTTGTTGTGAAAAAGAGGAAATGATAGTATATCAGTGGACTATCACAACATGCTAAAGAATTGGAAAGTTTAAATGTGATAAACGATCTTACTGCGGATGTGTCAGTAGATTTTTGCACATTTAGTAAATTGAAACGAGATATAAACCTAAATCAAACTTGCTTGATTTGTGGGTAACTATTCTTGGATATATGGGTAACCCCCGAAATCTTGTTTGAAAGGTCCCGTATTCTGAGATACTAGGTCTTTATACTCAGTGATATCTGGGTATTATCCTGGGACTTCTGCTGAATGGAAGTTCTGACCTAGTCCCCGGATAATACTTTCAGCAAATGCTTGAAAAAGCGCCGCCCTCAGCAAATCGATGAAACAATAAAATTGATAGTCATTGCTGTTGTAAAAAAGATCCTCTAAAGGGGACCCACCAAAATTCGAGCTGTCATCTCTCTGCTGAACGGAAGTTCTGACCTGAGCTCTCACGGTTTCGCATTTACCCCTTTACAGATATCATCTGTGGTATACTCACCTGTAAGACTGAATATTTGGGATCTGGATACAGGAGTATATTCAAGTGGAGTGATACACAATTAAGTTTAAGTCTTTAAAACATTAATATCGTATCTCGAATCAATTGAAGTCTGTGTGAAAATTTAAGTGGACAAACATACTGACAATCTAGGTAAGTTGTTTAGAACTGAGAATGTTTAAAGCTTAACGGTGTTAGTGATATGTCTCAAAACTTATATGATCCTCTTGCACGAGCTCACAAAAATATTGTCTGTAAATACTTCATTTCTGCATGTATTTTCTTTCAGAAAAATCCAAAAATAGTTTTGGTGTGTTTTAGCATAAATTTTTGAAAAGACAAAAAGATTTTCGACGACTGATATTGAAAAGCTGATTTTCAAATTTCTAAGTGCTAAACATAATGAACAGTTGGTTTGGGAGATTGTGTTTATTTTAATAAGAAAAATGTTACAATTCCAAGTGGTTCATCAGTATCGGATTGGCTGGTTAGTTTGTTGTTTGGTGATGTTTATATGCTTAAACGTTTATCATAAAACTTATGTTGTGGTTGAGTTGTTGTGTAGGAAGAATCAATATTTGAGGGGGAGCACATGTTGGACTTGATAAACTCAAAAGATGTCAAACTTCAAAGTGAGGGAGTCTGTTGATGATAAAAAAGAAAGAGAAGAAGATAGAGAGAGAGAAGCCCAAAGACTGATCAAGACTGAAGATATGAAGACACAGCATTGTTGTGACTCGATAGTCGACTCCATCAACATCTGAGGGGGAGTCTGTTGGTGCACTACATCTGTTGATTTCGTCTTAGATCGAGTTTTTCATTGTATTGTATAGATTAGGGCGCGTTTTACGAGAAAACTAGAGAGAATATGTGTTTTAGAGAGGAGGTCCGCTTATACGGACATAGGAGATCCTCTTTTGTGTCAGGTCCGCTTATACGGACATGGAAGGTCCGCTTTTACGTCAGGTCCGCTTATACGGACATGCCGTATAAGGGAACCTACTCACCTATATATATACCACAAAAGAGGACCTCATTTGTAACATCTGAAATTCCATACCGAGGTGCTGCCGGTGTGAGAATCGATTGTAAATGCTGTCAAATTAATCAACAAAGAGAATTAAGAGAATATCTAGCTATTTCTACGTCAGGTACTTGTTTTCCGCACCTGTATCTGATCAAACTCCTCTGATTGACTCGTTCGGGTCAGAATCCGATCCTACAATCTCGAAATGGTTCAAACTTGACAAAAGAGACTTTCATTATGAAAGATCAGAATAATAAAGCGTAAGTTTGATAAAAGAAACTCGGATGGTTCCAAAACGGAACGTTGACTAACCAAAGTGGTCGAAGAGTCTTTTGAATTTGAGAGCATGCTTTGGCCTATTAGGTGAAATACTCTCGCCGACACATCGGTTAACGATATTTACCCTTCCGGTTACTACATGTTCCAAATCAATCGAAAATTCGAGATTTGGCGGGATTTTTTTTTTTTTGAAAATCAAGGAGCAGGACTAGCCGACAAGGTGCGGGTTTCACCCCTAACTTGACGACTGCGTACCCTAAGTGTAGTTGGCACCGGTCGGGTCAAATTAAATTTCGACACGTTGACGAGCGTCCACTAGAATTTAAATTTGAAATTTCCGTTAAGATGTGGATTTCACTCCTAACTTAATGGTGAATTTCGTGCGAAAAATAGAATCAAGCAGGATGAGAGTCTTTTACCAAATTGTGGGTTTCACGCCTATTTTAGTAAACTCGTCTCGTTTGTATAATATGAGTGTTTTCGAGTTGAAGAAAAATCGAGTAAAATGCCTTGGAAAAAGGCGTATGTTAAAGGAAATAACGAACAAGTATAAGCACAAAAAGGCATGTCGAGAATAACACACAAAGAATAGATCAATAAATCAAGTATCGACACATAGTAAGACAAGTATTGACACATAAGAATAGCACGTCAAGTATTAACACACACATAGAACTTATATGTTTAAAAAGTCAAAGCGAATAAATGAGAAGCGAGTAAAGTAGCATGCAAGTAGTTCCAAGCAATACACGATAATAAAGCTCTAAAACTATAGACTAGGTTAAAGCATTCCTACTTTTCCTAATTCCCTATAGTTATGGCTCTGATACCAATCTGTCACACCCCAACTGATGGCGGAAACATCGGAGTGAGACGAAGAAAGATTGCTCATCACTCATAACGCTAATTGTGACAATAGAATTAAAGATAAATTGATTTTATTCATGAATAAATGTTACAATACATTAAAAATACAAGAAAATAATACAACAACAAATATGAAATTTATACAACGTATTTGACCTAAGACGTCTAAGTGAGTATCTAGGCATCTTTGCTAGTCCGTTTTCATAGCATCATCAATCCTCAACCTGTAACATGTTTAAAATACAATTCAATGCAAAAGCAAAGGCGAGTATACAAGTTTAAGCAAAAGCATAAGTATAAGTATAAAAGTTTAAAACGAATCCACATGGCAACTTAGTTTATACGAGATCAACCTAACGTGGCATGCAATATTTCTAGCCAACCTCTGTTTACGCAAGAAAGTTTAATTAATTCAACATGACCCAAGTTTAAGGGGGCGGTGCGTTACTCCTATAGCGCTATACATGTCGAAGGGAGGCTCGTGAGAGCTAATGACTAAACATATCACATAAGTATGGTCCACGTAAGCATCAAGTATCATAGCATAGTATTCATGTATAAGGATTGTTTTGTGCATTGCATAAAGAATAAGTTTAACTGTAGTTTAATAGTAAAACATGTTACACCCCATGTCACACCCTCAAAATCCACAAGCGGAGTATTACCGCGAGGCGTGTGACCGACCAGGATCATACCACCAATTATAATAAACATTAAATAAAGTAAAGTAAAACCAAACGTCTAAAGTTCTCCAAACCAAAGTCCAAAACCAAGTTGGATAGTCAGCGGAAGCATTTAAGTTCAAAACCAAAATTTAAGTTTTTAATTTAATAAAGTTTTTCATGAATACGCAGCGGTTCATGTCCCACAACGACTCCTGCTCCCCTGCAAGCTCCAGCTAAACCTCTAACGACCTGCAAGGCATGTAACAACGAATCAACAACAAAGTTGAGCGAGTTCACAGTTGGTGTTCATTATTAAGTTGTTTCAAAACCAGGAGTTCATTTGTAAGTTGTAAGTTAATCCGTTTACCCTGTTTCCCAAACATATCCATAGTTGGTGGGGGGCTTCCCCATGTTAACCACTAGACCTGTTTACCATATCGACCACTGACTAAAGTAAGTTGGTGCCCTGACGTCAATGTCTATCATCATTGACTAGTGCCCAGATCCATTAGTTCACGCCCGTCCTCTGCGGCACGGTGTGAGGTTTGTCAAACCTAAATAGCGCTATCTAACTAATGACCCGCTCGCCATTGGCCCGGCGATTAAGTCGATATAAAAAGGAGGGACTTCATGATAGAGAGTTTTGGTCTAGTATCCGTGTTATCACCCTTCAGTAAAGAGGGTGTGTACGTAATCTCCAAACCAGGAGATTACGCAGGTTCCGATTAAATACTTATCACATGTTGTCACCCTTCACTAAAGAGGGTGTGTACGTGTTCCAAACCAGGAGATTACGCAGTTTTGATTTCAATCCTTTACCCACTCCCAACCCTTGGGAATCCCATGCCTTGTGGAAAGTGTGAACTCACCTTAGGGTGCTCGGTTGAACTCTTAAAATAGCTAACGGTCAGGGTTGGTCAATCACGTCCTAGTATGATTAAGATTTAGTCAATTAGTGGTTTCAAATAGAGCACAAAGTTCCTACACGTATTCTAACATGTTGCACATAAAATATCATAATGTATATATATGTACACATGCATGCAATGTGTCGCTATTCGAATTAGCGACCACATATTCATCACAAATCACAAGTAAATCTTGTCACAAAATTTCAGCTTTTAAGTGCATTTTCGGACAATTTGCGGTGCATTAATCGGGACCGTTCGAGCACCGGATAGTTCCCAAAGAATTACAGAACGTTTTAATCGAACCAGAGACCATTGTATTAAATTTTGGTGACCAAATTCCTTACGGATTTTTCGTGAAAAATCTTGTGCCAAACCATGATCAGATTTGACGTAATCTGATCACGTTTGCCGAAAAATTTATTTAAAAATATCTGTGTATCCGATTGGCGCGAAACCAAAACAAAATCACACTTCCGATCCCTAGTATCTACAGTAAAATTTTCACATTCAAACAGTAAACACACACCGAGTTATGACGCAAAACGTTCGCTGCATTTTCTGCAGAAAATGGCAGCTCATAGCAGTTTTACAAACAATTCGGCTAAAAATACCCAAACCTGTCCAAAAAGTACGAAACCACTTCTGTTTGAAAGCTATTTCCGGATACTTAGTTTTAGACTCTGAAAGAGTAAGGTTTCGATAATTTAAAGTCCCGAAAAAGACTCCGAAAGTTGGCGTATTTTCTGCAGAAAATCGCTGAACAAAACTTTACTTGTTTTAAATTGTTTTTCATGCATCTTACAATTTCATAAGCACATTTTCATACGTTTTCCCTCATACAATTGATTACACATACATACATGTTCCCATCCTAATTCGCAAGTCATTTATATACATAAATACATGGCCCTTCATACAATATAAGAAGACATATCATGCGTTCACACTTATGACACTCATACATACATGTAATCCTATTGGAACCTATCCACAAGACCCTTAACACATGTATACGTACATAACAGCCCACACATATTACAGTCATAATCATACAAGTATATCACAAGTGGTATCACAGTCTCATACGATCACGGCCACACATGCATAATCGGATTTGCAAGTTTTGATTCACCATAATAATACATATTCAAACGATCACGTCCATATATAACACCACACATACTTTCATAACCCTCAAGTCTACATATATTCACATATATAAACATAGGCATAAAACACCCATTAGATCAAGTTTGTAAACACCTAAACAGTTAAGCATGGCCCTATGTGAACATGAAATCACAACTCGAACCAAAACCGAAACAATGAAACCTTAATTAGAGACTATGGAGTGATTGTACTAACCGATTGTGTGTCGACCTCGGGACCTAACCTCCGTCAACTACGGCGTAG
Source organism: Helianthus annuus (assembly GCF_002127325.2). NCBI lineage: Eukaryota > Viridiplantae > Streptophyta > Magnoliopsida > Asterales > Asteraceae > Helianthus > Helianthus annuus. The sequence goes on from NC_035443.2 coordinate 32,483,463, forward strand.
AACGAAAGAGATGCAGAGGGTGTCGCAGGTTTGCTACGGGTATGGTAGGGTTTGTAGTTGTGGGGAGAACGACTCAAAACAATACATATTACGTTATATCAATGTTTTCATATAGAGATCGATTTGAATTGTGAAGTTTGGGCCGCAAGTTTAGGGTTTCAGTTGGGGAGTTATCAACAAGGATCATACATGCACATAGTCAATTTAGAGTTGGTGGCTGTTTGGGATTAGTTGGCCGAATATATAGGAGCAAACAAAAGAATTGGTGGCAACCACTTTGTCGTTTTGCTATGACTATTATATACATGTATATGTTTTTTTTTACCAACTTATTATAATAGTATAAATAAATTAATCTACAATATAGTGTATAATCATCATGCTCTAGTTCGGGACTCATATGTTTCGAGTTGCACGAGCGGGTTGATCGACAAACGAGATATGTGCTTTGGTTCAAACGGTTCGGGTCGGTACCGCACGGTAAGGATTTGGTTAACTCACCAAATTAAATAAGCAAAAGGTTTGATTTATAAAAATGAAATCGATGAGTTTTTACCTCGAAGTTACGGGTTGTCACATCATCCCCAACTTGAAAGAAATTTCGTCCCGAAATTCAGCACGTAGTTACTGAGGAAGCTAGATAGGTTGCGCAGTTTCCCGGTTTTCCTGGGGTGTCACATCATTTGGAATTTCGTCCCGAAATTCCGCAGTAGCTACAGTCTCAGCAGTGGTTGCACTGTTTCCGAACAACTGGGGATACTTGAGTTTCATTTGGTCTTCTAGTTCCCACGTGAACTCCGGGCTATGACGGGAGTTCCAACGAACTCGAACAAGAGGCATTGCATCAACCAATAGGCACCGCTTAGTACAAGGGCTAGCGAGAGGTTTACCATAATTAAGGTAACTGTCGTAGAGTCAAAGATGTGACTCTTGTAGTGTAAGGGGAAAAAGAGGTAAGGTGACAACTCAGTACAAGAAATATCCTTAAAACAATAGAATAAGAAAATCCATTCAAATTAAACCATATAAGTCACTACATCGAATATTCGCAAAAGTTTTAATCACCACGATCGTTTATACGAAAACAACTGAAAGAAAAATAACTAGATAAACGAGTGGAAGACGAGTCAGTCGTCCACGTCTCCATCCCCGAGGTCACTACCATCATCATCGTCTCCGTTATTATCCGGGACCTCCTCCGGCTCTTCTTCCTCCTCTTCCGGCTTTTCCTCCTCCTCTTCTGGCTCTTCCTCCTCCTCTTCGGGCTCTTCTTCCTCCTCTTCCGCCTCTGGCTCGGGAGGTGCCGGGACTGGGGCTGGCTCGGGTTCAGGTGCGAAGCGGGCTTCCTCCAACTGATGGACCCTCCAATTCATCATACCTAGCCTTTCGGCATGCGAGTTAAGCCTTTCATGATCCACTCGAGCGTCTCTTAGTATCAGACCTTGTACCTCGCGCTCTTTTAGGGCTTCTGCCTTCAAATCAGGAGTTCTCCTATTAAGTTCCTGTATCTGCTTCTCCTGAGCTTCCACTCGCCCTCCCAGTGTAGCAACCTTTTTTAGTAATTTCTGATTTTGCTCCATTAAGACTTGGTTTTGTTCTATTAAAATCTGGTTTTAATCTCGGAGGGCCTTATTCACAGCAGACTCGACCTGGGCGCTGAGCGAGTTAACTGGTAGTGCATGCGTAGGTCAGGAGGACGACTCCCCGCCCTGCGCGAGTCTCTTCCTATAAGCCGCACGCGTCTCCACCTGACGCGGGGGTGAGTGAGTAGCAGCGGGTGCCTTCCCTGGCGCCCGGGATTGGTCGAAAGATGCGGACGGTGCAGACATGCCTGTCGAGTTGATGACGTAACGCAATTTAAACGAAAGAATGCACACTTACAATGTACCAAAAGAGGGTATTGACACAGAAAGGGAAGAAAAAGAATGACAGAAAAGGGTAAGCACACCAGGTTTCAATCAACAGTTGCTACATTACTATGCGTACCATAAACAATACACTATGCAACAAATAAACAGGCAATATAAGTATAAACCATACCACCTATGGTGTTGAGTCTTGCACATGGAGCGAAGCGTCGTTGTGGATCGTTGAGCACTGTACAGGTTATAGTCTGGTTTTAACAAAAAACTTTTTCCCCTTATTAAAACCAAGTTCACTATAACCAATGGCTCTGATACCAATCTGTCACACCCTCAAAATCCACAAGCGGAGTATTACCACGAGGCGTGTGACCGACGAGGATCATACCACCAATTATAATAAACATTAAATAAAGTAAAGTAAAACCAAACGTCTAAAGTTCTCCAAACCAAAGTCCAAAACCAAGTTGGATAGTCAGCGGAAGCATTTAAGTTCAAAACCAAAATTTAAGTTTTTAATTTAATAAAGTTTTTCATGAACACGCAGCGGTTCATGTCCCACAACGACTCCTGCTCCCCTGCAAGCTCCAGCTAAACCTCTAACGACCTGCAAGGCATGTAACAACGAATCAACAACAAAGTTGAGCGAGTTCACAGTTGGCGTTCATTATTAAGTTGTTTCAAAACCAGGAGTTCATTTGTAAGTTGTAAGCTAATCCGTTTACCCTGTTTCTCAAACATATCCATAGTTGGTGGGGGGCTTCCCCATGTTAACCACTAGACCTATTTACCATATCGACCACTGACTAAAGTAAGTTGGTGCCCTGACGTCAATGTCTATCATCATTGACTAGTGCCCAAATCCATTAGTTCACGCCCGTCCTCTGCGGCACGGTGTGAGGCTTGACAAACCTAAATAGCGCTATCTAACTAATGACCCGCTCGCCATTGGCCCGGCGATTAAGTCGATATAAAAAGGAGGGACTTCATGATAGAGAGTTTTGGTCTAGTATCCGTGTTATCACCCTTCAGTAAAGAGGGTGTGTACGTAATCTCCAAACCAGGAGATTACGCAGGTTCCGATTAAATACTTATCACATGTTGTCACCCTTCACTAAAGAGGGTGTGTACGTGTTCCAAACCAGGAGATCACGCAGATTTGATTTTGTCACACCCCGATTTCCACGTGTCACCGGTGGGCCCGGTGTGGGGTATGGTGACGTAGTTGGCATCGTCATAGACAAACAACACAATATAATAATGCACAGCGGAAGCAGAATAGATTCATTTCAACTTTAAACACAATGTAATAATAAATATCACGAGTAGTTGAAACGGATCCACAGGCGGATAAAATAAAATAAGATAATTGTTCAACAGTTATTGTCGTCCGAGCTTGCGAGACTATTGTGGACGCTCTAGGAGACAGCCAGCCTAGTACGTGTAGTACCTGCACTTAACCTTTTGGGAAAATACGTCAGTTTACACTGGTAAATACAAATTAACTGACTCATTTTGAAAATGATTGAAAATTGATTTAAATGCACATGGCATAAAACATTTTTATAACTTGGGATAATTATGCAGTATAAACTTGTGAACGAATTACATGCTACTCGTACGTTTGGTAGCCCGGGATCTTCTGTCCGGGTTAAAGATTAAATGACACACCACATTAAAGAGTTATTCACGACGGGTGTACGCCTACACCCCGTGCTCTGGTCGTGGCCATCTCGTAAGATAATGCCAAGGATATCCGGGACACGGTCAATAACCCCCCAAATGCTTAAAGTAAAACAAGACTGTTTAAACGAGCCGGACAAACTATTCCAATTGCATACCCAAGGGTGCAAGATTTGAACGCTCGATCAAGCGGTATTCTATATACCGTACCCCAAGCCCGTATAGGGAAAATAAGTCAAAATGTATTTACCTGAGCTAAATATAAATTCAATCTCAGCCGTATACCATCAAGCAAGTACAGATAGCTTTTACTAGGTCTCCTATTCTGGAACAAAGGTTTATAATAACCTATTAGATTTCTAACGGGATTTATTTAAGCCTAAGCTTAGACCAGTTAGTTTTAAGGACGATACGGTTCAAGCGCACGACTAAGCGATGACCGGATAGAATGTGATTTAGACCCGACAAGTTTTAATACTTGTATAATATGGGTATGCTAAATACATTCTGGATTTTGAGACGAAAATGATGACGTTTGACCCGTTTCGGTCAATTTATGCAAACTAGTTACATAAACCGAACCGAGCGCTAAAAGAGCGTTACGGGTAGCCAAAAGAGTCATATGCAAGTTCCCTGAGATAATATGCTTTAAATATGTTATAATGTCAGCAAGTTATGTTCTATTATGCCCCGAATGAATTTAAACTCAATTTATGCCTTATAAGGGCATTTTGGTCATTTAAAAGATTATAAAAGAGTTAAATTGGAAATCTGAGTTACAAGTCTGATTTATACAGTAAATATACTTAGTTTGACATATTATAACAGTAGGGTATGACCCGTATACAAAACTTATCATTTAAAATCAAACTATGCACCGTAGGGGTATTTTGGTAATTTCACAAGGGCTAAAAATGCCAAAACTGGAAATCTGAGTTCAAGAACTTATACTTACTGTTATTTTATAAAAATATACTAAATACACCAGTAGGTATGAACCTTATATGATTAATATGGGTATAACGCATACTATGCGCTAAAAACGCTTAGAAATGCGATTTAGAGCCGTTTCCGGGTTTTCGAAAGAAAGCTGAGATGTTTATATTTCCAGAATGCTCAAAATAATTTATTTAACAAATAAAATCAGTGGAAAAAGGTTTGGGGTCAAAAGGATTTATAAAACTCATTTTATGGCTTAAACGGTCAAAACCGGCATTAACCGAATCAACTTAGCGACCTATGATAATCAGCCAAAAATTAAATAAAAATCATCAAAAATCCCAAAATATTATATAACATCAGTGGGTAAAGAGTTTTATATCAGAAAGTGGCCTTAAATAGGTTATACGCTAAATGCGCTGTTTATGTAACATAAAGATATAGTTTTACGATATCGGCCATAACTCAAAATCTGGACCACCAACTGACCTCAAATTTTTGGTGCGAGTTTATAAATCAGTAATAAAGATTTCTACTCTTTCACTTTTCCAAAAATCACGTTTTTTATCAAAAAGGGCAAAATAGTCAACTTTTAAGCATAATCGGAAACATGCATATGAATCGGCTAAGCATAGACTCGGGTAGTAAAAATTCCAGAGAGTTACACTTAAATAAAAATGGTCAAAAATAGACTCCAATACAGATCTCAAACATGCATGCATGGATCCGAATCGAGAGTAAACGGAAAAGTCGTTTTATAAGACTTTCGGTTCCGATCCGAGTTTATACTAAAGATTGTCGAGTTGATCATGATAAAACATATTCTTATATTCATTATAAAGTTATTTTTGATGATCAAACTGATTGCATGTCATCTACATTATCATTTACGCTATATTTCGCAAAAACACTTCCTGTTGACTTTTTAAGAACATCTTTGACTCGATAAATAGCATGCTTAGAGTGGGAATCAGAGAATACCCTTTTGAGGGTTTGTTTCCCACATAAATACCAACTTATAAGTGGTTTCAATTTGAGAAAATGACAGAGCGAAATTCGTTTAATCGAAAAGTCAAACTATATGAACAACGGTTTGACTTTTGGCTACTAATCAAAGCTAGAACGAATTAGAGAATGATATGAATGCTTACAAAGGTCCTAATGCAGCCTAGATAACACTTGGAAGTTGCCTTGTCGATCAGATTGCTCCTGGAATGCTTTGTGAGTTCTTGCAAGTTTGTGATGTTCTTGTTACTAACACAAGACCCCCAAAATGTGAAGCTTTGATCAGATTAAATGGAGAATTCAGGAGTTATGAGAGGTCTCCAGGTGTCCCAACATGCATGTCCTTAGATTGGTGCAAATGGGAGGTGCTCTTAGCTGTTATCAACTCAAAAATTGGACCAAAATGCAAAAATTCGCGAATTTCAGTCACTGGCAGGGGCATGCGGCCCGCTTAAGGCAGCCCAGGCGGGCCGCCTGGGGTCTGCAGGCCCAAACATGTTTCATTTGTTGCAGTTTTGGTCCCTGTCCTTTGCTCGCGAGGTTTTGGCTATTTATTTTGACTCGTAAACCCTCAAACTTGGTGTTAAAGAACCTTGGGACATTTACCAACATGGTAATGTCCTCGGTTAACTTTGCGCTCACCCGAAAAGCCATGAAATTCAACGTTGACGCTTTTAACCCCTCAAGTACGGTTTTGGCCATAACTTTCTCATACGATAACGAAACTTCATGAAATTTTTACCACATATTCTAGTGAGTATATTTTAGCATTACAAAGCTTCGGGTCTGCCAAAAGTTCAATCAGAGGTATAAATTCAACATGTTGACACTTTTAGCCCCTGCAGTTTGTAATTCCTCACTTTCGTGCATTTTCCGCTTCGTATGATCCATGATCCATCCGTTTAGGGTTATAAACATTATGTAGGGTTATCATAGAGTCTATTTATCCATTGTTGACACTTTGGACCCTTACGTTCCATAGTTTTCACTGTTTGTCAACTTTAGTCCCTCTAAAGTTTATTTTCACATACCGGAAGTCTATGACACGTGTCAATGCATTATTGGACGTAATTTTTCGAGGTGTTACATCCTCACCCCCTTAAAAGAAATCTCGACCTCGAGATTTACTGAAACAAATGAGGATATTTCTCTTTCATCATGGATTCCACTTCCCACGTGTATTCGGGACCTCTACGGGCATCCCATTTGACCTTAACAATAGGTACATGCTTCCTTCGAAGCTTCTTTACCTGTCGATCCTCAATCGACAATGATTTTTCCCACGAACTTCAAACTCTCGTCTATGTGCATATCTGTATGCGGTATAACCAGTGATTCGTCAGCGAAACACTTCTTCAGATTACAGGTGTGGAACACATTATGAATTGCGCTAAGTTCTTCAGGCAAGTTTAACTTATAAGCAACTGACCCGACACGTTCAACAATCTCGAAAGATCCTTTGTATCTTGGGCTTAGCTTGCCTTTCTTACCAAATCGCATCACCCCCTTCCAGGGCGATACCTTAGGTAACACTTTATCGCCTACTTTGAAGTGAAAATCTTTGCGCCTCGGATCCGCATTCGATACGGGTTTATCATTATATCACAAGTCTTCCAACCGTTATGTGATAGTGCTTCTTGACTTATTGGCGAAACATATCCCTTAATCCTTAGGGTGTAAAACATTGCGAGCTCCATCAAGCTCCTTAAATAGGCTTTTAGCTCATAAGTTATATGATCTATGATACATTCGATTCCTTCGAATGATTTTATATATAATCAGAGCTTAACTAGCCTGATACTTATTAATTTGGCACACCCTTCCAGAGTGATGTCTTTGATGAACCTTATTTCTTAACAAGGACTTATGAGGTTTGCTATTCCCATGAATCCTTGATTTTCTGCCGAATACTTGCAACTGATAGATGGTTATGGATTTGCTCGATCTTATTCGATGTTTCCAAGGCAAATTTCAGATCCTGATAATTGGACTTATCAATTTTCTGTCTAATAATAGATGGTTAACATCACATCTATACAAGGTTTCCCAAGGAGCAGCCTTGATACTTATATAACAACTATTATAGAAAAGTTGATCTTAAGGTGAGATGGTTATTCCAGTCACTGCTTACAACTAATCTAAAGGGATAGCTAATCCTTCAGACAGTCGAATAAATCGACGATCCTGGGCGGCTGATGGAAATTCTTAATTGTTGCCTATTTTGGGTTGCGGTATTTCATGCATAAGCAAAATGAACCGTCTTTCTTAATTAACGATACCGATTTCTTTAGGATATCGAGTCAGGCTATATGAATCCATTATTTTAAAACTTACTTAATTGGGGTTTCGAATTATCCAATGATGGTACTAGCCGACTTGGGGATTCATAAAGATACAACCCTAAATGGGATATAAATCTTAACCCTACTTGCCTCTCCGGAGGTATCGGGGTATTCTTAGGAGAAGATGATCAAGATACAAGGAGGTTATAGAGACTCTCCATATCTCAGGCTCCAGTTTATCCATCCTTGCTTGAGTCAATTAAATGACACATTCATATAATAAGTTCACGAATTCCTTAATCGCGAACATTTGCATGAAAACTTCCATTCTGGATATCTTCTTTGAATACCATTAGTTGACTTTAGTACCATATGACCATCGGGATATCTTTGTGGTCCCATGCATTAAACCTCCATACTGATCAGGCATGGAAGCAATCTATGGAACACATTAAGATACACAAATCCCCATATGGCGCTTTTATCATACCGTCTGGTATTCGCAATCGATTGAGATCAAGGAGATATCAACTGTATATGCCGACGCACTTCCTCCATAGAGAAGGTACTTCAAAATTTTACGGCTGAAGGTTTCTGATGGGGACAGAAGAAATGGTTCTTATGATTTTGCTTGTAAGTTTTACCTTACACTTAATATCTAGGGTTCTTACGGGATATTTTCTAAAAGTTTGCTAAGCTTATGGTTTTATGAGAAACTTATCAGTACCTGACCCCAAACGAAATTCTCAGTACTAAAAATCACAATAGGGGATTTATCTAATATCTTTATTAATGCGAACTGCCTCTAATCATTTATCAGGAGGGTTAAACGCCTCTATTCCTAATCCTTTTATACTCAGCTGCAGAATCTTTAACAATTTCGGGGCAGTCTTAGCTTTGACTGGTTATTTCTAAATCTATATAACACGAGTAGCTGAGGTGGATCCATAATGGATTCATAGTAAGCAGGCTTTGAAACCTTTATGTGCCCTCTTATTGTTGATGCTAAATCATGATATATATATATATATATATATATATATATATATATATATATATATATAGTGCATTATGCTTAAATTCTAGGTTAACCGAATAAGAGCACTATTTCAACCAATGAATCAATGTTTGCAACCTACTGCCGATAGTTTATAGCTCTTATGGGGGTCGGAAAATTCTTATTCCATCTTTTCCACTTTGCAAAGCGGATACCAAGTTTTTCTAATAAGGTCCTTAAAATTTGGACCATCCCATACTGTATAAGGGGACTCCATTAGTGTCCTCACAAATCAAGGGTATTACCACCGAATGATTGGGACGCACACCTTACCGCGTGCTCTCCAGCATAACCACTATTATACCTAATGGTTTCTACTTCTTTCAACAATTCCTTGCAATCAATGGCCCCTTTTACTTATTGAAGTCTCTAGACTTCCCCGAGACGAAGTACTTTTAAGTACATCCAAAAGAATGGGCTCCTTGCTATTTATGGTTTTGCTGAGTTCATTCTTCGCATTTGAAGCGCGAATAAAGTTCTTCTCATGAGCAGCGACATGTGTTTTAGAGCAAACAGCAAACAATATTCAGCTCCTCGATCCTTTTCATGGCTCTTCTCCCAGCCTTTCCAATGGCTGCGTTAATTACCGTTTTGGAGATTAACTCCATTGATATTGAGATTTACTCTTGATGCACCGCTAACATTTGTCGCATCTCTAGCATTGCGACTGTTGTTTGCCTTATATGAGTTTTCCTACTCGAAGCTTTGGTATTAAATACCAGATTCAACAAGTGCTCAGGCAGTCCTTACCATGAGTCTTCCTTGAATTGCCAAGGGCTTAACATAAAAATCTTGATAACTACTTGCTTCTTATTACCTCGACTATAGATTTGGTTATAGGATGACTAATCCATTACTATTATTATACCGAGTTCCTATACTGCGGAAACAAGGATAGAGGATAAGAATGGTTTCTAACGGATATATCCACCCGATATTGCTGAAACAGTTTCTGGGATACCATTGGCCAATCCTACTTTATACTTAACGCCTAGAGTTTTTAACAGGCAGATTCAAAGAGTTATAAAATCCATTGTCTATGAAAGACTTATCTGAACCTTAATTAAGTAATACTCTAGCATGAGCGTTAATGATAAAGGAATTACCTGATGCGATATTGGCATCCTGATTAGCTTCTTGAGCATCCACTTGTGAGTTTCCAGCGTTGTTCTTCTTAGTTTTCCCAGGCTTCTCGGTTTTATTCGGGCAGTTGGTTTTGATGTGCCCTATTTCTTTGCAACCATAGCAGGTTGCGTCTCCCAACTTCGGACAATCCAAGGTCCTATGCTCCTTGGTCTTGCAGATTCCACAGGATAACGGTCGGGATTCAAATCTGCATTTCCCGAGGTGGTTTTTCTTACAGGTTTTGCATTTGGTCTTTTTACCTAACTGCTGGTTGTCTTTCGAGTCCTTGCCTTCATGGGTCTCGGGATTCACCTCTTTACAGATGACACATCCCTTGGTCTGCTCATAGAAACACTTTCCAAAGTGCTTCTTCCCGCAGGTTTTACACTTGGGTTTTGCCTCCTTTGGCTTGAACTGGTTATAGTTTGAACTGGCCTTACCCTTTTTACAGCCCTTACTCGGGGTGTCATCGGACTTTCGCTTGTGTTCCTTCAACGCACGGTCCACAGCGTTGTTTACAGCCATATCTATCATAGCCTGTAACTCGGTGCCCGTTAAATTCAGTCTTGCATCATCATTCTGATTAACTGGATGATTGGGAGTTTCAGAGGGGTCGGCCATGATGATGCTTTGAAGGCTACAAACCAAGAAGTAATAGCTTACTTAATTATAGGGAATTGTCGAACTTGATAATTTAAATAGCCATGGTGCAAACAAACCATATAGGCCAATAGATAGTATTAAGTTTATGTGATCCTGTTTTGCCTAGGTTTTTAAATAACCATCTTTGGCATTTTAATGGAATAAAATCCTTTATACTTACTAGACAGGGGACGTAAGTCACGACTGTCAATGTCATAGTGACATTTTATATAGCACAACAGCTTGTTCCATAGGACTTTTCGATGGCACAGATGCCTTGTCACTAGGGAAATTTTAAAACATAATCAATGATCCCCTTGGATCGGAAATTTTCATAATTCATTGTCTTGACAAGAAGTTATGAAATAAAACTATCGTTTTCATGTGTGCATCTTTGCCCGTAGGTATACATCCTAGGTGGATGTTTAGATGTGTATATCATGTTCGACGTTTATTAGCCATGATTCCTATCGATCATATAGGCTAATTAAGGGGTTTGGAAGTTCCTAATATAAAGGTGACAATCGCGATTTTATCGCATTACTGTTGTCGGGAGTGTTAACACGTTTTCAAGTGTTTAACAAGGATCTGAATCTCTTTAAACAGGTCTTACCATCTTAGCCAGGTCTCTAACGACATTCAAGCTAGGTTATACCCTTTGAGACTCTTTTTAATATAATTACTGGCAGGAAAGGAAAAAAAATTATTTTATTCAGGATTTTCATTATAATTATCCTAAATTATTTTAAAATATAATTATGGCACAAAAAGGCCAAGTCACAAGGGCAACTTTAAATTATAAACCATGATCTTGCAGAATCAGGTATTTAGGCTTTGAACGTTGTTCATTGCCTTTTCTTGACAGGGAGTCGCAGACTTCTACTGTCTCTTAGTCCCAGAGGACGTTATTTATTACCCGTAGGCACTTCATCCTTGATGGATGGCTATTTTACTTACAGGGAATTTTTAAATAAATCCCAATTTTCAAATTCATTACCCGTAGGCACTTCATCCTTAATGGATGGCTATTTTACTTGCAGGGAATTTTAAATAAATCCCAATTTTCAAATTCATTACCTGTAGGCACTTCATCCTTAATGGATGGCTATTTTACTTGCAGGGAATTTTAAATAAATCCCAATTTTCAAATTCATTACCTGTGTGATTTATACTGCATCACAATTTGCCCAGTATGTTAACATACTTTCAGATGTTAACCAAACTTTTGGAATCTTTTGGACAGGTTCTACCATCTTGGCCATGTCTATAATAACTCGTGGCTAGGTTTTACCCCGAAGATTCTCGTTTAATATTAAACGCAGAACAATCCTAAGTTGAGATGTTAATAAAGATCTGAATCTAAATTGAGGAACTGCCATCTTGGCCGGGTCTTAATATGACACGAGGCTAGGTCTTGTCCTTTTAGATTTTGCCATTTTATAATAATGGTAGATCTTGCAAAAGGATTGTTACTTTAATTTATTTCATATATTATATGCTTATATATTGAATAAATGAAATTTTGATAAAGTATTCCAATGATTATAAAAATACTGAGTTGCCCTAAAAGGGACTTAAAAGGAATGATGTTGTCCTCAAAGGGACCAAAAGATAAATATCGTTATAAAGACTTTTAAGGAACGATCTTCAGTAAAAGGAGTTTCTTCTTCCTCTTATTTCTGAATGCTTTCTCCTTGGATGTTTGTTTTATTTTAGCCGTGGTACGAAGTTCAGCATCTCGGGGCTCCGGGTGTGGAGATCTCCTATTACAGCTCCTTCGCTTGGCGACGTATCCAATATATAAAATGATTGGAAGCAATACATTCCAGATTAGAATCGGGAGTATTCCTATGTTAAGTCTAGACTCAAGTATGTGCAATTGTGTCACTGAGATTAAACACATTAGGATAGTGTTTAATTCACTCAGTGTTGGCTCTGATACCAACCTGTCACACCCCGATCTCCACGTGTCACCGGTGGGCCCGGTGTGGGGTATGGTGACGTAGTTGGCATCGTCATAGACAAACAACATAATATAATAATGCACAGCGGAAGCAGAATAGATTCATTTCAACTTTAAACACAATGTAATAATAAATATCACGAGTAGTTGAAACGGATCCACAGGCGGATCAAATAAAATAAGATAATTGTTCAACAGTTATTGTCGTCCGAGCTTGCGAGACTATTGTGGACGCTCTAGGAGACAGCCAGCCTAGTACGTGTAGTACCTGCACTTAACCTTTTGGGAAAATACGTCAGTTTACACTGGTAAATACAAATTAACTGACTCATTTTGAAAATGATTGAAAATTGATTTAAATGCACATGGCATAAAACATTTTTATAACTTGGGATAATTATGCAGTATAAACTTGTGAACGAATTACATGCTACTCGTACGTTTGGTAGCCCGGGATCTTCTGTCCGGGTTAAAGATTAAATGACACACCACATTAAAGAGTTATTCACGACGGGTGTACGCCTACACCCCGTGCTCTGGTCGTGGCCATCTCGTAAGATAATGCCAAGGATATCTGGGACACGGTCAATAACCCCCCAAATGCTTAAAGTAAAACAAGACTGTTTAAACGAGCCGGACAAACTATTCCAATTGCATACCCAAGGGTGCAAGATTTGAACGCTCGATCAAGCGGTATTCTATATACCGTACCCCAAGCCCGTATAGGAAAATAAGTCAAAATGTATTTACCTGAGCTAAATATAAATTCAATCTCAGCCGTATACCATCAAGCAAGTACAGATAGCTTTTACTGGGTCTCCTATTCTGGAACAAAGGTTTATAATAACCTATTAGATTTCTAACGGGCCTTTATTTAAGCCTAAGCTTAGACCGGTTAGTTTTAAGGACGATACGGTTCAAGCGCACGATTAAGCGATGACCGGATAGAATGTGATTTAGACCCGACAAGTTTGAATACTTGTATAATATGGGTATGCTAAATACATTCTGGATTTTGAGACGAAAATGACGACGTTTGACCCGTTTCGGTCAATTTATGCAAACTAGTTACATAAACCGAACCGAGCACTAAAAGAGCGTTATGGGTAGCCAAAAGAGTCATATGCAAGTTCCCTGAGATAATATGCTTTAAATATGTTATAATGTCAGCAAGTTATGTTCTATTATGCCCCGAATGAATTTAAACTCAATTTATGCCTTATAAGGGCATTTTGGTCATTTAAAAGATTATAAAAGAGTTAAATTGGAAATCTGAGTTACAAGTATGATTTATACAGTAAATATACTTAGTTTGACATATTATAACAGTAGGGTATGACCCGTATACAAAACTTATCATTTAAAATCAAACTATGCACCGTAGGGGTATTTTGGTAATTTCACAAGGGCTAAAAATGCCAAAACTGGAAATCTGAGTTCAAGAACTTATACTTACTGTTATTTTATAAAAATATACTAAATACACCAGTAGGTATGAACCTTATATGTTTAATATGGGTATAACGCATACTATGCGCTAAAAACGCTTAGAAATGCGATTTAGAGCCGTTTCCGGGTTTTCGAAAGAAAGCTGAGATGTTTATCTTTCCAGAATGCTCAAAATAATTTATTTAACAAATAAAATCAGTGGAAAAAGGTTTGGGGTCAAAAGGATTTATAAAACTCATTTTATGGCTTAAACGGTCAAAACCGGCATTAACCGAATCAACTTAGCGACCTATGATACGATCAGCCAAAAATTAAATAAAAATCATCAAAAATCCCAAAATATTATATAACATCAGTGGGTAAAGAGTTTTATATCAGAAAGTGGTCTTAAATAGGTTATACGCTAAATGCGCCGTTTATGTAACATAAAGATATAGTTTTACGATATCGGCCATAACTCAAAATCTGGACCACCAACTGACCTCAAATTTTTGGTGCGAGTTTATAAATCAGTAATAAAGATTTCTACTGTTTCACTTTTCCAAAAATCACGTTTTTTATCAAAAAGGGCAAAATAGTCAACTTTTAAGCATAATCGGAAACATGCATATGAATCGGCTAAGCATAGACTCGGGTAGTAAAAATTCCAGAGAGTTACACTTAAATAAAATTGGTCAAAAATAGACTCCAATACAGATCTCAAACATGCATGCATGGATCCGAATCGAGAGTCAACGGAAAAGTCGTTTTATAAGACTTTCGGTTCCGATCCGAGTTTATACTAAAGATTGTCGAGTTGATCATGATAAAACATATTCTTATATTCATTATAAAGTTATTTTTGATGATCAAACTGATTGCATGTCATCTACATTATCATTTACGCTATATTTCGCAAAAACACTTCCTGTTGACTTTTTAAGAACATCTTTGACTCGATAAATAGCATGCTTAGAGTGGGAATCAGAGAATACCCTTTTGAGGGTTTGTTTCCCACGTAAATACCAACTTATAAGTGGTTTCAATTTGAGAAAATGACAGAGCCAAATTCGTTTAATCGAAAAGTCAAACTATATGAACAACGGTTTGACTTTTGGCTACTAATCAAAGCTAGAACGAATTAGAGAATGATATGAATGCTTACAAAGGTCCTAATGCAGCCTAGATAACACTTGGAAGTTGCCTTGTCGATCAGATTGCTCCTTGAATGCTTTGTGAGTTCTTGCAAGTTTGTGATGTTCTTGTTACTAACACAAGACCCCCAAAATGTGAAGCTTTGATCAGATTAAATGGGGAATTCAGGAGTTATGAGAGGTCTCCAGGTCTCCCAACATGCATGTCCTTAGATTGGTGCAAATGGGAGGTGATCTTAGCTGTTATCAACTCAAAAATTGGACCAAAATGCAAAAATTCGCGAATTTCAGTCACTGGCAGGGGCATGCGGCCCGCTTAAGGCAGCCCAGGCGGGCCGCCTGGGGTCTGCAGGCCCAAGCATGTTTCATTTGTTGCAGTTTTGGTCCCTGTCCTTTGCTCGCGAGGTTTTGGCTATTTATTTTGACACGTAAACCCTCAAACTTGGTTTTTAAGAACCTTGGGACACTTACCAACATGGTAATGTCCTCGGTTAACTTTGCGCTCACCCGAAAAGCCATGAAATTCGACGTTGACGCTTTTAACCCCTCAAGTACGGTTTTGGCCATAACTTTCTCATACGATAACGAAACTTCATGAAATTTTTACCACATATTCTAGTGAGTATATTTTAGCATTACAAAGCTTCAGGTCTGCCAAAAGTTCACTCAGAGGTATAAATTCAACATGTTGACACTTTTAGCCCCTGCAGTTTGTAATTCCTCACTTTCGTGCATTTTCCGCTTCGTATGATCCATGATCCATCCGTTTAGGGTTATAAACATTATGTAGGGTTATCATAGAGTCTATTTATCCATTGTTGACACATTGGACCCTTACGTTCCATAGTTTTCACTGTTTGTCAACTTTAGTCCCTCTAAAGTTTATTTTCACATACCGGAAGTCTATGACACGTGTCAATGCATTATTGGATGTAATTTTTCGAGGTGTTACAGATTTCAATCCTTTACCCACTCCCAACCCTTGGGAATCCCATGCCTTGTGGAAAGTGTGAACTCACCTTAGGGTGCTCGGTTGAACTCTTAAAATAGCTAACGGTCAGGGTTGGTCAATCACGTCCTAGTATGATTAACATTTAGTCAATTAGTGGTTTCAAATAGAGCACAAAGTTCCTACATGTATTCTAACATGTTGCACATAAAATATCATAATGTATATATATGTACACATGCATGCAATGTGTGGCTATTCGAATTAGCGACCACATATTCGTCACAAATCACAAGTAAATCTTGTCACAAAATTTCAGCTTTTAAGTGCATTTTCGGACAATTTGCGGTGCATTAATCGGGACCGTTCGGGCACCGGATAGTTCCCGAAGAATTACAGAATGTTTCAATCGAACAGTAAGCGATTGACATGTAAGCGATTGACATAAGTCTATCATAAAGAAACTAAAAGAAGGAAAGAGAGTTGGCCTTCTTCTTCCCTCGACAGAACAGTAAGCGATTGACATGTATATATTTCTATAACTTTCAATTAAATTCTTTATGTGTTTAGATGCATATTAACGTTAAATAACAAAGTTTTAATAATGAATTTACGAGGAACTTATGATAAAAAGAATGTATACCGAATCGATGAACGAGCACCGTCCCCGTCGTGTTCTCGCAAATGAGTCCAACTACATTCCATTGTGAACTTCGGTGACGACTAGCCTTCTCCGGCGGCTTGCGCAAGTGACTTCGGAACGTTTGTGAGTGTGAGAGGGTGTCGAAAGGGATAAGAGGGTGTATACCGCAACGAGAATGGCGTGCACCGGAACCAAACTTTATCATCTTCTTCATTAGCAAATTCAAAACGAACACTCACGGTTAAGTTTATATATGTCACTCATTATGACGAAATTGTTGTACAGAATCCGAAAAGATATAAGAGAAGGAATACCGAAGTCGAGATGCCGCCGTTGAACTTCGCCGCTGCTAAACGCGCCGACGTCGGACACCACACCCGCCGGTCGGTGCCTCCTTCTTTCCTCGCTCGAGCTCCGATATCTCTCTCTCTCTCTCATCTCTCTCTCTTCGTCCTGTCGTCGCCGTGTGCCGCCGCCACCAGACGGTGGTGGTCGCCGGCCGTTCAATCGAGCAGGAGGGTGTATTGCGATGGGTTTAAGAAGAAGAGGGTGAATATGGGATCTTGTTTAGGAATACATGTAGGTTCTAGATTGATTTAAAGGTGGAAACACGCGTATACGGGATCCAATCCCGTTTAATTAGCGATTACCGATAAAAAAAAAGAAAGGAATGCAGATGGTCAATTGTTTTGGGCGGCAAGATCAAGATTCAAAAGGACTGTAGTGTGCTCATAAATATCGATTTGCTCAAAAAGTTTTCACAAAGGTCCCTTAACTTTGAAAAGTAACTAAATAAGGTTAATTTTGTTTAAGTTAAGTTTCCTAAATAGACTAACCTTACAACTTAACATGGTTAACTAGGTTATTTTATGAAATATATAAACAAATTTTTATTTGTCATGGTTAACTAGGTTATTTGGATATCCATTTTTGACGGATGTTACACTATCGGTTGTAAATTTGTAAAAATATAACCTTGTTAGAACTTGAAATTCTCAACTTAAACCTAGACAAGTAAAAAGAAAATGAAAATTTTTTGAAAAAATTTGGGGTGATTAGCGGTTCCAGTAGAGTTTTGTATAAGGCTTGTTAATTAGGACTTGCAAGATTCAAAGTTTTAGCATCCCCCCCCCCACACTTAAATTACACATTGTCCTCAATGTGTCCCAAAAATAAGTTTTTAGGTTGATTGAATGTGTAAAAGGGTGTTAAAAGCAAAATTTTATGTTACTGGTACTTTGGACACGGCCCCGTGGTGACCGGGCACGACCCCGTGTTCAAGTGCCAGTAACAAGAGTTGGTAAAAAGAAACAGAAGCCTGGACACGGGGGCGTGTTCAGTGAACACGGCCCGTGTCCAGTTACCTGAACTGGGCGTTTTCTGCAGATTGTGCAGCACGGGGCCATGTCGGGTGGACACGGGCCGTGCCGAACTTGCTGTAATGAAGAAATTTTTGTCGGGAAGCTCTGTCTTCGTGCATGGGGTTATGTTTCTCGTTTCCCTTGTTATCCTTCACCATCCCGAGTGTGTTTTACTCATTACAACATCATCCAAACACTAAAACCATCATTTCATTAAAATCATAGAGAGAATTACATAAAGTTCCTAGAAAATTATAAACAAAGAAGAAAAATAAAAGTTAAAAGTCCTAAACTAGATAGGTCAACTGGTGCATAAAATTATCATAAGGAGTTCTACCATTTTATTAGGAACCAAAGTCCCGGAAATAGTTTTCCGGTAGGTAGTAGGACTCTTGGCCGAGGGTTATTTCCTTTGATGTTTGTTAAAGCCATTCTTCTATCTCTCTTGGGAGGAAGAAGGCGGCTTCATTTTCCTCAACATCTTGTGGAGGAGAAACACCAACCGGAACTCCTCGTAATATGTCACGAGGAGGTCCCGGGTGTATGGTGTACCACTCAGCTGGTATGATGACTTCAGGCACCACGTTCCATGCCCTTTGGGTCACTATAGGCACCAAAGGAGGAGAAGCGAGAACGTTCAACCTCTGGTGCAAGAGGTTGACCTCCCGGAGACACCCTTCCAGTCCCACCGTAAGGTGATTGATACGGTCGACCAATGCTTCTTCCACCCCCGTCATTTCATCAATAGCCTCCCTTAAAGCGTAAACATAGTTTACAAGAGAGTCTTCCCCCGTTGATGTCCTCCTCCCCTGTTGGTTGTTCCTTGAGTGCGATGAAGATGTTCTGCTAGTTCTGCTCACCATTCTGGGAAAACAAACCAAAAAGAGCTCAACTTATATGAAACAGTACCTCTGACACGGCCCCGTGTCCAGTAGTCTGCAGGTTCTTAAAGCAAGGAATCTTGGAGTTTTAAATTATTTTCTTGGTTTATAAGTTAATTTTAAGCATAAATAATTCAAAACAAAGTTGTACAACTTATTTTAAGCAAGATTCCTTGAATAATGACCTTACAAACACTATAAAGGTTGGAATCATGAAGCTTCCATGCTTTAATGGAGGTACCGATTGAAAATTGAAGAAGAAGGCAATGAATAAAAGTGGAAAAGACAAGATGGCTCTTGAGAACCTTCTTTTAGAACATACCTAGGATGGTATGAGTGAAGATCCCAGAAATCTCTGTCTTTTGAAGTGGTCCAAATGAGCAGGATTCTTGCTGCATTTATAGAAAACGACAGTACGCTGGACACGGCCCTGTGTTGGCTGGACACGGCCACGTGTGCAGACAGAATCCTGACACATTTTTGTCCGTTTTCTGATGAAATCAGAAGAGAATCTTTTGGTGGGCACGGGGGCGTGTTGACCTGGGCACGACCCCGTGTTTGGAAGCTGTCTTTTGCCTATTTTCAAGGAACTTATCCGAATCGGGTGGTTCCTTACTGGACGGAACAACCCCAAAGTGCCTAAGGTACCTTAATTGCTTTAGATTAAGACGAGAACGCAAGAGGTTATCGGTGAGGGTGATTTCTATGTTAAATGTAGGTGGATAAGTCCAACCCTTTCCCGGGCTCTCGTTAAAGAAGGTGTATGCCGAATCGCTCAGGTCTATGTATGCACCGAACGAAGTCGATGGAGAGTCCTTCACGGCACAATCGGCACAGGGACGACTATCATCCAAGTCTTCGCTAGAGTTGAAGGTATCGTTGGGAACAACGAAGTTGTTTTCATTTGAATGCGACCCCAACAATTCTTCTTGGTCATCGTCTTGAGATGAATTAAGAAAATCTATCTTAAGTTCTTTTAACCAATTAAGAATTAGATCTTCTAGTTGAAATAGTTCATCAAGAAGCATTTCTCCTAAAATATCAGGTTGGGCGCATTCGAGGGAGAGATAAGGATTATTTTTACTTTCGCCCCTCTTAAGGCTACAGGAAAACGATGGGTCTATGTAGTGGGCTTATAGTTTAGAAAATAGCATTTTAATTCTTTATGACCGACACCACATAATTGACACCACGTACCATAAGAGTGCCGAAAGTAAAAATTATCATCATCACTCATGTTTGTGTCAGAAATTACCAACCGTCAGGATCTTACGGTTCTGTTTTCAGTAACTGAATCTTGGGCACGGGGGCGTGTTGAGTGGGTACAACCCCGTGTTCAGCTTACTGTCTGACTTAAAACAGGATTGCCAGTTCCAATGATTGGGCACGGGGCGTATTCAGCGGGCACGGCCCATGCTGAGTTCTGCAGAAGCTGAAAAACTAAGAAAATCCTAAAAAATAAAAATAAAATAGAAAAAAATGATTAGGCCGCTGATTCCTAACTTTCTTAAAATCCTTGTGTCCCCGGCAACGGCGCCAAAAACTTGATGCGTGCGAAGTGTAGTATATTTTAGGTATATATTTTAAGCCCATTTTACACTTTTTAGCCAAGTTTTAAATTTATAAAACACGATATTTACTAACACTAAACACACATATGGGCAAGTGCACCCATCGTGGACGTAGTATAGTGTTGGTAAGATACCGAGGTCGTCCAAGGACACAAGAGCTTTGAGTACCGGTTTATCCTCAACATCTAATCAAATCAAAAAGTTAGAAAAAGGTTTTTAAACTAGAAAAATGAAACTAACTAAAATGCTGAAAAATAAAATAAAAGTAAAAACAGATAGACAAGATGAATCACTTGGATCCGACTCGTGTATAGTGTAACCTTTGATTATTTTCGCACTTTTGCACTTGTTTAAGAGATTATCTTAGTTATTGTAGTAGGCCCCTCTTTTGAAGGCGACGTTACCCTCAACCCAGTAGTTTGAGTCAGCAAGGATACAATCCTAAAGGGTCGGATTATTGAAAGATAATTAATTAAGTTATTAATGCATAATGTGGTAGGCCACTCTTTTGAAGGCGACGTTACCCTCGGCTAAGTAGTCTGAGTCAGCAGGGATACAGTCCTAAGTAGCCGGGTTAAAGTTTTAATAGTAGTTTGACTTATGAGGGGGTCAAAGAGTTTGGACCCCCGCCATCCAATACCGTTGGGTATTGAAGGAGGTCCTACTAAATTTGACCTGGGTCCTTTGCAGGATCTATACACTGAACAATGGCAAGACTCTTACCAAACCGTTCCCTTAACCCCCGACCAGGTAGCCAACATACCTCCATATAGACCGTGGAGATATGAACGGTGAAAATCTTTTATTTAAATAGACAGTAAAATAATGCCAAGACACCACAGATAAACGATAAGGAAGAATCACCTTCAACATAAGAAAATAGTAATTAAAGTCATTAATACAAAACCAATTAAAAAGTGCAAAAGATTAAAAATAAAAAGTATTACACTAAACATTTGTCTTCACCAAGTGATGTAAGAGACTTAGGCAAACATGGCCTTTGATTGTCAAGAACTCTTACGATCAATCTTGGATCCCGAGACGACTCATACACTCTATGATGGACAATGGATGATGGTGGTGGATGATGGTGTTGTGATGGTGGTGGGTGGTGGGTGAAGTGTGAGAGAGGTGGTGTGCCAAGGGATGAGTTGCAAGAGCTTTATAGGCTGAACAGAAGCACGGGCACGACCCCGTGTCCGCTGGACACAGCCTCGTGTCCATCCTCCTCTCTTTCTTCATTAAATGCAGTTTGTCTGCATTAGTTGACCACGCCCCCGTGTCCGCTGAGCACGACCCCGTGTGTAGAAGCATCTTTGTACTATCAAGATTTGCCTGGCTTTCGCGAATCTTATAGTTAACCACGGCCCCGTGTCCGCTGAGCACAGCCCCGTGGTGGGCGATGGAAGCTTCTACCACTCTGTCTTTTCTGCTGACACTTAGGCACGCCCCCGTGCTCAATGAGCACGAGGCGTGTTCAGTCTTTTGTCTTCTTGTTTTGCTTGGGAAGATGCTGTCGGGAGGTCGGGCATGCCACGTTTGTTCCTTTTCTTGTATTTATGTTAGATTTTGCTGCCTTTTTGCTTTTTTTGTTTATTTGAGCTCATTTAATCCTGAAAATACAAAAGGAAGACAAAAACACACTTTTTCCAACATTAGTACTAAAAAGGGTTAGTTTTATGCCACAATTGATGTAATTTATATCTTGCATTTTGTGCACATCACAATCGCTATAAAAACCACAAAAATTTGAAAATCAAAACTCACAAAAAGTTGGTAATAAGTGGTGCATGTTTGACCACAGTGCTCAAGCGTCAAATCAAGCTTTTAGGAGAAGTCATGAGTACTACAAATCAAATCAGTGTTATGATTTGAGTGTTTGGATTGATGGTGGAGATTGGTACGATAACAGGGTGTGTTACAACTGTGGTTTTCAAGGACACATTGTTGTTAACTGCCAGAGACAGAGATTTGAGACAAGAAGATGTTATGAATGCCAAATCAAAGGTCACATTGCCAGAGATTGCCCAATGAAATCAATGGGAAGATCGAGGGCTGAATCTCAGAAAAAGATGAAGAAATCAGTCAAGGTCAAAGAAAAGCCCAAAGAACAGAAGGTGAAAGAACAGAAAGTGAAGCTTTCACAAGGGCAGAAAGACAGACTGAGGAAGAAAAGAAAGAAAGCAAGAAAGTATCTTGAAAAGATTTTGTCCTCGGGTAAAACAGTTAATTCAGATAAAAGTTCTGAGGAATCGCTTTGCTCAACAAAAAATCAGTCAAGTAAAATGAATCCATCAGATACAAATCTGAGGACAAAAGGTAGGGTAAAGGTAAAATTTGTTGATCAAACAGTTCCAATAAAGGTCGGCGATGAATTTGTTGTGTTGAAAACAAAGGAGCCACCTTCTGGTAAAGATTTTGTTTCTTCAGACGCAAAGGGGTCACATTTTGGCGATGAATCTGACTTGTCAAAGTCAGACGAGCCACGTTCTGGCAATGAATCTGATTCGTCAAAATCAGAGGAGCCATCTGTTGATCAAAAAGGAAAAAATTCAGTTCCGCCAATGGATGATATCAATCTTCCACCATTGCGGACTGAAAATTTTAAACAAAAAGATGGGAAAGTGAAAATTTCGAATCACTTCTATTCTGAAAAGAAAGAATTTGATGTCGAAAAGGCTTTCAATGGCAAAGTAAAAAATATTTTTAGAAAGATGGTTGAGGGAAAGGTTAAAGGGGTTAAAGAATTTTATGAAACAAAAAGGAATGTTCAAACCCCGAGTGAAAATAACTCAAATACACCCAAGGCTGGACAGGCTTGGGTGCCTGCATTCTTTGCTTAAAATCCTGACTTGCCGGAGTTCCCAAGTTGGTAATCGTGGAACAGGAATCGGCATTTTTCTTAAAAATATCACAGATGTGAATGATGGTTGTTAAATGATATTTCGTCTTACAAGTGGTTAATCAAGGACATTAAGTTGTACATGATTTAACTATCTTACAAGTGGTATGATTATTGGAAATTGTTTTTGTGATAAACCTACAAGTGGTTGAAAACAGAGTGATGAATTAAACCCCATGTTTGTGAAATGGCAAGCAAAACTATTTTTCCGGAAAAACCATTTTGATTAAAACAAACTTAAGTGTTTTGAAATCACAATGGGAAAATAGTTTGTTGTCAGGGGGAGTTCTGATTGTTTAAGCCAAGTGGATGGCGAATTGAGGCAATTCTCATCAGTTTGTCATTTTTTTATTACTGCTTTGTTTTTCAAATTTTCCCAGAAAATCAAAATTTGAAATATAATTTTGATTTTAAGGGGAGAAAATTTTTTTAAAAATTAGAAAATTTGAAAAATTTATAAACATCGAAAAATCAAAAATGAGTCTTGTTGTGAAAAAGAGGAAATGATAGTACATCAGTTGACTATTACAACATGCTAGAGAAATGGAAAGTCAAATGATTTTAATCAAGTCTCACTAATGATGTGTCAGTAGGCTTCACACAAATAGTAGATTGTATTCGAGATATAAACCTAAATATCAAAACTTGCTTATCTCGTGGGGAACATCTCTCGGATATATGGGTAACCCCAGAAATCTTGTTTGAGAGATTGCCTGATTCTGAGATACTAGGTCTTTATACTGTTTGATATCTGGGGTATTATACCTGGTCTTCTGATATTGTGGAAGCAATGGCCTAGACCTCGTATAATACTTTAATGCGCTTTTAAAGCTCTCACTCTGCTAAAAAATTGAAAAATATCGAAAGATATGTATCAATGGCAGTTGAAGAAAAGATTCCTTAAAGGGAACACACCAAAAGTCGAGCCTTCATCTCTTTGATCGAACGGTGGTTCGTACCTGAGCTCTCAAGGTCTCGCACAACCCAACGTACAGATATCAGATAGGTATACTCACCTGTAAGACAGAATCTAGGGAATTTTGATACAGGAGTATATTCTGAGGTGGGACACGCGAGTAAGTTAGTCTCTTAAAACATTAATTCGTATCTCGAATTGATTGAAACTTGTGTAGAAGTTTAAGTGGATAACAATACTTATAATCAAAAATGAATTTGTTTAAGATTTAAAGTTAAATCCAGATCAACGGTGTTGGTGATTTGTCTCAAAAACTGATATGATCCTCTTACGCAAACTCACAAAAATATGTCTGTGAATAGTTTATTTCCCAAAAACCCAAAAAGATTTTAGTGTGTTTTAGCATAAATTTTTGAAAAAAAAAATCATAAAGGTTTTATTTCATCTTATTTTTCGACAACTGATGTTGAAAAGTTGATTTTCAAAATTCTGAGTGCTAAACATGATGAACGACAATGGGTTGGGAGAATTTATTTTGAAAGTGAAATGATTTTGAATGGTTTAAAGTGATTCAATAAGTTGAATCAAAACTTTGAAGATTACGAATTCAAGAGGTTAAGTAGAGTTTATTGACGTCAAAATTGTTTATCTTACAATTGGTAGAGATGTGCACAGGTTTGAGTCAGAATTCATTCTCAAGGCAATAGCAAATTCCAGACTGCGATCCCGGAACAACTTAAGGGGGAGTCTGTTAGCAAAGGGAAGTTTGAAGAGTGAAAGAGCTAGATTCAGATTCTGGAGAATAACTGATGATGGTGATTGAAGAGATAGAGAGAGTTTGAGGGATGCTTCAGCATCAAATATTTTGGAAAGCGTGAAGACTGATTAAGACCGAAGTTTTGACGTATTGAAGTCTCGTACTGAAGACTCCGTCAACATCCAAGGGGGGGTCTGTTAGTGCATATGTCTGTTGACTTCGTCTTATATCGAGTCTTGGTTTCGTTGCAGATCTGAACAAGAATGATGTCATCATTCTCAATGATGACATCATAAAGATGACATCACAAACTTACATCATGGAAGTAAATCTTCACACGAAATAGGATGCACGAAACAGAATTTAAGATGCACACGAAATAGGAGTTTATAATTGTTTATTGCAATTTCGTTTGTAATGGTCATGAGTAATTCCGCACGGAATTACAGTGGGTAATTCCGTTTGAACTGACATGTGTTGTTTCAAGCGGAATTACATGGCCTATATATATGTGTGTTTAGCTTTTCATTTGGAACGGAATTAGCTACAGTGTCACGAAGTGTTGCCGAATTCCTGCCGTCTAATCAAGTCTAATTTGAATGAGAAGATAGTTTTAAAGTGAAATCACTCTGTTTCTACTCTTTTCTTCACTGATTCTACTCTGTTTGTTAGTTTCCGCCTCTCAAACAGTGTGTATTGCCTCTGATTGACTCATTTGGTCGGTAAAACGATCCTACACAAGTAAAAGTTTAAAAGTGGGGACATGAACTCACAACTTTGGTTTCCTGTGCCGTAAACTTCACCAGGTTTGCTTATATAGCGTCATGACTTATACGTGTTTTATTAATGTCAGTCACTAGACTTGTATTACACAAGTACAAGTCACTATCTTTTATGTATCTGTTCTTTGTTGTTAAAAATAATTTATATTTTTAACTATGTATCTTACTTATATTATTTTCCCCAAAAATAAATATAAGTATCTTGTACTTTTCACCCGAGTTATATATTTTTGTCCAAAAATAAATTTTAAGTTCGTAACTTGTCCAAGTTACATAATCTATTAAGAAATATATTTTTATAAATATATTTTCTTGTATTTGTCTATGCATGTTGTATGTGTATTTTGTATTCTTATTCCTTAGGAGTATTTAGTGTATTTTCAAGTCCTAATACACTATTACATGTAATACATATTACATACACTTAGCACAAAATTTGGTGATCAATAAATATATATATTTTCCTCAAAAATATACATACTTAATATCAATTTTTATCTTGAAGAAATCATCATTTCTTAACTTGAAATTTACACAAAAATTAGGGAAACCTTGGTAAATATTTTTAGGTAAATTTTTAGGGAATAAGTTTCACCAAAACTTATATTTTTCTAAGTGTCAAAATTTCCCCTAAAAATGGAGGTTTCCCATGTTTTCAAAACACGTGTTTATTTTCTTTTAAAATCATCATAAACAATCAACAATCAATCCTAAGCAACTTACACTTACTAAGTGTCAAAACAATGTTATTTCATAACGATCATGAACTTGATCTTTCACAAAAACTTGTAGTATCTTGGTAGTGTGCTTAGTAGGTTTAGTTTTCCTTAAAAACATGGTTATTTGTTTGTAAATCACATTATTAAAAGATTTAGTCATTTACAACTTGTAATATGATTTTTCCAAAAATAATTCTTTGGTATTTTTCTTGTTACAAACATGTTTCTAGTCTTGTTTAAAAACTAAAAATATGATTAGTCTACTTAGAAACCATGACTTTGTGAATCTTGTTATTTAACTTGGTTTCTTTGAAAAACTATTTTTGAAATCACCCAAGTTTATGACTAGTAACATATTACATATTACACATTTCAACATTCACAAAATCATTTAACATAAAGCATGATGATCTTGGTCTTTCACAAGATCACCACCTTAACTTACTAGATCATGTGTTTAATCACAATCTAGTAGGTTTCATATGATGTCTAACACAACAATCAATCATCAAGAAGCAAATCAACACCATTCAATCATGTATTCTTATGTTATTAAGCTTATGTTAAAGTATCATGATCATCTTCTTTAGAGTTCTTCAATATTAACAATATTCATCATCTTTTAACCAACAAAATATGAAGTAACAAGGGATCATAAGGGCCTTACTACTAGCTCTATGGCTAAGGATGAACACAAGAGGTTGAAGATGACAAATGTGTTGGATAAAAGCAAATAGGAAAGGTCCTTCAAGATCCACAAGCTCCAAACTTCCTTAGACACCTTGTAGCACCTTGTGATAACTTGGGATTGTATGAGAATTGGATGAAGATGGTGGTGGTCTTGTGGGTTGATCTCGGCCGAAAGTGGGGAGCAAGGGGAGGAGATGAAGTGGTGATTAAGTGTGGGTGATGATAATGAGGGCCTAATCCTCTTATATCCATGTTGATGCATTATCCAATGGTTTATATGTTTCTTAAGTACAATACAAGATCACCCAAGATATCAAAGTGAATCAACTAAGATCATGGGAAATCAAGGAAAATCTAAGTGTGTGGCCACCTTGGTGACCGTCCACATGAAGGGGGGGGGTTAAAGTGTAAGTTTGATGGATAGTTAGGAGATCTAGCTAGGATTTAAGTGTATTGATTAGTGTTTATGCATATGATGTGTTATATAGTGTGTTACGGTGTTCGGGGATCATAACTAGCTCAGAAACATTAAAATAATGCTTCTCGTATAATTTTGATGTTTCGGGTAGTGTCCGGTTGTTTGGTTAGATACCGGTTCGTTAAAGTGTCAAACTATTCCGTTTAGTGATCTTTAAGTACCCTTTTGTGATACTTTTAATTCCCGACACTTAGGAAAGCATTCAGGGCCATTTAGTCATATTTTTACATGTTACTAACTTGTTACAATGCTGAATTTTGCTGAAATATGCTGAAATATGTAAAATTCAGTATCTAAAGTGTGTTTCGGGTGCTTTTTAGTGCATAATTTAGCTTCCGGAAAGTCTATATGTTAACCCTTGTATCCATACTTGGGTTTTAATGTATTTTAGACGTTGGACCTACACCTAGGCCCAATTCTACTGTCTGACTGCTTTCTGCAGAATTGCTGACACAATGTGTCTTACCGGTGAGTTTACTAGTTTTTTTGACGCAACGCTAATCATTAATGCATAAAGCCATATTTGAAGCATAAAACGTGCATGAATTCACATGTATAACATGAAATCAGACAATGCTGACATAATTGCAGATATTAAATATTAATTAAATTATACAGAATTACCGGTTTGGTGCCAGTTGTCACATGGTGAGCAGCCCGGTCCGGATCAGGGGGCGGGGACCTCAGGCACTGCGGGGGAGGGGCCCTCAAGCACCACTCAGGATCCATAGGT
This sequence comes from Helianthus annuus, assembly GCF_002127325.2. Classification (NCBI taxonomy): domain Eukaryota; kingdom Viridiplantae; phylum Streptophyta; class Magnoliopsida; order Asterales; family Asteraceae; genus Helianthus; species Helianthus annuus. Next base: position 32,511,985 of record NC_035443.2, read on the forward strand.
TTAGGATGGTTGTATTTTTCTTGTATTTTGACAGTTTATGTATTTTGAACAATGGCCCGTGTATGTACAAACTTATTATGTAATTAAATTTGTAGTTTCAGTTTATTTGTATTTGTGATTGTTTATTTTAACTGTTTAGATTGGTATGCTTGATCTATAACACGATATTAAGTTAATACGATAATTAACGATATAAAATTGATAAATATGTGATACGATACGACACGATATGCTATAATACGATACTTAACGATATAAAAATAATAAAGATTTTAAAACTTATTAAAACAAAAATAACCGATAATTAACACCAATAACAAACCCAAAACACCAAAATCCCAACACAACACACAAAAAATAAACTTAAAAATTCAGTGCCTTAATACGCATCGTATAGGCCTATACGATGTGTATTATACCAGCCGCCAGACAACACCTGCACCTGTCAGTCTACAACGTTTTTTTTACTTTTTCAATACGCATCGTATAGACCTATACGATGCGTATTGAAAATCCAGGATGTGCAGATAGATAATGAAGTGTGGGAATAGAATTTCCCATTATGAATACAGTTTTTTAAATATTTATTAGTGTTATTTAAAAAAAGATTAGCGACTTAGCATACCCTCCTTTTATTCCGTTGAAAAAATCTATATCGGGGGTTTGGAAGGATATCGGTTCAGTTGAAGGGACTTTGGCGAAGTACGAGATCAACATCAAAGAAAATTTGGTTGATGAGGGGGATAAGTGGAAATGGAGAAGTGACCCGAACGGGTCCTTTTCCATCAGGCATGTCCGGTCGGACATTGAACGGGCAGGAGGAGCGGCCGAGAGCCACGGGCTCTCTTTTTGTTGGAACTCGTGGCCCCACCAAAGGTAAACGTTCTGATGTGGAGGGCCTGTTTGGGCAAGGTTGCTGCAAAAGTGGGTCTGATACATAGGGGTGTTCCTCTCGTAGACGGTCTTTGTCCTTGATGCGATTTCGCCGATGAAGATTCGGAGCATATTTTCGTTAACTGCATGTGGACCCGTTGTATATGGTGGAATATTATGGCTTGGATCCGTGTGAGCTTCCCCGCGGATATCCATGATCTTAAAAATCTTATGGAGTATTTTAACATGCAACCGGGAGGAAAAGTTTGGAAAAGGGTGGTTTACACGATAGTGCTAGGGACGGTTTGGAGAATCTGGAACGCTAGAAACGAGAAGGTATTCGACAACCGGTTCATTCCGATTTTGAAGATGGTGGATAAGATCAAAGAGGATGTGTTTATGTGGATTAAAAATCAATCCAAACATCCAGTTCCATGCTGGGAGAAGTGGAAGTCCTTTGATATTTTAGAGATGTTGTAATTCGTTTTGTTGTTCTGGCTCTTGTTTTGTTTTCTCAGCTCCTTGCTGGCTCTTTATATATATATATATATATAGTGGATAGTTCAAATGAGAAGAAATTTTTTGTAAGAAGAAAAAAGAAGAAATTTCAACCAATAAGAATGCTCTATTTTACTTCATTTAATATAAGTATTTAATGTTACTATAAGGGTACATTGGTAAATCTACATAGGTCATTAATTTCTAGTCTTCCTCTTTAATAGCTAACTACATTAAAATTTTTGTAATTTATCTTCAAAGTATATATATTTTTCAAAAAAATAAAATAAAATATTTTAAAGTGTAGGATAAATCACGAGTTGTGTAGGATAAATTACGAGTTGTGTAGGATAAATTTCAACGTGTCGGATGAATTTCGAAATATGTAAGATAACTTTTGATGTGTGTAGGCAAAAAAAGTTAGTGTGGAGGGTACTAGTCTTTATGACTAATTAATTAGTAAAAAATGATAATAAATGAGATAAGTGAAAAAACTATTTAATGTTTTACAAAATTACCCTTTAATTAGTAAAAAATGACTAAAATTTTCTTCTCAAATGAACCTGCCCCTATATATATATATATATAGAGAGAGAGAGAGAGGATCATGAGAAAACTACAATAAATGAGAAAACTAGAAAACTAACTAAAAAAACCTTAAAAAAAAGCTAAAAGACATACCAAAATTTTTATTTTATTTTTTTACAATTTTTAACAAAAAATCGCTAGTTTTTATACATAAAAAAATTTTCAAAAAAATTTTTTTTTTGTTGTATTGCACATGTGCAATATATGTGATTATATGTGTACTACACATGTGCACTATATCCGTAATAGTGCACATGCGCAATACAACAAAAAAAAAATATTTTTTATTTTTATTTTTTTTGAAAATTTTTTCCAGGTATAAAAACCTGCGATTTTTTTATAGAAATTAAAAAAAAATTTGTATGTTTTTTGGGCTTTTTTAGTTAGTTTTTTGGTTTTCTCATTTAAACTAGTTTTCTAATGATCCATCCCCTATATATATACATATATATATATATATATATAAAGTGAGTTTTGCCGTTAAAAAAAAAAGCATACCCTCTGTTTCAAATTCTTATATATCTTAAAAGCAAATGTCGGTGGCTTCTGCCACCGATTACCCTCTACTTGACAAATCTCACTTTTAGCTCCTTAGGTTCAAAAAATGTCAACTTCACCCCATTCTTCATCACCAACTGATCTGAACTCGCTATGTCGCCGACCGTACTTCCGACTTTGCTTATTGCCTTACTTCACCGCCACAACCTTTAATTTTATAAAGAGAAAAACACGTCGTCTCAATTTTCAAAAAGACAATAGGTTCCACCATTATCGACACCCTAAAGGTGAAGGCTCTATCGTCGTCATCTGAATTGTGTTGCATGCCATGGTTTTTCCAATCTAAGATGAAGACTGTTAGGGCTGGATTTTTATTATACGTGATCCTTACACGTGATCCTAACCAGTGATCCTTGTTTCTTTGGCAGACAGTGATCCTCAGGAGGACTTCAAGATCAGGATCATGGACCATTACAGGATCCTTATGCTAACAGTTACCTTCGTTTAATACAATGATATTTTGCAGGAACATCTAGCAGGATACGCTCTTAGCATCATAATCAAGGGACGCGTCTTCACAATTATAGCATGAGCTTAATCGAAGATAGACGTTGCAAAGGATATGGAAACTTAGCTTGATTTATGGGCGGCAATTTAGGCTAGATTGTCTTTTATTTCTAAAGGGGTAATGAGCTGATTATTAGTCTATTTACCTAAAATAGGTCACCTACACTTGTATAAATACCACTCTTCTTCATTTGGAAGAACACACGACAACACACAACACAATTCTCACACGCTTAGACACTCGAAACTATAGTGATCCTTGTACTCAGCTCATTATCATCCGAAGTTGTAACTATATTTTTCTTATATTGAAGTTGGTGATCGGTAGTTGCCATCACCCGAGGTTTTTTATGCCGGAGATCATACATTGATCAAGGGCTTTTTCCTCGTATAAATCATTGTGTCTTTGCATATTTCACATTGAAGTGATCCTTTACTTTTTCTACAAACCAAGCATCATACCCCATTTACATAAAGTTTGGTTGCATTATCCTTGTGTGATTTTTGACCAAAACAGTTTGGCGCCCACCGTGGGGCAATTGGTGCTTCATTCATAAGAAAACCTTTCATTCGAAATCATTTCAAAGAATTACATGGCTTCATCATTGAAAAACATGTCCACGGCGATGTCTGCAGTCACCTCGTCTCAGAACACTCTGCCTCCTCCACCGGCAGGATCCCAGAAGAATGCTGAGAAGAAACCAACTCCCACTAACTCTAAACCTCCATCTTCTTCTGCTATGAATTCTTATATTCCTAGTACTAGTGACGTATTTACTTTGATTTTGCAGATGAAGGATCGTATGCAGCGGCAGGATGAAACTAATGAAAGGATCCTCAGGGAAATTGGAGATCTCAAAAGACAAAAGAAAACGGCAGAGGATCGTTCCCCACTGATGCCCAAATCCTTGAGCTTTGATACTCCAATGATTACTTCTCAGCCATCAGGAATTCCAGACGTGCAAATTATGGGAGAATCAAGAGGATTGCACCTCGGATCGACAGCAATGACTCAGGCATCAGACTCACACTTTCAGCCGGCAGGATCCTATCCCCAGCATATGGGATCCTTCATGAATTCGGGAGCCTACCCGGGAGCACAGCAGTTTCAAGGATCCTACTTTATTCCAGGATCATCCCAGGTTCAAGGATCCTCCTTCGTTCCAGGATCATCCCAGGTTCAAGGATCCTCCTTCGTACCAGGATCCTTCCAAATACCAGGATCCTTCCAGATGCCAGGATCCTTAAAAAGTTTGCAAACAGGAAGTCTAGATGTCCATCAAGGGGACTTCATTCCAATGCAGACCATTGCTTCCACTGGTCCCTCCGTTATCCCCGAATCCCAGCAATATGGATTCACTAACTTGAACCCAATGGGAGGTAACACTTTAAATAATTATCCTACCACTAACCATGGATTCATGCAGGATACAGGTGTCAATCATGCTATGGCCAGGGAATTACAGAAACTAAAAGATATGATCTCAAGTGTTCCAGGGGTAGTCAAGCCTATCCCGGAGATTGCAGATGGAAGCCACAAGGTATCCCGCTTTGCACCACCAATTTGTGATGCAGAGGTACCCAAAAGGTTCCATATCCCTACTATGAAGCTGTATGATGGTACGACGGATCCAGAGGAGCACATAGCACAATACAGGGAGAGGATGGAGATCAATCCTATCCCAGAAAAGTTGAAGGAAGCATGCCTATGTAAAGGATTTGGATCCACTCTTACTGGATCAGCTCTTAAGTGGCTGCTAAGTCTTCCCCCTTACTCTATTACTTCATTTGCTAATTTAGTTAATTTATTCAATAACCAATTCTCTTGTAGTAGAAAATTTGAAAGATTAACCAGTGATTTATATAGGGTAACCCAAGGTCATAACGAATCATTAAGGGATTACATAACTAAATTTAGTAAAGAATCCTTGGACATTCCCAACCTGGATATGGCTACGGCTGTTGAAGCCTTCAAAATGGGACTGCTTAAGGATTCATTATTCTATGATGATCTTGTTATGACACCATGCAGGAATTTAGATGAAGTAAGAACTCGGGCACTCAGGTTCATCCGGCTGGAGGATGACAAGAGGATCCAGGAGAGACAAGTAGGATCCTCAAAACAGGAGAAGCAAGGATCCTCCTTCAAGAACAACAAATTCAAATCCTACCATAGAAACGACAACCAGAATGTGCATGCTGTTGGCCAAGAAGAGGATGATGAGGATTATCCTCCAATCTCAGAATATTGTTTTTCCGTTGATAATCATGAACTAATCCTTGCAATACAGAATCTAGGTGAAAAAGCTAGGTGGCCCAGGAAGAATGATAAACCATCCGGGACTAAAGACAAGTCAAAATGGTGTGCATACCATGAGGATTTCGGGCATCTAACTGAAGAATGCATAGCTTTAAGAAAAGAGATTGGATATCTGTTAAGCAAGGGGCACCTAAAAGAACTGTTGGGAAGAAAAAAGCAAAGGACTCAGGATCCTGAAAGGATCCCTGAAAAGGCTCCAGCACCTCCGGCAAATGCACAAGTGATCAACTTTATTTCCGGAGGATCAGACATCTGTGGTACATCCTTCTCGGCGGCCAAAAGGCATGCAAAGGAGTCAAAAATGGATAATGGAGAAAGACCTATTAGAACATCAAGTGTCTCAGAGGGGAAGATGATAACGTTTGATGAGGATGATCGCATTAACATTCAGGATCCTCATCATGATAGTTTGGTTATTACTTTCTTTATCTCTAACCACTTTGTCCGCAGGATCCTTATCGATGGAGGAAGCTCAGTAAACATTATCCAGCTTGATGTTCTGAAGAAAATGGGTATCCCAGAATCAGACATCACACCAAGATCCTCCGTGCTTGTAGGATTCAGTGGAGAAACGAAGAAAACTCTGGGGGACATCAAACTCCCAATCTACGTGGAAGGATTACATAATTATCAGAAATTTTGTGTTATTGACTGTTTGTCTTGTTGCAATGTTATCCTTGGCAGGCCTTGGATACATGATATGAAAGCAGTCCCATCCACCTACCATCAATGTGTGAAGCTCCCTAGCCCATGGGGAATAATCAAGATCGACAGTGATCAGCAGGAGGCTAAGGATTGTTATACCTCATCCATGAAGCCAACCTCGAAGCCAAGGGAGCAATAGCAATTACAGTATCCTCCGAGGAATGTCTTGGAGGCAAGGGAACAAGATGTGGACGAAATCCTCTTGGATCCTAGTGATCCTGAATCAAAAATCTATATCGGATCAGGGATCCTTGGCAAGATGAAAGAAGACCTAATATCCTTCCTCAAAAGAAGAAAATCTACCTTTGCTTGGAAACATGAAGATATGACAGGTATATCTAAGGATATTATTACTCACAAACTTGGCATTGACAGGTCTATCAAACCAATCCATCAAAAAAGGAGGAAGTTTGCACCAGAAAGGAATGCCATTATCCAAGAAGAAGTAGAGAGACTACTTCGAGCAGGTATGATCAGAGAGGTAAAGTATCCAAAATGGTTAGCCAATGTGGTCGTTGTCCAGAAGAAAAACGGAAAGTGGAGGGTATGTGTCGATTTCACTGATCTGAATAAGTCATGTCCCAAGGATCCTTTCCCATTACCCCACATTGACTCCATGGTGGATGCAACAGCGGGGCATGAACTGTTGACCTTTATGGATGCATCATCTGGATTCCAACAAATTCAGATGGAACCATCTGACCAAGAGGATACAGCCTTTATGACCCCAACAGGTTTATATTGTTATATTGCCATGCCTTTTGGATTAAGAAATGCAGGTGCAACATATCAAAGGCTGGTGAATATGATGTTCAAAGATCAAATTGGACAAACTATGGAAGTATACATAGATGATATGGTAGTCAAATCAAAGAAAGCTGAGGATCACCTAAGGGATTTGGAAGAAGCATTTGATATCCTTGATAACTATAACATGAAGCTTAATCCTTCAAAATGCCACTTTGGCGTTAAGGCAGGTAAATTCCTAGGATACATGGTAACTCAGAGAGGTATTGAAGCAAGTCCGGAGCAAGTTAAAGCACTAGTGAACATCAAGTCCCCTGCCAACGCTAAGGATGTGCAAAGGCTAACAGATAGGATAGCAGCTCTGAACAGGTTCATATCAAAATCCTCAGAAAAATGTAAAGAATTTTACGATATCCTAAGGAAGAACAAGAAGTTTGAATGGACTGAGAAACATGAGAATGCTTTACAAGCCCTTAAAGAATATATGTCCTCAGCACCAGCATTATCAAAGCCCGAAAAAGGAGATGTGTTATCCTTATATTTGGCGGTATCCTCAACCGCTGTAAGTGCTGTCCTTGTTAAGGATCACGAAGGTACACAATATCCTATCTACTATGTAAGTAAGAGTTTACTTGATGCCGAATCCAGGTACTCACACCTCGAAAAACTTATTCTTGCATTAATCATGGCATCAACTAAGTTAAGGCATTATTTTGAAACCCATACTATTGTTGTTAGAACTAACTTTCCAATTAAGAATGTCCTCAGGAAACCAGAGATGTCAAGAAGAATGGCTAAGTGGGCAGTAAAGCTTAGTGCCCATGATATAAGATATGAGCCAAGAACAGCCATTAAATCCCAAGCACTAGCTGACTTTGTGGCTGATTTCAGTAGTGATCTACAAAAAGAAGCAGAATTGGAGGTCCAATAGCTGGATGAGACCAAGGATCCTTGGATACTACACACTGATGGATCCTCAAATGTCAAGGGCACAGGGCTCGGGATACTACTAAAATCGCCACAGGGGGACATAATACCCCACTCCATAGCCTGTGAGTTCCAAGCAACTAACAATGAGGCTGAATATGAAGCCTTAATTGCTGGCTTGCAAATTGCTAAGGATATGGGGGTAAAATATCTTAAAGTATATGTAGACTCATTATTGATCACCAATCACTTTAATGGATCCTATGTTGTTAAAGGTGAAAAACTAACCAAATATTTAGAGATAGTCAAGGAATTGGCACTCTCTTTTGTCTCTTTCAGTTTAACACAGGTACCAAGGGAGGATAATACGGAAGCTGATGCATTGGCCAACTTAGGATCATCCTTAAAGATTCCAGAAGATATAAGTCTCCCTATCATCCATATCCTGGCTCCTGCCATTGAAAATCAGGTGGCCATGGAAATAGAAGAGGATACTGCAGTGGTCCCTAGTGAAGAAACTCAATCTTATTCAGGATCATGGATCTCGCCAATTATGAGATACTTGCAATACGGAGAGATTCCGATGGGAGAAAATCCTAAAGCTTTCAGGATTAAGGTATCTCAATTCACAATCTTAAATAAGGCATTGTATAAACGATCTCTTGCAGGACCATATTTAAGATGTATCGAGGATCCTGAAATTGAAGAAGTGTTGAAAGACTTCCATGAAGGAGATTGTGGAAACCACACTGGGGGCAGGGCATTGTTCTCAAGGATCCTTAGAACAGGATACTACTGGCCAACCATGAAAAGGGATGCTGTAGAATATGCTAGGAAATGTGATCCTTGTCAAAGACACAGCAATATCCTTCATCAACCAGCTGAATTGCTGCACCCCATACCATCCTCTTGGCCGTTCATGAGATGGGGAATGGATATAGTTGGCAAGCTCCCTAAAGCACCTGGTGGAAAAGTATTTATGCTTGCCATGACTGACTACTTCTCTAAGTGGATAGAGGCTGAAGCTTTTGCTCAAGTCAGAGAAAAAGAAGTTATATCCTTTATCAAAAGAAACATTATAACTAGATTTGGCATCCCCTCTGAAATAGTATGTGATAATGGTTCCCAATTCATTGGAAGCAGAACTACTAACTTTTGTGATAGTTGGGGAATCAAGATGATAACATCAACGCCAGTTCATCCACAGGCCAATGGCCAAGCAGAATCATCCAACAAGATCATCATCAACAATCTGAAGAAGAAGCTAGGATCCAAGAAGGGAAAATGGGCAGAGGAGTTACCTTATGTGCTATGGGCTGATAGAACAACTCCCAAGAATGCCACTGGTCAAACACCTTTTTCTTTAGTATTTGGGGCAGAAGCAGTGATCCCAACAGAGATGGTGATCCCAACTGCTAGAACAAGTGCTCGTGATCCTGAAGAAAATGCTGCAATCCTGGCTCAGGATTTGGATACTATTGAGGAAATCAGGGATCTGGCTAGGATAAGGATGGCAAGCTACCAACAAAGAATGGCTGGTGCTTACAACAAAAATGTTAGGATAAGGAAGTTCCAAGTCGGAGATATGGTGTTGAGAAAAACATTCCAAAACACTATTAATCCTGCTGACGGGAAATTAGCACCAAAGTGGGAAGGCCCTTACTTAATTGAAGCTGAAGCAGGAAAGGGGGCATACAGATTGCTAACTATGGAAGGAAACTTGTTACCAAGAGCCTGGAATGCTGTTCACTTAAAGAGATACTTTATGTGAACATGATCCTTCAAGCATGTGATCCTTACACTGAAGTATCCTCGAAGGATCCCGATGATGTCAGTGATCCTTACTCTGGTAATATCCTTATCTTAAAACATTTACATTTCCTTACTTTTTACCAAAGGATAAGGATCCTGTATCCTTCATCCTCTTCTCACGAACCATTTGAGTTATGATAGTTCAGGTATCTTCAGCATATCGTCAAAGATCTTCAAAAGCAACGCAGATCCTTGGGCTTGTCCCCAGTTATCCTTGGGATTATCCCCAGTTTCCGCCAGCAGCGCACGATGATCCTGATATAGTTCACGTCTTTGGGACCAGTACCCACTTCCGGGGCTGACAACCTCATCGTACTGGCTATACCCAGGATCCTCCGTATAATGGTAGACGTACCATACATCCGTTCATAAGGTTTCTAACGTTTTCACATTAGCTAAGGTTTTGACATTTTCATGTCACTAAGTTTGGATAGTCGCCAGTAAGGGCCATACTCCAGTTTACATACGATCCTTTGGGCTTGTCCCCAGTTATCCTTTGGGCTTGTCCCCAGTTATCCTTTGGGCTTGTCCCCAGTGATCCTTTGGGATCATCCTCAGTGATCCTATGGGCTTGCCCCCAGTTACTAACTTATCTTTTATATTGGCTTAGTCCCAAGTTATATTCCATTTTTCAGGTTCTCGAAGTTAAACATTTAAGGATCCTTAATCCTTATTATCCATTAAAGTTTTACTTATGGTTATCCCGATTAAAGGTTAGGATCCTAACCTGGATCCTCAGGTATGATCCTTAACTATTTTCAATTTCATTATTCATTTGAATACCCTTTAGAACTTGACAACTGAACCTATGATCCTTAAAATAAACTACCTTGAAAATTTTCGATTATAGGATATTTGATCCAGGATCATATCCTAAATTTCTTAAACATAATTTGCTCAACTTTTCTTACTCAAACAAACATGTGCCCAAAACAATTGAAAATAAAAAGGATAATAACACAAGATAAGCGACAAAAGTTTAAGATTTTATTTATTAACGAAAGGATTAACCCTTCAAAAGTTGTCAAAATTGCCAACCCACATTTCTACCAGCAAAACGTGGCCCGTCCACATGGGTTGGCAAAGGGTGTCCATTGTCTTTGCGGTCTTAGCAGATGCAGGAAAGTGAAAGCGGCAGGATCACAAAGGCTTCATCCCCCAAACAGAGGATCCCTCCACCTTTTGTAATCCTACCTATTGTCCAAAGGATCCAGGATCCTTAACCCTAAGAACTATTGTTCAAATTACAGACCATAATTGTTCCAAATACCCCTACCACAAACCACTACCATACTAAAAAAAATTGGGCTCCGGCCTAGTCACAAATATCCATCATCGCCCAATCATGCAGCTTACACCTTTGCTGCTCCATCACCACCAGCTTCTCCGCCCTGATCCTTGTCAGCATCATCACCCTCCAGCATTGGGATATCCTCAGCTTCATCCTCGTCTTCCAGTTCCGCCAGCCTTGCCTTCCAATCTTCAACACCCCATGTGCTCTTATCAAAGGAAGGATCCTGAGCTTCCGCAGCCATCTGAAGTTGTATCTTGTACATGGCAATTGCCGCAGAGACCTTGGCATCCTGGATGATCTCCTGCTTCTCGCTATCCATATCAATCAATCTTTGAGCAGCCTCATCCTTCGTAGCCCGGAGTTCCTTCTCAAGATCTGCTATCTTGAGATCCTTCAATACGCCCATTTGTTGAAGATCGGCAATTTGGCTTTCTTGATCCTCGACATGGCCAAGAAAAGTCTCGATCTCAGCAAGTTTCTGCAAAAGAGGTATAAGGAAGATTCAGGATCAGGCGATCCAAAAGAAAGCAGGATATTCAAGCAGGATACTTAAGAAGGATAACCAACAGGGGCAGTGATCCTTACCTCATTAACATAGTCGAGAAACTGTTGGCGAAGCAGAGGAAATCCCTGGAGATCTTCAGAAGTCTTTCTCTTTTTTCCCTTACCCCGAATGGGTGCTTTAAGGGCTGAAGTAGAGGGACTGGCAGCAGAAGTCTTCCTCCTCGAAGACTTGACATTGGCAAGATCACTTATCCCAAACTTGGAAGCAGACTTGGCAGATTTGGCAGACTTTCCAGCGCCTACACAATCAGAAACAAGATAAGTTCCCTTATTAATCAAACAATCTCACATATAACTTACTTTTTACAAGGATACTTACTTGACATAGTGGCAGATGCGGAGGATACTTCCTGTGAATCTTGGACGGTGACTTGGAAACTTCTGACCTCAGGATTAAGCTTTTTAAAAGCTAAGACTCTTTCTCTTGCAGCAGGGGTTAACTTAAGATAAGCAATGGATATAGCTGCACAAAAAATAAAAAAGACGTTAGTGATCCTCATCGTATGAGACAAGTCTGATAGTGATCCTTCCAGGATCCTCTACCCTACCATGAGTGGCCCATTCCTTGGGCAGATCCTTCCCATCTGGGATGGTATCCCTTCTAACAAAGAAAAAGCGACGCTTCCAGTTTGTGTCATTCTTAGTAACCTTGAAGACAGGGTGATCCTCCCCAGCTTTCCGTTTTAGCAGATATCGGCAAGAACCGAACGTGGTAAGATCATAAAATGCGGCCAACTCTGCCATCCCCAAATCAATTCCCTTCTGCTCGATGATCCTCTCGAAGGTATACAGGACCCTCCAGATCATCGGCATAGCTTGGATATAAGATATGCCGGTTAAAGAAAAGAAGGATTGGGTGAAGGCTGGAAAAGGATACGAATACCCTATGGTGAACGGAGTAGCAGGAAAGGCCACCCAGACGTCTGAAACAAAGTCGCTCAAAGCAGTAGGAGTGAAGGATTTGAAAACAGCATTCGCCGGAAAGCAATGACGAATCCTGTCTACATGAGCATCAGTAAAGCAACATCTCTCCGTAGGAGAGTCCTTGATGATCCCTTGACTTTTTAGGGGACTGCTCTTCTTGGAATCCTTATGTGGAGGATTTCGAAGCAACATACTCGTGGTGGAACAGAAATAGAGTAAAAGCAGAAAAAACAGAGCAAGAGAAGGAAGAAAGGAAAGAGAGAAGAAGAGAATACCTGGTCAATCTTCGGTGGAGATTATAAAGGGAGTATATCCTGAATTTAAATGCAGAGTGATCCCAACCCTATCTCCTATTTATAATCATGATTTGCAGGGATTGTCACATCTATGACGTAATGATCACAACGGCTAGTTCGCTGATAACGGCTAGTTATCCGAGTAGTCCGTTGAAGATAAGATCAGAGCAAAATATAACTCATTAATTTACAATAAACTCCTTATATTTTGGGGGCAATTGTTAGGGCTGGATTTTTATTATACGTGATCCTTACACGTGATCCTAACCAGTGATCCTTGTTTCTTTGGCAGACAGTGATCCTCAGGAGGACTTCAGGATCAGGATCATGGACCATTACAGGATCCTTATGCTAACAGTTACCTTCGTTTAATACAATGATATTTTGCAGGAACATCTAGCAGGATACGCTCTTAGCATCATAATCAAGGGACGCGTCTTCACAATTATAGCATGAGCTTAATCGAAGATAGACGTTGCAAAGGATATGGAAACTTAGCTTGATTTATGGGCGGCAATTTAGGCTAGATTGTCTTTTATTTCTAAAGGGGTAATGAGCTGATTATTAGTCTATTTACCTAAAATAGGTCACCTACACTTGTATAAATACCACTCTTCTTCATTTGGAAGAACACACGACAACACACAACACAATTCTCACACGCTTAGACACTCGAAACTATAGTGATCCTTGTACTCAGCTCATTATCATCCGAAGTTGTAACTATATTTTTCTTATATTGAAGTTGGTGATCGGTAGTTGCCATCACCCGAGGTTTTTTATGCCGGAGATCATACATTGATCAAGGGCTTTTTCCTCGTATAAATCATTGTGTCTTTGCATATTTCACATTGAAGTGATCCTTTACTTTTTCTACAAACCAAGCATCATACCCCATTTACATAAAGTTTGGTTGCATTATCCTTGTGTGATTTTTGACCAAAACAAAGACCCCTAATTTATTTGGGGTTTTTCGATTTGAGTTTTGTGGTGAGATATGGGCTTAACAAATGACGTAGAAAAGATTAAAAACAATAAAATTATACCTACAAACAACATCTCCAACGTAATGGGCGGTTTGATGGAGGAGATGTGGTGTTAGAAACCAAATGACTACACCGTTGAAGGTCGCCGTTGCATTTGCTTTTCCGGCTGGAACAAAGGAGTTCAACTACACAGTTTCCTGCCTTCCATACTTTTCCAAATGTCGGGCCCCACAATCCACTATTTATATTTAATCATGTTTTTATATATCGAATGTTCCATATATATGTTTGTTTTTTAATTTCTAAAAAACTCTTATTTTAACATATGTGTCATATACAGTCTTTTATTAGAATTTTTTGCAAAAATAAGTGGTTTGGAGAAAAAAAAGAGTGCTTTTAGGTGATCCAGGATTTTTGTTGCAAATCTAGGTAGGTCGCCATATGAAACAGCGATCATCTACTCAATTTCTATCAAAAACCTGCAAAAGCTGCAATCCCCTAGAAGATAGCTGTTTGAAACAGCAATGTTATATAAGGTCGCTGTTTGAAACAACAACCTTAAGAAGGTCGCTGTTTGGTTCTAAAATCTTACCAAAGATTGCTGTTTGAAAGAGAAATGTTATAAAAGATCGCTGTTTCATACTGCATTGTTAAATAAGGTTGCTGTTTGAAAGAGAAATCTTATAAAAGGTCGCTGTATCATACTGCATTGTTAAATAAGGTTGTTGTTTGAAAGAGAAATCTTTGTTTTTTGTTCATAACGGCTTGAAGTGGGTATTCGAACTTAGTTTGTATAAACAATAATACCCAAAAATTTCAATGAAGCTTTGAAGCCAGCCAACTTAATATAGTTTTGGAGTTAAAAGAAAAGAAATGTATTTGAGAATCACCACGTCAATTTGTAGATAATGATTCTGATTAGTCAATAATATACCATCACCATAATTAAATTTCGACTTATATCGATTATTAATTGATATTACATGCTTTGACCAAATCATTTTACTACCTAATGTGCTAGTTAACGTTTCATTTTCTTTTTTCATCTTATTACTTTTAATAAATAAAAGTTGTTAATTATATTATAAAAGTATTTTTATATAATAATACTAATAAATTAGAAATAGAAAGATGGAAAAACTAAAATATGAAATAAATTAAAAATATAAAATCAAACCTTTTTTCTAAAAAAGTTCTGAAACTTTTTTTCTTATTTAAAAATTATATTTTTTATTAATTTGTAATAATATTATTAGAAATATAATAAAATACGAGTTAGAGAAAAAGTCTTCAAAAACAATATTTGAATTGTATAAAGGGGTGAAAATTTACAATTTTTAAACTATATTTTTAGAAAGGGGGTACGACTAGTAAAAAAAAAGGGTGCATTTAGCCAACCCTATTTACTAAAATACCCTTTTGACATTAAAATATTAAAAACATAATAAGACAAAAAGAATTTAATATTGTTTTTAAAACAATGCAGCAACCTTATTTAACAATGCACTATGATACAGCGACCTTATATAAGATTTCTCTTTCAAACAGCAACCTTATTTAACAATGCAGTATGAAACAGCGATCTTTTATAACATTTCTCTTTCAAACAGCAATCTTTGGTAAGATTTTGGAACCAAACAGCGACCTTCTTAAGGTTGTTGTTTCAAACAGCGACCTTATATAACATTATTGTTTCAAACAGCTATCTTCTAGGGGATTGCAGCTTTTGCAGGTTTTTGACAGAAATTGAGTAGAAGATCGCTGTTTCATATGGCGACCTACCTAGATTTGCAACAAAAATCCTGGATCACCTAGAGGCACTCTTTTTTTCTCTAATCCACATATTTTTGCAAAAAAAATCCTTTTATTAAAAGATTAAATGGCATAAAAATACTATGCTGTTATTACTAATAGCTCATTTGGATCTTTTATCTAAAAGACTAAAATAGAACTATAGTGATGCTATTAATAATATCTCATTTGAAATGTGTATAACCCCACTAAACGAACTAACCTGGGTTTGATTTCGTTTCTTTTATACGGTTTAAATTCGATTATTTTATCCTTTGATTCAACGGTAATACTTATGTATATCACACTAGATTAGACCAAATACATCGAAACAGACAATTTCATAGAGTTAACGCATCACATAACGTTTGGACTTACCCGCTCGATGTTTGCAACGAGCCCGCGGCGCATCACCCGCGGGTCATATGACTAGTTTCAATAGAAAAAACATTCACAATCTATTATGGAAGGTTGATGAAATTTGCATCAAAATAAATAAATAAATAACTTTCGATTTAGAAGGTTTTCAAAAATCACGACCATAATCAAGCATAAAAATTTAATTAGTTTTTATTTTTTATTATTTTTTTAATTTGTTTATTTTATCGGACTGTAATGCAGCGGTTCTTAAAGGCATTTGCAGTAAATGTAGATTTGTCTGTCCTTGATGAGATAGTAGTTCAAATTGAAGACGAGTTTTCAATGACACTAGAGAACCGGTAAGAAACGGCACGTGGGAGACCTCGGTATGCTTTCATAGGATGGCACAACTTCATGCTGCAGGCTGGGTTGGAAAATGGAGCTCAGTTCTTGCTGCGATATGATAGGAATCAAAACACCTTGCGAATTCTTAATCCGAACCCCTAGGGGATGTATCTATTGACAGATGGCGTTAGAAGTAAACAATTAATAACGTTACCAAGCATGTCGTATGTGTGGTAACTGTTTTGGAACAATTATTACTATATATGTTATCTTAATCTCAGTTTAGACTCTTTTGTTTTTGTTTTTACTTTTTTCCCTAAAATTGCTTTCTACTAAATATTAATCATATCATGCATAGCATTAACGCATTTCGTTTACAACTTTTGTGACACAATGTTCGTTAGTACCTTTACGTAGATGAATTCGTTTGTATTATGTATTACTCTACCTTCATTCCTTAATGTATTTTTTTATGTTCACACTGTCGGTGCAAGTCATTTTGACAAAAGGCATGAAAACATCATAATGAAGGTTTCATATACAAAAACTTAATGTGTAACGAACATCATGTAGATGTACTATTGGGACGTGTTCAAATCTCTCAAAATATTAGGTTTAACAAATCACACTTTAACGCTTCTATGTTTAAATTATTTTATGTGTTTAGTTGGTGTTTGGCCACCCGCAAAGCTCACGGGGTCTTAGGCTAATTTCAATAGAAAAAACATTCACAATCTATTATGGAAGGTTGATGAAATTTGCATCAAAATAAATAAATAAATAACTTTCGATTTAGAAGGTTTTCAAAATAAATAAATAAATAACTTTCGATTTAGAATGCAACTATCGTGACACATTCGAGCATCCCCTTACTGTAAATATTGTTATTTTTTCATAAAAAAACATATTTATCTTTTCTGTAAAAATAATTATCAGTTATTTTATTTTATTTCACCTTTTATTTAGATGTTTAGACCAATTAGCAATGACACGGTTTTAATGAAAAAAAAGTTTGATGAAAATACTGAATATCGGTTTTCGAATACAATGAGGTAAAGGTTCGTCCATAAAGAACATTTTTCCTTAAGAAGTGTGAAAAAGTCTATTTAAGCATTGCGTTTTAAATTTTAAAAATAATGTTTTAGATTCTTTTGACATTTTATAATATAGAAAAGAGTAAATTACTGTTTTAGCCATCGTGGTTTAGCCAGTTTAACTATTTCAGCTCAAAAAGTAATCTTTCACATGTTAGACCACGAGGTTGCATTTTATAACGGTTTTGGCCCCTGACACTAACTTTGTTACTTTTTTTGCAGTTAAGTGTAAGGGTAATAATGTAATTATATACCTTAGGACTAGTTTTTAATAATTACAAAGTTCTTTTAATATTTAAGATTAATGCAATTGCTCAAGTTTTTTTTTTTTATTATTTCGTTATTTTAACGATTATTATTTAACGAAATATGTTTTATATATACAATTAATATGTATTTTCGTTAAACATTTATTTTTTATAAACGTCGTTTTTAAAATCATTTGTTTTAAAACCGTGTATGGTTTTTAAAAATATTCATTTTTAAACTATTTGTTTATTAAAATCGTTCTTTTTAAAGTTGTTTTTCTTTTAAAGTTTTTTAACGATTCATTTTATACTGTTCTTTTTAAAATCAGTTATTTTAACTTTTTTAAACAACTCGTTATTTTAAGTCCTTAATTTTTAAAAGCATTTCTTTTTAAACTGTTCCTTTTAGAACCGTTTTTGAAATGGTTCATTTTTTAAGGTTTATATTCAGTTTACTTATAGCCGTTAGGGAAAAAGAACTTCGGAAAATGAACGATTTCAAAAAATCGAAGGAATTTAAAAGCGATCTATTTTAAACGAACTAATGGTTTAAAAAACGAAGATTAAAAATATGACGTTTATAAAAAAATAAAACCTTAAAAAATAAGTTAACAAGTGTAAGGACCTAAAAAACACATGAATTTAATAAACGAAAGGTTAAAAAATAACGAATTTTGAATAAACAAACGGTTCAAAGAAATGAAAGATTTGAAAAAGAAATAATTATATCAAACCCCGAAGTTAAAACACAATGTATATATAAAACATATTTTGTTAAATAACTAATCTATAAAAGGTTATAAAAACCAATGACATTTATTCTACGCATGCAATCTAAAATACTATGTGAAGAAAGCTAATCGGTTTGTTTTAAATTTAATGTATAGAATACATATGATTGTGTTTAAATGATTACGTTTGGTATTTTTCTATATTGAACCATACCAAAAGAAATCAAAATAAATATAATACTTAAAAATTAAAACACAATACCTATATAGTTTGCTCACAAATTTGTAGAAAAAATACCATTTGTAGACCAACTGTACCCTACATAATCAACAATATATTCTTAATTTCATATACTAATACTTTGATGCGTTTTCGTATAGCACACAATATCGGATCTATATATGTCAACTACAAAAAAGTAAACTTTTAGTTTAAAGGGAAAAAAAAACCATGAAAACTCATTAAAAGATACCAATAAAGTATGTAATGACGTGCTCGGATCCTACGATGTATTTTCGTTTAGTCCAAAGGAAAAAAAAAAACCATGAAAACTCATTAAAAGATACCAATAAAGTATGTAATGACGTGCTCGGATCCTACGATGTATTTTCGTATAGCACACAATTTTGGATCTATATATGTCAACTACAAAAAAGTAAACTTTTAGACTAGTCGGTATGGTGACCGAGGGATGGACGGCGACGGGGGTGGCGGCACGGGGGTGACAGAGCGGCACCGAGAAGAAAGAGGGGGGCCCACATGTGTTGCTCCGTCCTGGACGGCGAAATTCCGACGGAGAGGACGATGACTGGACGGCGACGAAAGGGGCGGTACGGTGTTCAAACCGGCGACAGACCGGGACGGTAGGGGGACGACCCCCGTACCGTGTAGCCTTATATGACAACTACAAAAAAAGGTAAACTTTTAGTTTTAAGGAAAAAAAAACCATGAAAACTATACCAATAAAGCATATAATGACGTAAACTAGTTTTTTTTTCCATCTGCGTTGTGGGACAATAAGCGGAATATTTTCTTTCTCGTAATATCTATATCACTGTTTTATTTATTTGTACATACTACTCATAAAACGATCTCAAAAAAATATATATATTGAGTCAACCAATTAAAACAAAACACTATCATACTTTTGTTAAAACTAAAACGATGGTAAGACTATAATTTTAAACCGGAGGCAAAATTGTAATTTTCAGGACAAATGAGCGTGTGCAGGCAGCCGCTTAAAACGAATAAAAATTACACCGAGCCAAGCAACTAAAACAAAACACTACCATAGTTTTGTCAAAAACACTAAAACTATGGTATGTCTGTAATTTTATATTGGGGGCAAAATCGTAATTTGACAAGTAAAAAACAAAAACAAAGACAAAACTTAAATTTGAGTTGAGGGCAAAACCATAATTTAGCTGGGAGAAGAAAAAACCAAAACCAATAATAAAACTGTAAATTTAAACAGAAAAAAATTCGTAATTTGGCTAAACTAGTGGAAAAAAACCTACCAATAACCAACTGCCACAAAGGTTGCACCCAGTGTTCCCCACCATGGGGTTTGTAGATATAAAAAATAAAATACTACATGACTAAGACTGCGGGGTATGGGGCGGGGGTTTGGGCGTGGGTGGGCTGAAAACGCCCAAGCCACCACCCCGGGTGGGCATGGGTTTGGGCGTAGCCCCTTTTTCGTGAGTTTCAAGCCGGGCGTGGGGCGGTCTGGCCAAGCTGACATGGCGGGTTGTGAATGGCCAAACTAGGCTAGCCGTTGGGCTATTTAAAAAAAAAATTTCTTCCTTTATAAATACTTTACAATATTTATCATTTTTCTCACACAAAATCAAACACATAAAACACAATCTCGCCATGAGTTCTTCAAGTTATACTGAATCGTCATCATCATCTGACGATGGGGCGGAAATATTTCTACAAACGATCGCGACGGTGGTGAATGTTATCGTTGAAAACGAAGAGGAGGAGGAAGAGAGTCAACAACCTAAACGCAGAAGAAGGTACATCGCTCGTGAACGGGTTACCGCTAACGATTTGTTGGTAAGCGATTACTTCTCAGCTAAACCCAAGTATGATGAAAAAATGTTTAGGCGCCGTTTTCGTATGAGTAGAAACTTATTTTTAAGGATATCTAGAGATCTTGAGGAGAAGTATGTTTATTTTCAACAAAAACCCGATGTAACCGGGCAATTAGGATTTACTACGTGGCAAAAGATCACGGCCGCACTTAGGCAGTTAGCGTACGGCAATAGTTCGGACATTATGGATGACTATTTAAAAATGTCTGCACGTGTAGCTAGAGAAAGTCTTCACAACTTTTGTTCGTGTATTCTAGAACTCTATAGGAAAAGATATTTGAGAAAGCACTCGTTCAGTGACATGCAACAATTATTGGAACATCACGCAGATTATCATGGGCTACCCGGGATGCTAGGTAGTTTAGATTGTAGGAAATGGGCTTGGGAACTTTGTCCTACCCAATGGCAAGGCGCTCACACGAGTGGATTTCACGGGAGTCCAGCCATCATGCTTGAAGTGGTTGCGTCCCAAGATCTTTGGATATGGCATGCGTTCTTCGGTATGCCAGGTTCACATAATGATATTACCATCATAAACCACTCGCCCCTTTTCAATGATCGAATAAATGGTATAGGACCCAAAGGAAATTTCTTTGTAAACGGGGTTGAGTACGTGTATGGGTACTACCTAGTTGATGGGATTTACCCAGAGTGGGGGGTTTTTGTAAAATCATTCATAAAACACGGTACGACGGATCCAAAGAGATTAAAGTTTAACAGGGTACAGATGGCTGCACGTAAAGACGTCGAGCGAGCATTCGGTGTTTTGAAGAAAAGGTGGCGAATATTACAAATGCCTTGTCGACTATTGGACAAGAATCAGATTGGAAACGTGATGTACACATGTATCATTCTTCACAACATGATTTTGGAGGACGAAGGTAGAGCGGTCGTTACCCACTATGATGACGATGATTCCCAACCAGGTAACGTAACAGACCAAGATAAAGCGGTTAATGAATTTTGGATCAAGTCAAGGGATATACATCACAACCTTCGATCTGATTTGGTGGAACATGTTTCAACGATTCCTGGGTTCGAAACCGACGAAGAATGATTGTTTTTTATTTTAATAATTATTATGTTTGTTTATGTATTTAAAAAAATATATGTTTTTTTATGTTTTTAATTAATTTAAATATATATTAAAAAAATGATGATGTGGCTAAGCCACGCCGGCCCAACCCACGCCCAACCCAAGCCCCACCATACCCCATTAAAACTTGGGTTTGGGTTAACATCCACGTGTCAGCAATTGCCCCAACCCACGCCCAACCCAAGCCCCACCATACCCCGCAGTCTAAAGCAAAAAAATAATAAAAAAAAAGTGGTGGCCGCCACTATTAGCCAATGGCATGTTGCTGGCCTCCACCACTAACGAATTGCATAAACTATTACCCCTCATGGGATTTGTCATCATTGGAAATGGAAATGGAAATGAATTTTAACGAGTTTTTTCCTAAAGTAGTGTTGGTAGATAAAGTATTTATCAAACTAGTGTTACTAGAAAGCTACTTACCAAAGTGGTGTTTTCTTGAATATTTAATTGTTTCCCATTCCTTATCTTATTAGATGACTCCCAATTGATAAAAATTTATTAATTATTATGTAGTGATTATTTAATCATGGTAGATGAAGAAGTGAGTTAGAACTCACTTTTAATGACTGAAAGTTTCTGATGTTGTTGCTGAAAACTCAGTTGAGTTTAGGGAGTATTTTAAGTGTGTTTAAGGGTTGTAAAAGTTGTAAACTGGTTGGAAATAAGTGGGTATTTATAGGGAGTAATTAGGGTTTGGGGTGGTTGAGCATTGAATGTAATTTAGGTGGTTTAAACATTGAAAAAAAAAACAATAAAAACATCATCAATACTGCTAGGAGTCCCTCTAGTCGAATCCATAATCCATAGAAGTCCCAATAGAAGTTTACTGACATGGCTCTTCCATCGACGATCTACTGCTCCCTATTAGTTGCAGATGCACATGCTTTGATTCGAAAGCCCTATCCGGTGATGAATCCCCAGGAAGAGAGGGCTATTGAATTCATCCTCCCTTCAGTCCAGTTTGAACCCGTCCCAACGACGAACACCTTCCTACTGCAAGGCTTTGCTCTGCCCTTCCACTAGAATCCACTCCGGGTCGGAGGAGCAGCTAGTCCAACTTCTTGAGCAGCCGAGAGATTGAAGAATGAACATTTGCTTGAATTCCTTGCCTCACCCTGAGATGAGAGGGAAGGTCGATTTGACTCGAATCCTGGACCTGATCTTTAATCCTACACCGGTTAATGATGCGATGGGAGAAGTTTTTCTTTTGTCATTTTTCATCAATGCTGGCCCAGTCGTCCATGCCCAATCCCAATAGACAAACCTTAGCCCCTAGCTCTATAATCCACACTACCCAGTCCCTGAAAGCCCTCCCGGGGGCCTAGCCCTTCGAGTCTTAAGCAGCTTTCATCGTTCCTGCGCTAATAAGACAAAGAGAGAGTCTATGCATTGAATGAATCAGTAAAGTAACAACGGATTAGTGGAATGAGGGATCAAGAGACAGATAGGGGGAGAATGGCAATCATTGGTGGACATTCCCTTGAATGAGTCACAGAGCTCTCAACGGAGTGGTTTAGGTTCTGGAATTCCATCTCTAATTGGGGCTTTCAGTTCGAAGGTTATAAAATGTGGTGCGGGTTCATCTCTCTCAACTAGTTTAGGTTCAAGGGAGGGTGATCGAGGGGACCCAGACTTTAGATCTCTTCTCTATGGCGGGAGGTCTCTTTCGTATCAAGAGTGTTTTAGGGAGGCCAGGGGAGACGAATTGGATCGAGAGGCGATGCTTATACCTCTTCTTTATCGATAGGATTCCCGTCATTTGCAGTCTCCGGCGAAGGAGATAAGGGCGAGGGACCGAACATGTTCTATCCTCAACCTCCATCCGTCATTGGTAATCTCAATTCGCTTTTCCTATTCACTAGTAGAATGCGCACTACAACTAGCAGCCCATTACTAGTAAGGGAAAAGGCTAGCTCGCAAGAGCTGATGAAAAGCCAGCAACTTGTTAGGACTAGGTTTTGGCTTGCCCCTTTCTTCTTATTAGGAAGATAGGTTTGGAACCCTATACAAGGGGCAGCTTGTTGCTCACCCCTATCTCTAAAGGGGCACACACTCGTTACCACTAAACGACGAAGCCGGAAGCGGAATGAGGGACTTGATCCCTCAACCTCAGCCTTGGCAAGGCTATGCTCTACCAATTAAGCTATTTCCGCCAGCTACGGTAGTGGCGAATCACTACTGAGCAATTCACGTATCACTTGATACGGACGACTTCTGTTTTTTCGCAGGACCACAGTCTTGACCTCTAATCGAGCTACAAACACGAGTAGGTAGGCGGCTAGGGGGCGGCAGGGTTGTGCCTTTTCAATCTGTCACACCCCAACCGATGGCGGAAACATCGGGGCGTGACATTGAGCGAAACAGATTGTCCAGGAGAAATTCATAACAACTAATATTACCAAATATTTTAACGTTACGTCCCATACCATAACATATCAAGCAAAATAGTTATTACAGACATAGTATCTCAAAGACAAATAAATTGTTTCGACAACTCAGAATTAAATGTGACGTTTCTAGACCTCCTAACTTGATTTCCATGACAGCAAGCATAGCATAAGCATCCTAAACACCTGTCACATACGTTAAAAATAAGGTCAATACACATAGTATAAAGGTGAGCATACAAGTTTGATAGTATAATAGTAGCGAAAGCGGTTTACGCATAACCTGCATGTAACACGTAGAAATGTGAAGCAAGTAGGCTATCGACAATGAAATATGCACAGACATGACTGCGAGTTGTAGAATGCGCAACACATATCACCACTATGACACGTGAAGAAATACCCTTAGCAACCCCTGTCCACGACAGGTGCTGAGTCCAAACTATAGTACTATCGTTGCTAAGGTGTCAGGCACAATCATTGTGTAAACATAACATACAAGCATTTATCGAATAACACGTATAACATGCGATAGCAGTTAGCGTATGAAAAGTGTTTGCGTTGTGTGATCAATGTGATTTGATATAGGTAACGTATGTAACACCCAAAAGTGCGTTAAGCAAAAAGGGATCGAGTATACTCACAATTGATGGTAACTACTAAACACGAACTGTATTGGATTGAAGGGAGCGCTTAGAGTGATCCTGATCAGATAACGACA
The DNA here is from genome assembly GCF_002127325.2 of Helianthus annuus. Lineage (NCBI taxonomy): Eukaryota > Viridiplantae > Streptophyta > Magnoliopsida > Asterales > Asteraceae > Helianthus > Helianthus annuus. The sequence continues at coordinate 32,536,460 of NC_035443.2, forward strand.
GTATAAGCGTTGAACAGTGCGTAAAATGGTGTCGAGTGACGTGGGACGGATAGTGATCCGATCGGATGACCGTCCAGACGGATGGTCATCCGGACGGATGACCATTCGGTCGGATAGTCCTTCGTTTGGGAAGGATGTGTTTGTGTATGAACTTTGAAGTTTTCGTTGTAGCATTTTGTAAAGTGAGAAGTGTTCCTGCATATCAGGTCATCCGGTCGGATGGTCATCCGAACGGATGACCGTTCGGTCGGATGGCCCTTCGTTTGGAACTGATATTCTTTGAAGTTTTACAAAATTTGTTTAAGTGTTTGAAACCACAAATCACCTGGACGAATAGTCGGTCAATCGGATGGTGATCCGATTGGACGGCTATCCGATTGTGCAACCCATTCATTTGAAAACTTGTAAAATCAGCTTAGAAAGTTTGCGGTTTGACCAAGACGGCTCGACAACGTGTTAATCAACAGAAACCTCAACAAGTCCAACTCATCCGTTCGAACGGGAATCACTCTATTCAATCCAAACCAACTGTTCTTGACCGATATTCATGTTCAACCCGGGAATCCGTCGTCTTCTCCGATAGGAATCCATTCTCAGTCCGGCACTTCACTATAACACGAGTAGAAGGCCCGCACGAGCTCAGATTCTATCGGGTTTAAGTGAAAAGTGAAGAAGGTTTGAAAAAAAGTTTGAAACATTTGAAAGACGTTTAGATTTAGGTGAAATCAGTGTTTAAACATTATGGAAATCCTTTAGATCTGAGTTGTTCTTGGTGGAAATGAGGTCACTTTGGTGTTCGTGAGAACCCATGATGACATCATCCTAGAACAGCCCAAATCCAGAGATTTCATGGTGAAAAGTTGTGACTTGTTGGTGAAATTGATGAGAAAGTGTGTAAAGATCACGGAAGTACAATATTTGGAGTAGAAACTTACAAGAATCACGAGGAATCGAGGGAAAAGTGGCTGAGAATGCGAAGGGTCGGAGGGGAGCTGTCACATCATGAACAGTGATGTGACAGGTGAGTATTTATAGGGGAAGGAGGAGAAGAGGCGGTGTAGAGTGATTCGATCGGAGGGCCTTCCGATCGGATGGCCATCCAATCGGATGGTCATCCGGATCTGGACGGATGACTATTCGATCGAATGGTCCTTCGATCGGATGGCTCGAGTGAGTTGGTTTCCGACTTTTCGTTTCGTGCGTTGAGCGTTGCATTGCGTTGCGAGTAAGCGATGCGATGGTATTAAACAATAGTTACACAAATAACATAACTCCTAATAATCATAAAAGTATTACTTAGTTTTGGTGTTCGCGATGAGATTGCGTTGTGATAGAGTTGCGATTGCGTTTGCGATTAACACCTTTAACATAAATAAGCATGCACAAGTAACACATAATTTCACACACACGTAAAACAATATGCAGAACAGCGATTCAAGTTGCGATGCAATAGCGATGAGATAGCGTTAAGTAGATTAGCGTTTAAACTGCATTTATTGCATTGTTACTTCACATAATACAACTAAGGTAGCGTAAACTAAAGTATCGATTATTGGGGTTCGAGAGTACAAGAAATAATTAAGCAAGGAATAACAGATCTGATTAGCAACCTTTTCTTCCTTTGACTTTGACTTTGACTTGTACTTTGACTTCACAAAGTCGGGTTGTTACACAATCAATCTCCAGCCACTCCGCTATTGGTGCGAGCTGTAAGGAGTCTTGATCTCTAGTTAAGCTGGGGCGTCATCTGTCTTTTAAATTAAGTCATTTCCTAAGATGGCTCCTCTTATTCTTTCTACGATAATCCAAACTGCAAGCTCCACGAGTCTGCTCGGAACCAGTCGATTCCTGAGCCATTCTTTCTCCCCTATCGGTTGGCCTTTGCCAGCCACTAGAGCAAGTAAGAGAACCTACAGTGAATGCCGCAGATTTTGACCGGATTGTACACCTTTGTGTCTGGCTATGTATATGGATGTGCATAAAGAAGGGACGAGGCATCTCTATCCTTTTTTAGGGGAAGAGGGAGGGAAGAAGCTGCAGCGGTACCTCACGAACTTCTTACTAGAGCAGTACAATAGGCTCGAGTGTTTGGATGCACGTCTTTTGTTCATATTCCTGCGCAGTTAAGAGAGAAATTGTGCCCAAGGAAACCACTTGTGTCTTTCTTGGATATGCTTAGTCCGGGTATAGACGCTATGACATGAAATCCAAGAGACTCGATGTATCCTTGATTGTTCTCTTTAATGGGGGCGCTTCATCTTTTCCTTAACCTAATTAATAACCCCTGGGGGAGAATGATGATGGAGATGTATTGCGGCCTTCTCCTGTTCATCAACTCTAACTGCATTCTTCTGCAGTTGATGTTACGGATCAGCCTCACGCTTCAAGCAGCTTTGCTCAGCATCTTCTATCAATTGTCAGCCTGTTCAGCTGACCTCAGAGGATTCCAGTCACCCGACACAGCATGTTTATTCTCGGCAGCGATGATAGTCTCTTTCCCAGGTCAGACTACTCCATAAGATCAGCAGTCTAGCCCAGTTGCTTCCCTTTTAGGCGATTCCTCTAGTTAAAGAGTGAATTCAAGAGTTCCAGGCAGGCGATAGGAGCTTCGGGGGGATAACATGAATCGTATAAGTCTGAACCCTATTAGTTATGTGCTTCCCCCTTCAAGAGTTGGGCTACTACCCTAATCAAGTTCTTCCTAGCGTATAGTTTTGGGCAGATTGAGTCTTTCTCTAATAGTTAGATTAAGCATTAGGCGCAACTTCGACTATAAAGCATCCCGTTAATCTCTTCTCTTTCTGTCTTCAAGCTTCAAGCTTTTGCCTAAGAGCTCGGATTCCAGTCCTATCGTTAGAAGGCAGCATAGTTGGAATTTCTTCCTGCGGCAAATAAAGGAAGAGAAAGGGCTCTCTAATGCCTTATTTGTACGATATGATGCAAGCAAGGAATCCTATTAGAGTGATGCAAGTCAGCCTATAAGATGAAACCGAAGATACTAAGCCTAGAATCAGTCGCTCTCTATATCAATTTATCTTTAGCAAGAAGCCCTGTGAAAGCTATCAGATAACGACTTTATAGAGGTCCCTCGCTGATGCCTTCATTTTTTTTCATCTCTTTATGATGCTATCTTCCTTTAGCCAGACTTCCTGCATTACTGTGATTAAGAGGAAGCGCTAAGGTCTATCATTTCCTTAAGTTAAGAGTGAAGGACGGATACTGGCTCTTTAGGACTTATAGTAGCTGCTCTTCTGGTAGTATAGCTGGTAGCTCTGCTTATGCTAGCTCTCTTCTTTCTTATGAGAGAGATTCGCAATAGGGGCATTTCTCTGTAAGAAGGCTTGTTACAACTATCAGGTATAGGGGATTTACTTCACCTTGAATCATTATCGATATATGGCTTTCTTTTCAGCCGCTTTCCTATTTCATTAAGGTAGTTTGCTAACTTAGTGCTTTCGCTAAGGTGACGAATTTAATGAAACTTTCATTGTTGATCAGAGGAAAGAGAAGACCTCGATAAGGAAGAAGAACAAGAGCTACATCGGCAGGACTCTCTGCAAGTGGAAGGTCGTGTAGGGGCTCTTGGGAAGCTCTTTTCTTTATACCAGAAGGAAGATGGTCGAGGAGATCAGTAGCTAGAAAGCTCCTTTGGGAGAGCAAGGTAGCAAAAAGTATATTACAAAGTACATCACTATTAAGTCAACTACAGTAGTCTCATGAGCATGTAACATCCCCAAGCTTCAAGAGGAACCAAAGAGAAGAATACTCTGTAGGAGCAGCAGTAGTGGCCGAGCATCAGTCATTAAGTGAATCAGTAGATGCCCGCGCACGTGAGCAGCAATCACTTCATTGCAGCAAGACAAAAGTAGCATATGTCACATGGTAGATCATATCCAAGCAGAGGTTCACAAGAACGAGCACAACTTCACTCAGAACTTGTGACAAAGACTTGGTGTGCATCAGAACACGACTGAAAGCCCTTGCTGCTTCTTCATTCCAGGTGAAGCTATCTTTATTCAGTAAATTGGTCAGTGGCTTGCTGATAAACCCCATACCCCTTTCAAAATTTTAGGTAATAGCATGTTAAACCCAGAAAGCTTCTCAACCCCTTGACAGTAGTGGGTTATGGCCAGCTCAACATGCTGTCAATCTTGTTTTTATCTGCTGATACCCCTTCACTGCTCACCACATGCCCGAAATAATCTAACCTTGCCTGATCGAAAGAGCATTTCGATTTCTTCACAAACAATTTGTGGTGTTTTAAAGTTTCAAACACTAGCCTCAAGTGTTGCAAGTGGCTATCTAGGCTGTCACTGTCAATCAAGATGTCATAAAAAAACCAGTACAAATTTCCTCATATAATCCATTAAAACCTCATTCATGAAAGCCTGAAATGAGGCTGGAGCATTAGTTAAACCAAAGGGCATAACTATGAACTCGTAATGGCCCTGGTGAGTTCGAAATGCAGTCTTGTGTATATCATCTTCAAACACCCGAATCTGATTGGTAACCACTTCTCAAATGAAGCATCGAAAATATCCTGCTACCATGTAATTCATCAAGCAATTCCTCAATTGGAAATTTCTCTTTCACGGTGATGGCATGGAGTGCTCGATAATCCACACAAAATCTCCAGGTATTGTCCCTTTTTTTTCACTAGCAACACTAGAGAGGCATAAGAACTCACACTTGCCCTGAGAATACCACTTAACAGCATCTCCTTGACTTGTTTTTCTATCTCAGCAATTTGGATGTGGGGGTATCTGTAGGGCCTTACACTCATAGGCTCACTACCAGGTTTTAAGGGAATGTGGTGGTCGTGATTCCTCTTAGGAGGAAAAGGTCAGGCTAGTTGCTAAAGGCTTTGGCTTTACTCAAGGAAAAGACTTGATCCAGCAACACCACTTCTAATATAAGTGACAGAATTTCTAAACATAGGTCGAAAGGGACAACATAAGCACACGACAGATTAACTGTTTCAAAACAATCCTGCTAGTTAAACATACTTGTGTACAAAACAAAACATCCAAGCATCATAGATATTAGAGTAAAATACCAAAATAGTTCCTGAGTTTAGGCCACTTTGCCACTTAAGTCCAAAAAATAGAACTTTTTGTATCTGGGTCCCTGAGGTTTCATTTTTGTTGCCATTTTCATCTAATTAGCAAACTGGGTTAGAACTTTCTGTTAAATTCTCCCCTTTTTGCCGTTTTCCTCGGTTAATTAAAATATGTTATAACATAAAATGACGATTATACCCTTCATTTAAATAAGGAAAACGACAAAAGGGGGAAGTTAGAAGAAAATTCTAACCCAGTTTGTCAAATTGGATGAAAATGACAAAAACAATGAAACCTCAGGACCCAAATACAAAAGGTTTCATATTTTTCGATTGAAGTGGCAAAAGTTGCCTAAACTCGGGGACCATTTTGGCATTTTACTCTAGATATTAACATATTTGATACACAATATATGCAACAACATAGAGCTAACCTATATATCAACAAAGAACAAACTCATCCTTCTGCTTCTCTGACATCAATACAGCCAGTTTTAGTTGACCGAGCTGACAAAGCCTAGCCGGATTCTTAAATACAGTAACTCGAGCCCTTTTATCACCCAACAAAACAAAACGGGCTATGCTAAAAGAGTCACCTTTCTTAACTGCAAACTGCCACTCTCTAACTGATATCTCAAACCAGTCCTTTGTTTTAGAATCAGTTGTTTTGACTTCAATGTATTCCTTCCGGTTTTCATCATCACAAACTTCAATATCATATGGTAGCCAAGTTTCACTACATTCATTTACCCATTTCACAACTTTGATACCCATGTTTTTATAGTAGTTAAAAGCCAGTTCCTCACCTCGTCTCCCTGTAAGAGACGCCTGTTTCACATTGACTCGGCCATGTGAAAGCTGGTCCTTCTGGTTAAAACCCAAAAACCCATCTTGGTCAACCAAATCATGTTCAACAATGATCGTGTCAACCGCGTTTGTTCCCCCGTGACCCAAAAAACCATCTTGGTCAACCAAACCATGTTCAGCATCGACTGAATTAACCGCGTTGGTTCCATCATGACCCTCATGGTTCAAACACTTAGAAGCATGTAGACTTTCTGCATCATCAGTAGTTGGTACATTTAGATCAACTCGCTTAATTACATATTGCATCTTCGATTTATTAGCACGCGAGGAAATGGATTTAGGGGGATTCTGGCTTCTGTTACTTTGGGATGATGAACTGGGCCTAACGGATCTTTTAGGAACACCTTTCGTAGCTGATGACTCCCATAGATTGAATTGACCATACTGGTTCTTCATCTGATAGCTTTGGCACCTTCTGACTATTCAAGATGAAACTTTCTATTTGTTTCTCTTTAGAACCCGATTTATTCATACATGTAATCATGTGAAGAAAATTTGCCAAGTGTAGGTCAGGATCACCGTTGACTAAAAAACGAGAAAGCTCCATGAATATCGAATGAGAATCTAAGTTACGAGTTACAAACAAAATCTCATGTTGTATGTATCAATACAGAAACAACAGTTTAGTTCAAACCTGAACTTTACATTGTGGTGGTTAATATTTGACATTTGACATTTGACATTTGACATTTGACATTGAATATAATACAATTATCAACTACTGTGAACAGTAGTTTGACTTATTTTTTTTATTTTGTCTTTTTTGTCTTTTTTATGGTTGTATACATTTACCTTTTAAATTTTAGTATTAACACTTACAACCCCTTAACTTCTAATTTTTTAGAAAATAGGTCATATATAATACGTTTTCGATTGATCTACATTTTGCCGTAAAATTTTTACGGAACACCGCGGCAACGCGCGTGGAAATTTACTAGTTCATATGTAAAAGGTATTATACCTGAAGAAGGCAGATACAATCATGTCTCTTCTTTGACACCAACTTTGACCTCTTTATAACATTCTTGTAATACAACTTTTCAACAACAACAATCTGCAGCCGATTTACTTTCTCAAATCCAGCCAACTTGAGTTGAAGATATCTTTCACGATACGAATTAGAAATGTAACGTTGAGCGTAAGGAAGGACCCAACTCACCAATGAAGTTTCATAGCTATTGTCTACTGGCTTGTTACATATTGCTTCACGAGTAACAACCTGCGGTAGATAATAAGTTGTTTACATCAATAAAGATTCGCCCATGTGTTTCATGTTAACAAAAACATTTTTTACAACAAAAAATAGAGGTGGCAAAATGGTCAGACCGAGCGGGTTGAATGACGGGTGGAAACAGATACTTTTTGGTACAAGCCAAAATGGGCTACTTTGATAAATTATACTTGTCATAAAGAACACTTTAATTCTTTTCGAAAATTATGACCTAACCTCTGAAAGGGCGGGAATTTCAAGATTTTCGTAAGAAAAGAGATCTTCACTTCAAGCATCACCTTTTCTTCGTCAGTAAGTTGACATAAACAAAAAAAAGTTAATATTATTCAACTTCTCAAATTCATCAGCAAGCTTTGCATCATCACACCAACACACGAGCCCAAATGATGAATGTAATGAAACCCATTTATCTTGTGTAGTCGGAAGCACCTTCGTTTTCTTTTCCTCAAGATTTCTTATCAACAATTCAAGATCTTCAAAACTCAAAGCCCCAGATTTGAGTCCATCACTCCACTTTAGAAAAATATCAAAAACCTGTCAAATGTATTGATATTGAGAAAATGCCATCAGATTTGAGTCCATCACTCTATTTATGTTTTCTGACCCATTACCAACCTTCCATTTACCCACCTCTAAGTCAAACATTGACGTGAAAAATCTTACCTTTTTGGCAGCCTTCAACGGAGTATTTACTGCCCAAGCTACCCCATCAGTCAGGAACCACTGTTTGGTAAGCATGAGCTCCGATACAAGTGCGTACAACTCGACCATCTCACCATCACAACGAGTTAACATACCCATCACTTCATCAATGGTAGTCTGATGTGACTTGATGGCCCTGTCACGAGCCCTCTCAAGCTCAGCCTTATCTGACAAAAGAAACAAAGGATTTAGAAAGGAGTAGAAAAAGAAAACAGTAAAGAACGTATTACGAACGTACTGCTAATCAAGCGATGATGATCGGCCCCAGAAGTTGGTCGTAAGAAGTCTGCATCTCCTTTAGCTCTGCTTTGCTTCTCCCTTCGACATCAGATAGTTTTTTTTCCAAGTTACCAAACTTCAACTTGAGAGCCTCCAAGTCCTGAAGAGCCTTGTCCCGAGCTTCATGAGCAGCTGCAGCCGAAGCCTATGAAGATTTATTAACCCCTTTTGCTTTTGAGACCTGCTCCTTCAGATGATCCACCTGAGATCGAAGAGATGAGAGCTCCTGCTTGGTTTTCGAGCGAACATTATCCTCGTTCTTCAAAGAGGCGATTCCGCGCTCAAACCTACCACAATTCGATTCCGATTCAACCCAACGCTTATAGGTTTCCACCACCAGAGAGTTAGATTGGGCTTGATTCAGCATCAGGGCATTTCCAAGCTCTGGACCACTCATCTTCCGGTAATACGCATGCTCAGCAGGAGTTCCGAGATGAAACAAAGCCATCTTTGCCGATAGAGCATCCATGATCCTGTCCTTATTCGCCAACGACCAATCAGGGATATACTTCTCCAGAGCATGAGCAGAGTCCACATCCACAGCATCGCCCGAACCTAGCTCCCGGCATATAAAAACAGCTTCAGTTTCATACAACAAAGGGGACGAAGAGGCGCTATCCCCACCATCAATCGGTTGAGGGCTTGGCCTCGAAACATTAGAAGCGACCCCCATTGTGGGCTTACCCGAGGGAGAAGGTTCGATTTTTTTGAAAGATAAGGGATCAGGTATGTGGATGTCTTCAATAACCTTGGTGGTCGGCCCCCCAAAAATATCGGGCTCGTTGGAAGATTGACCGGTTGATCCCTTGGAGTCTTGCCACCATGAAGATGAGCATATAAGTTATCTAATAAGCCTCCGGTTGTAGAAAACCCGGTAACCTGATCGACTTCGTCGTCCTCCAACGTGATTGTCTTAAAATCCAACTTTTTCTTCTTCAGTGTTTTTGGATTCGAATCAGCCTTGGAAGAAGTAGTCCGTTCTCTTTTCAAGCTAACTTGAGGACGCGCCTCAGCATCATCACCATCACCTTCATCTTCAACATTCACTCCTTCATCCTCCATAGAGAGGTGTTCAGAACCGTACAAAATAATCTTGGAATCAGACCCCTGCGCTCCGCTTGACTCAATTCTCTTTCCTTTGTCACCAGCAACCAACGCAACCGCCTGAGCCAGAGATACATTCACCGTCCATATCGAAGGAACTGAGCCCGAACCACCTTGTCCAGCTGAACCTCCTTGATTGACCGGGGCGGTTGGTTCTCTAATTTGATAAAGATGTCCTTGCACTACACTCAAATACGGCGGATCGCCTTTCGGTGTCTTGGTGGCTCGAACATCAAGTTTGGTGGAATCGAAGGATTTCAACCTCAGAGCATCTTTCAAACCCATAGCTGCACAAAAAAACAAATAATATCCATAGTCCGGCGTAATAGAAGCATACAACATGCAATAAAATAATCAATAAACAGTACGAGAAACACCGTATCTAGTTAAAAGTATAACTAACCCTCTCCGTTCCACCTAAGGGTAGGATACCATTCCGGTTTGGCCCAGATCGTGCTTATCCGTCCCATGACAAGAATGTGTTCCGGATACTTTTGTACGCGCTCGGCTTCCTTGATCAAAGTCGCATATAAATTTTTATTAAATGAAAAGTCTTCAGGAAGAGGATCTAGGAGGCGTGACTTTTTCAGTCTCCATGACATCTCGGGCGGAACGCACCGGTCATCAACCAGGAAGAAACGGCCTTTCCAATCTTTTAAGCTGGAGGTAATCCACATGTAACAACAGGCATTTTTCTTCCTAACTTCAAAGGTATACCAGCTACCGCACCGATTCAGCTTATAAAAAGCCCGGAACACATTCAAATCCGGGTCAGAATTCAAACCACGACAAGCCAGCTCAAAATGACACACCCTGGCGAGGCCGAAAGGCTTCATTTGAGAGAGATGGACCTCATGAAACAAAAGAACTTCGATCAAGAACTTCGTCAAAGGAAGACGATAGTTACAGTAATCGAACAACCTGGTATAAACACATATTTTTCCTGGAACGAACGGATATATGGTCGTATCCTTCGCAGGAAGAACAGGGTTCAACGAACCGGACAAGTTGCTTTTATTCGCCAAAGTAAGAAGGAGATACTAACCTGATCAGATTATCTGGTTTAGAAAAAAGAAGAGGGAAAGGAACAAGATCAAGCAGGTAAAAAGTAAAAAAGGAAATAACTTTTTCTATTTATAAAGGATTTTCTCCACCGCCGTAGGGCGTCCAATAGAGAGTTGACACGTCATGATAACTGATAGAAGTCAAACGTCGCGTCAGATAAAGAGAAGATAAAACGACCGACAGTCATATAACAAAGGTCACCGCCAAAATTCAAAATTCAAAATTCAAAATTCAAAAATCAGCGAAACCAACGGCAAATAAAGGCCCCGAATCACCGAATCTTCGCTACTTAGTTCGAAGCTTTTGCTAAACAAACGCTACGAACTAGGGGGACTTGATGAGGATACGTCCTTGGTCGGACCGAATGCCTGATGAACACATAATCGAACCGAAAGCTTAAAGGATCGGTCGTACCTAACACCATAGACGGAGCAATCTAACACACTGCTCTGGCTTAACTAAGTGGGAGCCCACAGCTTTAACTGCCATGACAATGACTGGTCCGACCCTAACTAACTCGCCATGTCAGCATCCCCCAAAAATATAAATACCCCGCCAAGACTCCACACCAAGGGTAATCGCTACTTTCTCTCTCTAAACTCCTCTCTCTCTCTCCCTCTCTCTCCCTGGCCTATTTTATCCTCACAAATACTTATTCTCACGCCCGAGCTTGGTCACAGAGAGGCCCCCTCCCTGTGACGAGGCTAACGGTGTGTTTCTTTCCTTGTGATCTTGCAGGTTCTTGCCAAGGTCATCTGAAGTTCTGCTCAAACCAGGTCGGGCCAATTGGTTTTGAGTCTTCAGTTAGCAAAAATCTTCATTGTTGTTTAAAGCATTTAACATCGACCTTCATAATCATCGTCTATATTTTTAAACTTTCATACATGCTTAACCAGGTTGTACCCTAGGCATAAATAGTTGTACATTCACATAGAGAACAACTAACAGAGTTCTATAGTCGACTTCGTTTATTTAATCATGGTTTTAATGAATAGAATATCAACATGAACCAAGCAACATCAAGCATCAAATGTCAACAGATTCATACGGTTTCATTATCAACATTCCTTCATGTTTATCACGCGTCACAGTTTAAAACAACATTCAGCAGATCCAACTTACACTAGGCGTATCATCATCAAGCACACAATTAAAGGCAGCGTTCTAACCTGGTTCCAGTTCGTATCGGTATGTGTTGGACAGAGAAACAGAGCTCCGAGCAGTGGAGACACGAGCCGCCGTTGAGTGACCGGAGCGTATCTAGATCGCTGAAGGTTTAAATGGAGATAGAGAGGTTGAGCGCATAGTCGGAAAGGGGTTCCCCGATGATGGTGGAATAGATGTTGCAGGTTTGTTTTTGGAGAGGAAAGGATTATAGAGAGAGGAGGAAATTAAGGAGAGAGAAAGAGAGAGAGAGAGAGAGAGATGTCTAGGGATTGTTGTTGTAATTGTCAAAAAATTCCATGATGTGACGGCTGTTTTGTATTTATATTTGTGGTAGAATGGATCGCACACTAATAAGTGTGCTCCCATTCCTATTGTGCGATCCTAGTAGGGTTTAATGAGTATGATCTTGGCTTTGTGTTGGGCCGGTCACAAGGGTGTGAGACTCATTATAAGTGTAGTTCAAAGTAGAGGGTAATGGGGTGATATGTTATTTGTTTGTTTATCACAATTAATAAAAACTATATTATCATGTTACACACATAGTCTCAAAAGTCCATATATTACTTATCATTTAATAATTTCACATTACGGTAACGTACAATATAGTCATGCGGGGAAAACCCAAAGTGTCGCAGAGATACTAGGTTTTTATACTGTTTGATATCTGGGGTATTATTTTTGGTCTTCTGATTTCGCGTCAGCAATGGCCTAGACCTCGTATAATATTTTGTGTGCTTTAAAAGCTTTCCCTCTACATAAAAATTGAAAAATATCGAAAGATATAAATCAAGTGCAGTTGTAAAGAAGATTCCTAAGTGGAATACACCTTTAAGTCGAGCCTTTATCTCTTTGACTGAACGGTAGTTCATACTTGAGCTCTCAAGGCCTCGCACTAACCCAGAGTACAGATATCAATATAGTATATTCACCTGTAAGACTGAATCTAGGGAATTATGATACGGGAGTATATTTTGAGGTGGGACACGCGGATAAGTTAAGTTCTTAAAACACTAAATCTCGTATCTTGAATCAGTTGAAGTTTGTGTGAAAATTTAAGTGGATCGGTATACTGAAAATCTAAGTGAATCGTTTAGAACTTAAAGTGTTTATAGCTCAACGTTGCTAGTGATTCGTCTTAAATTGATATGATCCCCTGACGCGAACGCAAACAAAAATATTGTCTGTAAATATTTCTTTACTACATTTCATTAAAGAAAAATCACAAAAAGATTTTCAGAGTGTTTTAGTATAAACTTTGAAAAATACAAAAAAAAAAAATTGTTTCTACTTTATTTTCGACAACCGATGTCTGAAAGCTGAGTTTTAAAATCTTAGTATGTTGAACATGTTTCAGAAATTAAACAAGTTCATTAATTTGAAACTTGAGGTTTTAAAATAAAAATTCTAAAAACAGTTTGTGCAAATCTCCAAGTTCATTAATTTGGACTTGGTTGATAATCTGTAAAGAATTTGGATGCTTAACTGTCAAATATAGAGTTATTTGATAGGGGGAGTAGAGTCAGGCAATCTTGGGAGTTTTAATGTCATACATCTATGTTTAGAGCCAGGTTACCAATTCTAGATGACCTAAAAGCTTTCATTGTAAAATATTTATGTTTAGAGCTAGGTTTACGATCTTGGACCTAAAGTGTTAAATATTTTACAACTGGTTTGAAATTGTTAGCTTTTCAGATGATAAGCCAAATTACGATCCTGATAGCTGAGGCTAAGGGGGAGTTTAAAGACGAGCACAAACCAGGTGACGATCCTGAAAAGTCGCCGAAAGCTTAAAGAAAGGGGGAGCCTGGAGAGAGAGAAAGTTTGCTGAAAGGGGGAGCAGCTGAAGTTATAAGCAGATCCAAGGGGAGTCTGTTAAAGTAAAAGGGAAAGTCTGTGGTGCTGAAGATGTTAACACTTCTGGAAGACTCAGAAAGAGAGAAGATAGAAAACTACGAGATTGATTATAGTAATATCCAAGGGGGAGTCTGTGGTGCAGTATGTCTATCACTTCCGTCAATCACGTATCGTAGCTTAATAAGATGAGACAAGATTGGTGCTGAACAGAGTAAAATATAAAGTTCATGCATGTTATAGTTAGTTCGTAAGAACGGACCTAATAGGTTCGTACGAATAGACTGAATATTGAATATGTGGGTTCGTAACATGTAGGTTCGTACGAAGAGAGTGGGTTCTTACGAACCAAGGCCCGTTCATAGGTAGTTTAGTACGAAGCCACTATGTCTATATATAGAGGTGTAGGGTCTTGTTCATTTGTAACTTTCGAGCATTAAAGAGGCGAAGCTCTGCTCATTTGTGTTCGTGGTTCTGTACTTGTCAATCTTATACAAAACAACATTTAATTACATCTTTGTGTTCAATCTACCCACGTACTTGGATTCCGCACAAGATGCGTGTTCATTGCATTCAACGGTTAAGGAATCGATCCTCAAAGCGAATCCACATAGACGCCCATCATGCTCGTACTGAGGCCCTTCTCATGCGGTCGATCCAAGGCGATATATAGGCGACTAACGAGCATGGTCGGACCCCATTGCCGATACCGACATTGCCTCCTAGCCCTGGACAGGATCCGGGGTCATCAGGCACGACTCAGGATCCGGGGCCCTCAGGCACGACTCAGGAGCGTTAGGATGCGGATCCAACGGTTTAAGATTGTTATACTTTTTTTTGTATTTTGATTGTTTATGTATTTTGGACGATGTCATCTATATATATATAAACTTATTATATAGTTAAATTTGCAGTTTCAGTTTATTTATATTTGTGATTGTTTAGATTGGTTTGCTTGGTTACGTATAATGTATAATGTTATAATACTACACATTGTGAATACATCAACATAAAAAATAATACAAAATACAACTACGTTACGGCACGATACAGTACAAAGATGATACGATATCATACGACACGTCATGATAAAATATAACATAGTTAAAAATGTGATACGATATGTCACGATACGCTATAATACGTCACGATAAAATATAATAAAGTTAAAAATGTGATAGATACGTCACGATACGTTATGATACGCTACAATACATCACGATAAAATATTAAAAGTTAAAAATGTGATACGATATGTCACGATACGCTATAATACGATACGTAACGATATAAAAAATAAAAATTTTAAAACTCATAAAACAAAAATAACTAACAATAAGCACGAATAACCAAACCCAACACACCAAAACCTCAAAAAATCAGGACCTCAATACGGATCGTATAGTCCTATACGATCCGTATAAGACGCCCGCCAGACATACGCTGACCCTGTCAGTCTGTCATGTCTTAATTTTATCCAATATGAATCGTATAGGCCTATACGATCGAATGTCAAAGTGTGAGGATAGATTCACCGGTGTGCGAATAGAATCTCCGTTTAATTATTAAAGGCAAAACCATTCTCAATTCCCATGAACGAATATCTATTTTATTCAAAACCATACTATTACTATGATATGACAAACTTAATTTGTATGTATATGCATAGTGATAGCTTTTTAATTATAGATGTTTATAGATTTAAAATTAAAGTCGATACTAAATTATTTCAAGTATTTGGACACACATTATGTTATTGATTTGAGAGTGAATTGCAAGTTTTGTCCTTTATCTTTAGGCTATTTTGCAAGTTTTGTCCTTTATGTTTAAATTTGACGAGTTTTGTCCTTTATGTTTAAAAATCAAGCACGTTTTATCCTTTGGGCCTTAAAAATCAAGCACGTTTTGTCCTTTATGTTTAAAAATCAAGCACGTTTTGTCCTTTATGTTTAAAAAATCAAATACGTTTTGTCCTTAAAAATCAAGCACGTTTTGCCCCAAAGGGTAAAACGTGCTTGATTTTCAAACATAAAGGACAAAACTCGTCAAATTTAAACATAAAGGACAAAATTTGCAAAATGGCCTAAAGATAAAGGACAAAACTTGCAATTCACTCTTGATTTGATTGACTAGTTAATGAGAAGGTGTGGCAAATGGATTGATCATCACTTGCCCTTTCTTCTTCTCTGGCATACAAAACACCACAGCCATTAAACCAGACTTAACCTTCTCAGCGATCATGATTATAACACAAAACAAAACCCTACAAACCACCACCATCCCAAATATTATCAACAAATCAGTCCACTTTGAATAACCCATTTCAACTTGCCATTTCTCCCTTAATATATATTCTCCATCGATAACTTTTTGCACCCCGGCTTCTTTATAGACATACATTACCCCTTCAAACTCGTTCTTGAACAGTCCTTGATAGGCATACTTGTGAAATCCAATGTAAAATAGAGGGTATTTCCAAAACGGGTAAGGTAAATCATTGGGTAAGCGAAAGAACCCACCACCTAGAATCATGAGGCCTTGAATCCCCGCACCTACTATGATTCCCATTAAATAATTCGGAACTATGCTTGCGACGATCATCATAAGGCTCTCAACTACCAACATACAAGAAAATAGTACCGATGTGTAGTATGCAAAGTGATCCAATCCGTCACGAAGTCCTGCTAGGTAGTATGCTAATGTCCCTGGAATCACGGATACTAGTAACAAGTATGGAATTGAAGATAGGGTGTTTGCTATAACAAAAGCCCCGGTTGAGTAATGTCCATTTAATCTTTCACGTTCGAATACTTTCATGTCCTCCACAAATGAGGGGAACCCCCCTATGGCCATGAATGTTAAGAATGAAGCCACAAACATTAGCATCGAACTTCTAGCCTGCAAGTATTGTTAGAAAAAAAAGGAAAATATATTTTGAGTGACAATAAAGGGATCAGCTTATTAATCACAGCTAATTCACAGTTCATCAATCATGTATTTTTTTTCCTTTTTGAACTATGTAAATTCCTATATATTGGAGTTTCTTTTCATTGTAAAATTATTAGAAAATAAACAGAATTTCAAACCTTTTCATGAATTCTCTCTCTGATTATTAACAAGTATGTATCCATAATGCATGTGAGGAAGTGTATATCCATGGTGTATAATAACATATTTTTTTTTAATTTGTAGCTTGACTAGAAATAATTGAGTTTATTTGGCAACCCACCCACCCACCCACCAGGTTTGCTTAATTTTTCTAATAATTCAAAATAAATAAATATTGAATTGAATTTCATTGCCTTTTAATATTTCTAATAATTCATTCACATTTAATTTTGTTTTTTCTTAAATAACTTATAACATCTATGTTTTTTTTTTCTTCTAAAATCCAAATACATGTTTTGTTTTGTTTTGTTCTTTTTATCAATATTCGGATAGGGATATGTTTATTAGTGAACAAACTCCTTGATAGTGAACACTATGGAACTAATCCTAGCTCTTGATTATCAATACACAAGTGTAAATTAATGACCAAAATTTGATAATGAAAATACAACAGTGTATTTTACGATTTAGGGATATAAATCAATGGCCAGGATTTGTTCACTTAATTCACAAATACACCAATGTTCACTCTATAACTCCACCCTATTCTGATATATCTATCTTTTATTGAAAGCAAATCAAAATGTCAAGATAAATAACTAATAAACAATTTTTTGTATTTAGATTTTTTGAAATGCAAACATTACATGAAATTAAAGAAAACCCCAATTATATGCTAAATAAATTATTGGAAAATAATAAGAAATTCAACATTAATAGATCTAGTCTGCTCCCTCTACAAGCTAACTACCTACAAACCAACATGTTCAAAAAATTTATTTACCCATATCAATTTCCTCGACCACCTATTAATCAAAAAATTCTATCATAGGAAAACTGAAATTGCATCAATTAGATCGATCCAACTATTGTATTACCAACAATATCTAAAGTAATATAGTTTTGTTACCTCAACTGAACTATAACTGGACCCAACTTTATAGTAGAGTGTTCCAAGACCTAAGGACAATGCTAAGTATATAGCGAGGCGCAACCAGTAGTAGCCAAGATCACGATGCATGTTGACGAAAGACCTCTTCGTGAGTACAAGAGATTGGGTTGAGAAGTTAGCATGGTCCTTAATATTATCATGTGCTGCATCACCCTATAAATACCCAAGAAAATATCCATCTTTTATTATTACCAAAAGCAAAACAATCTCTGTTATGATTTTACTTTGATATTAATGAATTACTACTTCACCTTCTCGCAGATTTCGGTTATGTTACTGTTAACTTCTTGGTAAGTAGTAGATGACTTGTAAGAATCTATTAAGATATTAATAACTTCCTCTGTAGCTATCCTTTCAGCTGAACCTTGTTCAATGTCCTGTGAATCAGCTACACATTAGATTTCTAGATATTTTTCAAAAATACATATGTTCTTTCCAACCCTGCATCTTTAAAAAACATCTATATATACCCTATTATCACCACTTTTTACACTTATTTTTTAAAATCAAAATCATTTTATACCAAAATATATTATGTTAATTTGATTTATTTAAAATAAAAACTATATTTGAAAAATATATTAGAACCTTTATAGAATTTGAGGAAGTCTTTAATTTTAAAATTAAAAATTTAACATCACAAAAAACAAAAATCTCATCAATTAAAAATAAAAAATTATATTAAGTAAATTAATTAAAGAGTCATATTTTTTTTTGAACGGCAAAGAATCTCACGTGTAAACCCACCCTGCTCGGCGCTATGTCGAAGTTCGACTCCTCGACCGCCATGAAACCGTGCGCCCCGATGCGCGGGAACCGGATAGAATCCGTAAACCCTCGCCCCGCTTAAGGTTCGAACCCAGGATTAAAGCACAGATTCATCCCTTCACCCAGATGTCCCTCGAAAATGACCCACTCGAAAATGACCTAAGCGAGAATCGAACTTTCGTCTCCACTAGGGAGGGCAGACCAAATTATCACTAGACCAAGTTCTCAGGACAATTAAAGAGTCATATTCATCTCTAATTCTAGCACATAGCTTATTAAGGCTTGCAACTTGTGCGGGATTTGGTTTGAGTTTTCTTTAGGAATGCCATCACTTAAGAATTACATAAATGAGTTTATGTTGAAGTTCATGATTGAGAATGTAGAGAACATAACTTGAAAATTCTAAAGAAATATGTATTGATGGTGTGAACGTCTGTGTGGTACACAATAAATACGATAGATAAGAAGCATGATAGATACGGAGTGTACGTTTAGTAAAGATGTTACCTCATCAAAATCCTTATTTATTGTTCTAAGAAAGTGATCAGATAAATTCTGGAAATTTGGGCAAGGGAAGCCATTCAAAGCGAAAAACTGCATCCAAACAAGATATAAATTTAGCTTATTTAGTTCACGTTTTTTCTATTGAAAATCATCTAGGCATGAACTGAATTGTATGATGTCCCTACTTCATTTGCATAGCTCGTCTTGCCAAAGTAAATTGTTCTTCCATAAGAAAGAAGGCAAAGATTATGAAAAAGCCGAAATACTTCACTGGATGGCTGATGAATTGATGCAATGATGGTCCTTCCGTGGTGTTGATCAAGCCTTGCAATCCTGCTCATCACATAGTATGAAGCAGCACTATCAAGACCGCTTGTTGGTTCATCAAGAAAGAGAAGCTTAGGACGAGTTAAGATCTCGATACATATGCAAACTCGTCTCTTCTGGCCTCCACTCAGGCCTTTAGCTCCCCACCCTCCGATCCTCGTGTCCATTGAATCTTGAAGACCCATCTCTTTTATGGTCATTTCCGCTATCTCCTTCTTCTCGGTTTTAGACATGGAGTCTGGCAGTTGAAGCTGCGCTGAATAGTAGACACTTTCACGGACCGTAAGTGATGTGATCAATGTATCATCTTGTGTCACATAAGCCTGCATAGTTTTGAACTGTCAGTAATTATGTGTTATCAACTGAAAATGAGACCAAGGATGATCCTAATAAAATCGTATGTCCTAAATATTTTTAATTCTTACCGAAGTCCCATATGCTAGAGCTCTCTTGATTCCATTAATTAAAATATCACCACTCTTCCTAGTCTTGGGATCTAGTCTTCCTGCATAAAAAAATGGACAGGGCTATACAAATTAATATCACTCTCATTTATCCAGATACTGCTGACATGTAATACAAGCTGCATTATAGGAAAATAAATGATCATATGGTTCATAAGAAAGCCAAAATCATATGGCCCGTATGATGTTTTGATTGACAAATACATAACTGACGTGGCCACTGAATGACCAATACGGCCTTCGCACACGACCCATATTATATATAAGATGTGATCACTTTGTGTACACTACTGGGGTGGTCAATCTTCAACAACACCCTAGAAAATATTAGTTAAAATTGTAATACCATTTATCGATCATTATAAGGGTGGATGCTTGGACGGTATAATCTCATTATCTCAGGATGGGAGATCGGTACCTAGTCCACGTAGACAAATGGGAGAATCGATGTTGGGGTGGAGGGGATGATGGTCATGACCAAGATGAAGATTTTTGAAGAGGATGGGAATGATTAGTCAGGTGGTATAGCGCCACCCCCCAGCCATAGCGCCTTATCGCGCCGCAACACACCGCCCCGGGCGGCGCCATACAGCAGATTCCGGCCTCCCCGTGAAGATTATAATTGCGTGTAGTTAGTTAATTCTCTCACACACATATATATACAAAGATATATACATAAATTGAAGGCGTATAACTTCACTACACACCCATGTGATATAACCCCCTTTTCTTACGCAAATGTCAGGTATCCAATAACCCCACATGATGAGGGGTGACCACTACACATGGCCTTAGGGCATTACAACCCACCCTCTATGTACTTTAGCTTTATATCTTTGAGAATAATTATTATTAATATAGGGGCATGATTTAGAGAAAACGGTGAGAAGTGTGAGAACGGTGAGAACGCTTATAGGTCGTCCGATCAAAACAATCCATGGACTAGATTGCACGGTGGCGTTTTCGTAAATAACATCAAGTTTATTATGTGGGACGTGTTCATTAAGGGCAAAAGGGTCTTTTACCGCTCATATTTAAAACGCCATCAAATGATAACACGTCATTCAGAAAAAATAAAACGCTATTAAAAACAAAACGCCAAAAAATTATGATAAAACGCGTTGGATATTACAGGAAGATGAAACAAACACAGTAACTGAATTTCAGTTATTAACATTTATTAGAAGAAATTTTCTCCTAAATTACGCGCCAAAAAATCATTACATAAACAAGGTAAAACATAGCTTCTATAATCACTTAAATCTATCCATATCTGCAAAATCATCTTTAACCAAAAACGCCAACTTAACCAAAACGCCAAAAATGGCAACAATCGTTTCGTGGAGATACACTATCGCAATCAGGCGATTCGTCCTCCGTTTTGACAACAGAAGGAAGGTGTATGTTAAGACGGTCAGGGCAATTTGGAAGATGGAAGAAGAGGTACAGAGGGGTATCTTATCCCTTGGCATCGCTCTAGACAATGAATGCCATGAAACACATATGCTTATGAAAGCATTAACCAGGAAATTTGGACCAGTCAAAGCAGATGTGAAGCCGCACTCTGTCATGACATTATGGCGTTTTGATGATGAAACAGACATTGTGACCGTTACATACGACAGAGGAGAGCAGGAAGTCTACTAGCTAGAAAACATCATGACAAAGCAGGGTCTGGGTTTCATGGAAGAATTGCATAACGCCACTTGTACGAACACAGAAATGGACTCAAAATTGGAGTTAATGCAAGACATGTTCAAGTGGAGGCTTCAGAATTTTCAGAAACAAGAAGCCAATGAAGGTGAAGGTGATGATATGGATGAAGATCCAGATGAAGACTCCGAGGAAGAAGATGACGCAAGTAATGGATACTTTTCGGATAAAGTACCTTATGACGAAGGGTTTAATTTTTTTGCCTCTTTTTTTTCTTCTGTGTAATCTTTTTTTTTAATATTATTAAATGATATACTTCTCTCTTTATTGGCAAAACGACAAAATATACTAAAAAAGGTTATTCCTTACAAAACGTAAAAAATAACAAAAAATATTTTTCCTGCTTAATATTTTATTTTCTCCGTTATTGTATTTTGTCATCTTTGTCTGCATAACGCCATTTAAAAAAATGTCAAACTTAGAAGATGGGACGTCTATCACCTATAAAACTGATAAAACCTGATCAAAACAGTAAACACAAAAACAGTAACTGAAAAGACGGTTACTTTATTACTATCATTTATTACAATAAAAAAGTCCTGCCTAAACTACGCGCCAAAAAACTCCTATAAGAGAGAGGTCTGTACACAATGAAATTGATCACACCCAGAAAAACAAACGCCGTATCCTCTAGAAACCACTCACTTTAAAACGGCAAATAATGTTAGTTAAAATAACAATAGATGGCAAAGCTTTCACTGAATGGATTCTTTGTCACACCCCCAAATTCCACCTGCGGATAACACCCGCTTCGGGGGCGTGACTGACCAGGATCCAGCCACCAATTATACTGAGCATTTAAGAAATATTTAATATCCGTAGTAATTAGCAATATCAGAGTTTAGGTTCGGTAATTAGTTTAACAAAACAGCGGAAGCATAAACCAAAATAGTTTTAAAGACAGTTCGTTGTTCAAAACAGTTATCCCAACACACGGGTTTGACGAACACTACACATCCCCAAGCAGCAGCTCCTGAATCATTGGTTACCTGCAAAGCATGCAGTAAGGGGTCAACAATAATGCTGAGTGAGTTCACTAGTTGTCCAGTTTTAATTACCAAAAACTTGTTTCACCGGTTAATTTACCCGTTTATACATGCCCTGGGGAGCTACCCCAAAAGTTAGCGACTAAACTGTTTTTCCAATACCGAACACTAGGTAACCGTTGCGTATCCGCAGGATGCCCCGATGTCAATGTTCTATCATCATTGACGGATTTCTGAGTCTATTAGTTCACGCCCGTCCCAAACCAGGGCACGGTGTGAGGCTGGTAAACACCTAAATAGCGCTATCAACTAATAACCCGTTCGCCTAACCCGGCGACTAATCGGTATTTGTAGTAGGGACTTGAGTGATAGAGTTTCGTTTAGTGCCGTTAGTTGCAATCCGTATAAACAGTAATTAACCAAAAGGTTTCCCAATACCCGGGAAGGAAAAGTAAGTTTCGTTCCCAATAACTAGGGAAGGTATGTAAATGGTATCCCCTTTTACCAGGGGATAGGATTGTCCAAAAGGTTTCCCAATACCAGGGAAGGAAAAGTAAGTTTTGTTCCCAATAACCAGGGAAAGTATGTAAATGGTATCCCCTTTTACCAGGGGATAGGGTTGTTAGTCTCGTGTCCCAAACCACCGGGACGCATGCTTTTAAGTTGTGAACTCACCTTGGGTTGCTCGGTAGGTTTAGGTTACTCGGTCAAACACGCTGGTCACCATGTCCTAACATGGTTACCGGTATAGGTCAGATACAAGTATTCACGTAAAACACATACTGGCACGTAACATGCATACAAGTAAACAGTCATGGGGTTATTGGGCCGGCCTAATCAATTAAGCAGTCAACAGTAACACATAACCCAGTCAACAGATAGCCCATAACACATAATGGCCCAATAACCAAAGTGGACAGCCCACTCGCAACCAGCTGGTCTCGAGTCGCAACCAGGTGGTTTCGGCTTGTCACGTTATGGTTGCGAGTCGTAACCGTGTGGTCTCGAGTCATCATGCTGTGGTTGCGAGTCGCAACCGTCGTAGTCTCGAGTCGCAATCGTGAGGTTTCGAGTTGTCATGCTATGGTTGCGAGTCGCAACTACGTGGTCTCGAGTTGTCTTGCCTTGGTTGCGAGTCGCAACGGTGTGGTTGCGAGTCGTAAGCTGTCCCTTTCACGTACACGTGATGATGCAGATCTATCAGTCCAATAAGTACTATGCAATCAGACCCAGATTAGGAAACAACCAATAAGGTTCCACTAACACTTTTCCTAAACTGACCAACCATGAAAATAGATCAAACTTTGCCATTTTTAAAAACCTTCAAACCATATTCAACAAGTTCATCCTATATTCAAAGTTTTCTAGGGTTTTCATGCCAACATAATCACACATTTTTGAACCAAAACTCACATATTTCTAGCAAGATCATCATGTAAGAACAAGAAACACACATGTTTGTAGCCGAAATCTCATATTTAACAACATCATTTTGCAAGGACAATGAAGCATAGATTGGTTAGCCATGAATACTCTTAGACTACCATTTTCTAACCATTTTTAAACATGTTACCACATATTGTCAAGCTTTACAAACCAACCTAAGAATCATGCATCTTGTTTCTAACCAAACATTTTCTAGTTCATATATCACACATAATTTCTACACACAAAATAGAACACTAACCGGTTTGAGAAGAAGAAGCCGTAAACAAGGAAAAGAACCGAGAAGATGGAGTGTCCGAGTTAGTGGTCTTGACCGAGTCCTTGTCCGAGATCCTTGCTTGGTCCGAAAATAGGAAGAGATGGAATGTTGTTTTGGGGTTTTCTAGTTTGAGAGAAAATAGGAGAAGTGTGTTTGTGTGTTGTGTATGAAATGAGGGAAAGTGGGGAAAGGTGGGGTATATATACCAAGGGATGTTTCGGGTTGGGCTTGGGGTTTCGGCCCAAACCGGTTACGGCCCAAAGGCCCACTCGCAACCGCCCGGTTGCGAGTCATGGTCACAAATCACTCGAGACCTCATGGTCTCGAGTCGGGTTCCTTGTTCTCGGGTTGGGTTTTCGGCTCACATATAACACATACATATATACATACCAATGCACACATAACAAAGCACATATCACATAAAGATTCACGTTATCATTAAGTTTAGTCAGTCACTAGTCACATAATGTACAAACAAGTTACATCACGACACAACGAAAAGTTCTAGTTTTCGGGTTGTCACATCATCCCCAAGTTGAAAGAAATTTCGTCCCGAAATTTGATGGCACTCACTGAGGAAGCTAGTCAAGTTGTAAGGTTTTCCCGGTTATCCTGGGGTGTCACATCCACCCCCCGTTGATCTGGAATTTCGTCCCGAAATTCCGTAGCTTCAGCCTCAGTAGCGTTTGTACTGTTCTCAAACAGTTGGGGATATTTTTGTTTCATCCGATCTTCGCGCTCCCAGGTGAACTCTGGGCCGCGACGTGAGTTACAACGGACTCGAACAAGAGGTATTCTAGTGCTCTTGAGGACCTTAACATCCCGGTCCGTGATTTCGACAGGTTCTTCGACGAATTTCAACTGTTCGTCGATCGTGAGTTCCTTCAGAGGAACTACGTGCGTCTCATCTGACAGACACTTCTTCAGATTCGACACATGGAAAACGTGGTGAACTGCACCGAGTTCTGCTGGTAAGTTCAGTCTGTAGGCCACCTTGCCTATTTTCTCAAGGATTTCGAAAGGTCCAACGTACCGTGGGTTGAGTTTGCCTCGTTTACCAAAACGAACCACACCCTTCCAGGGTGAAACTTTGAGTGATACCCGCTCCCCAACCTGGAGCTCAAGTGGTTTCCTGCCCTTATCGGCGTAGGCCTTCTGACGGTCACGAGCGGCCGCCATGCGTTGTCGTATTTGAGCAATCCGCTCAGTAGTGTCTACCACATGTTCTGGACCAGTGATTTGACTATCCCCCACCTCTGCCCAACAAAGAGGTGACCGGCATTTACGTCCGTACAATGCCTCAAACGGAGCAGCTTTAATGCTGGTGTGGTAGCTGTTATTATACGAGAATTCCACGAGTGGCAGATGCCTTTCCCGGCTGTTGCCAAAGTCGTTTACACAAGCGCGAAGCATGTCTTCTAATGTTTGAATAGCGCGTTCGGATTGCCTGTCCGTCTGTGGGTGATATGTTGTGCTCATAACTAAACGTGAGCCAAAAGACTTGTGCATTGCTTGTCACAGTTCCGAAGTAAAACGTGCATCTCGATCAGAGATGATAGAGGTGGGCACCCCGTGCCTCGAAACCACTTCCTTGAGGTATATCTTCGCCAGAGTGGAGAATTCATCTGTTGTCTTCGATTGCCAAGAAGTGTGCGGATTTCGTGAGTCGATCCACGATCACCCAGATAGTGTCGTTTCCGCGTTGTGATCTAGGTAGGCCAGTAACGAAATCCATGGAAATTTACTCCCATTTCCATTGTGGTATCTCTGGTTGTTGGAGTAGGCCTGAGGGTTTCTGATATTCCGTCTTGACTCGCGCACAAGTCAAACACTTGCTGACGTAAGTTGCTATGTGGGCCTTCATGCTAGGCCACCAATACGTAGTCTTAATATCGTGGTACATCTTGTCCGAACCAGGGTGTACTGAGTAGCGAGATTTGTGCGCTTCATTCATCGCAAGTTCTCGTAAGTCGCCATAGAGTGGGACCCAAATGCGTCCTGTTACATAATAAGCACCGTCTTCCTTCTGTTCTAAGTGTTGCCTTGACCCGCGTAGGGCTTCAGCTCTAACGTTCTCTGGTTTCAGTGCTTCTATCTGAGCAGCTCGTATTTGCGAAGGTAGACTAGAATGGATCGTGAGTTGTAAAGCTCTTACGCGCTTAGGCGTAGTGTCCTTCCGACTGAGGTCGTCTGCCACTACATTGGCCTTGCCCGGGTGATACCTGGCACTCGTAATCATTCAGCAGTCCGACCCATCGTCGCTGTCGCATATTTAGTTCCTTCTGCTTGAATATGTGTTCTAAACTTCCGTGGTCGGTGTAGATGGCGTACTTGGTTCCGTATAGGTAATGCCGTCATAACTTACGTGCGAAGATCACTGCTCCCAGTTCCAAATCATGCGTTGTGTAGTTCCTTTCGTGCGTCCTAAGTTGTCGAGAGGCGTAAGCAATAACCCTCTCGCGTTGCATCCGTGTGTACTGGGACCCTGATTCGAAGCATCATGGTATACCGCTAGATCACCCGTACCCTAGGGTGAAGATGATGCTCAGTGCATTACAAATTTGGGATTCGAAAGCTGAAAAGACGTCCTCCTGTCTTGGTCTTTCACGAACGCAACACCCCGATGTGCCAACGAGACTTAAGCTGTGCGACCTTCGAAAATCTTGTGATTAAGCTGCGATAGTATCTAGTGGGACCAAGAAACTCTTGTATCCTCGAAGGGATCTTTGATGTTGATCAGTTCCTAACAAAATGGATCTTAGCGAGACCCATGTGTATTCCCACTTCGTTGTTTGATAAAAAGAAAATGTGTACTTCCCGAATCCTGAAGTCATACTTAGGTAGACTTCGCACGTAGACGCTCCTCCCCTAGAAGCTCTACAATGGAATACAAGTGTTGTTCATGGTGCCCCTTTCTCCTAGAAGTGATTCAAAACGTACTAGATAAACACAGTTGCAGTGTGATCCATAAAGCAGCTGGTGGGTTGTTCACCCCAAAAGGTCATGGAATGATTCATCCGGTGTTTCCTGGAAATGGCCTTATTGCGTTTGCTATGCCGTTTTAGGAACATCCTCCATTTGGACTTCCATCTGATGTTAGTTCGTTCGCTACTCAATCTTCACATAGGAGCATGACCCATGTAACTGGTCAACAGGTTGCCAATACGGGATCGAGACAAACGGTTATGGGCTGTCACCTTGATGAGTTCTTAATAGTCAGTATACACACGAAAAGGCCCATCTTCCCTAGGATAAGTGGGGCTCCCCCAAAGCGAAGAACTAGACCCTACAAAACTCCTGTCCAACGGTTCCTATAGTTGCTTTGATAGATCTTGCGACCTTCCTGGCGCAAAATGGTAAAGGTACAAGTAATCAGGGCTGCCTCAGACGTGAGATCAAACTGAGATTCCGCCTAACAAATTTTCAGAAGAAAAACTGAATGTTCCTCGGATAGCACGCCGAGAGAAACAACGAACAACTGGTGGATCCTCGATCCACTTTTCCTTAGCCTTAACATCCGTAGCGGTTGCTAACACAGCGGAGTAATCTCTCTGTAGACACTTCTGGCCTCCACAGCTGAGATGGCGCTAACTATTGAACTACTCTGATGCTTTAGAACAATTGCCGATTCTCCACACAAAGTTTTCTCCTCACCGGGTATATTCGCGCGATTCCTGGGTAACCAATTCACACTAACTACTGCGTTGAAACCATCGAGTGTGGTAGAAGGAAGGTCGACATCGGACACTCGTCCCACAAGGTCGTGTTTACATCCTAACGAACTTTTGAGATTCTATTGACTTGCCATCAGTCGATTCCACATCTGGTTCGGTTTCAGGAAGTATCAGGGTTAAGCAGAATAGAGATGAAGCAAACAACTACCCATACAAGCTACCATGTTGCTACTATGCCTGGCGTCGCCTGCGCCAATCCTAAATGCCCTTCCACGAGCATCATTTCCAATGTTGTTGTTACGGTTGCGAGGATTCCCATTACTATTATCATTCCCCTGGTTGTTGACCTTGAGGTTGTCGCGACTGTTGTTTCTGATGTCGTTGCTTGAAATGGTGCGCTACGATCCTTCACTGACAAGTCCATCTTGTCACGTTTCCGTGCCGCGTCCCAAGACGTACTTATTGAGCTGGCCGTTACGCATTTCCGTACCATTGTCAATTGTCATCGCTTATGGCCCGACTGATTCGTAAGAGCTGGCTCCTATGAGCCGCTGACTAGGGTTAAGGGTTCGATTGAAGTCAATTCGCTGATGCTCGTTGTCGGTGACTAGGGTCGTTCAAATGCTGAAGCCAGTAAGGTACTACGTCTACCCTCTTGACTGAGTACTACACGGTATGTTGAGATAGTGTTGCAGAAGTGATCGCACTTCGGGATTTAAGACGTCAACACGTTAAGTTCCAGCAAGCGAAGAAAGGTGAGAAGGATATAGTCCAATCATTGTCGTTTCAACATCCATCCCAGGGATGTTCATACAAGCACCTAATGTTCTACACAGTTCGCTAGGCGTTCATATGGGTGTTCAGGTAATACTCGATAGCATCGAGGTTCGAAAGGGGTGCAGTGAGAAGTGAAAAGATCGTGTTCGAGTAGGAGACAATCACTGCTACGGTTCCTATGGACTGTTGTGTTTCTCATCATACAGATAACGAAACGGAACCCCTTTTTCACTTGTTAAGCCTCACTGGGACTTACATCCACCCCACTATATTATTATGTGTGCACCCACAATAATATTGTGATTTGCATGTTCATCTCAGCTCCTCTTAACTCATGTCAAATGGTTCCCCACACTCGAGTAGATTTCAAAGAGTATTAAGTAGTGTAAGTCACGGAGGTTTAGGGAATTACCACCCTATCAATCACATGATACGAGAAAGTGTTCAGGAATTCATATTGGTGTGCTAACGTGCAATCACATGCAATATCGTATGTGGGCGTTCACTAGTTAGGCATACTAGTACGTATAGCGAAACAGGAAACATAAAGTAAGCAAACAAGTAAACACTGGTCCGAGCTATGAGGTTAAAAGTGTTGAGCCTTGTACTTGGAGTGTAGTGTCGTCACGAGTCACGGGTTATAGTCTGGTTTTCTCCAAAAAGATTTTCCCCTTTTTAAAACCAAGTTCACTATAACCAATGGCTCTGATACCAATCTGTCACACCCCCAAATTCCACCTGCGGATAACACCCGCTTCGGGGGCGTGACTGACCAGGATCCAGCCACCAATTATACTGAGCATTTAAGAAATATTTAATATCCGTAGTAATTAGCAATATCAGAGTTTAGGTTCGGTAATTAGTTTAACAAAACAGCGGAAGCATAAACCAAAATAGTTTTAAAGACAGTTCGTTGTTCAAAACAGTTATCCCAACACACGGGTTTGACGAACACTACACATCCCCAAGCAGCAGCTCCTGAATCATTGGTTACCTGCAAAGCATGCAGTAAGGGGTCAACAATAATGCTGAGTGAGTTCACTAGTTGTCCAGTTTTAATTACCAAAAACTTGTTTCACCGGTTAATTTACCCGTTTATACATGCCCTGGGGAGCTACCCCAAAAGTTAGCGACTAAACTGTTTTTCCAATACCGAACACTAGGTAACCGTTGCGTATCCGCAGGATGCCCCGATGTCAATGTTCTATCATCATTGACGGATTTCTGAGTCTATTAGTTCACGCCCGTCCCAAACCAGGGCACGGTGTGAGGCTGGTAAACACCTAAATAGCGCTATCAACTAATAACCCGTTCGCCTAACCCGGCGACTAATCGGTATTTGTAGTAGGGACTTGAGTGATAGAGTTTCGTTTAGTGCCGTTAGTTGCAATCCGTATAAACAGTAATTAACCAAAAGGTTTCCCAATACCCGGGAAGGAAAAGTAAGTTTCGTTCCCAATAACTAGGGAAGGTATGTAAATGGTATCCCCTTTTACCAGGGGATAGGATTGTCCAAAAGGTTTCCCAATACCAGGGAAGGAAAAGTAAGTTTTGTTCCCAATAACCAGGGAAAGTATGTAAATGGTATCCCCTTTTACCAGGGGATAGGGTTGTTAGTCTCGTGTCCCAAACCACCGGGACGCATGCTTTTAAGTTGTGAACTCACCTTGGGTTGCTCGGTAGGTTTAGGTTACTCGGTCAAACACGCTGGTCACCATGTCCTAACATGGTTACCGGTATAGGTCAGATACAAGTATTCACGTAAAACACATACTGGCACGTAACATGCATACAAGTAAACAGTCATGGGGTTATTGGGCCGGCCTAATCAATTAAGCAGTCAACAGTAACACATAACCCAGTCAACAGATAGCCCATAACACATAATGGCCCAATAACCAAAGTGGACAGCCCACTCGCAACCAGCTGGTCTCGAGTCGCAACCAGGTGGTTTCGGCTTGTCACGTTATGGTTGCGAGTCGTAACCGTGTGGTCTCGAGTCATCATGCTGTGGTTGCGAGTCGCAACCGTCGTAGTCTCGAGTCGCAATCGTGAGGTTTCGAGTTGTCATGCTATGGTTGCGAGTCGCAACTACGTGGTCTCGAGTTGTCTTGCCTTGGTTGCGAGTCGCAACGGTGTGGTTGCGAGTCGTAAGCTGTCCCTTTCACGTACACGTGATGATGCAGATCTATCAGTCCAATAAGTACTATGCAATCAGACCCAGATTAGGAAACAGCCAATAAGGTTCCACTAACACTTTTCCTAAACTGACCAACCATGAAAATAGATCAAACTTTGCCATTTTTAAAAACCTTCAAACCATATTCAACAAGTTCATCCTATATTCAAAGTTTTCTAGGGTTTTCATGCCAACATAATCACACATTTTTGAACCAAAACTCACATATTTCTAGCAAGATCATCATGTAAGAACAAGAAACACACATGTTTGTAGCCGAAATCTCATATTTAACAACATCATTTTGCAAGGACAATGAAGCATAGATTGGTTAGCCATGAATACTCTTAGACTACCATTTTCTAACCATTTTTAAACATGTTACCACATATTGTCAAGCTTTACAAACCAACCTAAGAATCATGCATCTTGTTTCTAACCAAACATTTTCTAGTTCATATATCACACATAATTTCTACACACAAAATAGAACACTAACCGGTTTGAGAAGAAGAAGCCGTAAACAAGGAAAAGAACCGAGAAGATGGAGTGTCCGAGTTAGTGGTCTTGACCGAGTCCTTGTCCGAGATCCTTGCTTGGTCCGAAAATAGGAAGAGATGGAATGTTGTTTTGGGGTTTTCTAGTTTGAGAGAAAATAGGAGAAGTGTGTTTGTGTGTTGTGTATGAAATGAGGGAAAGTGGGGAAAGGTGGGGTATATATACCAAGGGATGTTTCGGGTTGGGCTTGGGGTTTCGGCCCAAACCGGTTACGGCCCAAAGGCCCACTCGCAACCGCCCGGTTGCGAGTCATGGTCACAAATCACTCGAGACCTCATGGTCTCGAGTCGGGTTCCTTGTTCTCGGGTTGGGTTTTCGGCTCACATATAACACATACATATATACATACCAATGCACACATAACAAAGCACATATCACATAAAGATTCACGTTATCATTAAGTTTAGTCAGTCACTAGTCACATAATGTACAAACAAGTTACATCACGACACAACGAAAAGTTCTAGTTTTCGGGTTGTCACATTCTTCTTCCGGGGGGGGGGAGGGGTATCTCAATAATATTTTGCTGAATGAGATGGACAAATATTTTTAGAAAAAGAGACTGATGACAGTGATATGACATCTTGTGAGCTTTGTTCTTGATGAATATAAGCATGGAATAAAGGGATCAACACAAGTATAAAATGTTATTTTGGAATCTATTATCACAAATAGCATCAAGCAAGAGTTGATCTTTAATGACATGCCACCAAACAAGAATATCACACCAAAAAACAGGATGCCACTAAGCAGCTTTGTCTGAAAAAGACGGGGTTTATGTAGAAAAGTTGGCATCTAGCTAAGGTATTCAAAAGGTTCAAAACGCCAAAACAAATTCAAGAAAAAGGAGCTGATGACAGTGAAGATTCGGAAGAGAAATTAGATTACCATTTTTAATTTTTTTTTTCATTTTGTATTGTTTTGTTATAAAGTTATTTGTCGTTTTGTTATCTAATTCTCTACAAATAAACTACATTATTATATAAAACGCCAAAAACTACAAACACGAAAACGCTAGTAATGTGAAAACTGTGAGAACGGGTGCTGGCAAAGCAACTTGTCAAAGGTATTAAACGCCAAAAATTCACTAAACGCCAAAAAAAACATTTGGTCTTATTGTTAACTTATGAAAATATTAATGACCCGTAGTGAATTATTATACAAAACGCCACAAAAAGGCCAAAAAAATTGATCAGAAAACGCTATATCGCCAAAAAATTATCTATGTGACACAAAAACAATTAATTCAACGCCAAAAAGTTTAATAAATACAATTAACGCCAAAAAAACTTAGACGCCAGAAAATATTATACCACGTTGGGAAAATAAAAGAAGATTGAAAAGACAAAAATACCCCTCGGACCCTAATCATGTCCTATTAATATATATACAATTTGATTTTAGTACATATGTGAATGATATCACCACTTTTCTTTATGAAGCTACACATTGAAAACAAAAGGAAGATCTAAATAAAGAACAAATTGCTTGTTAGCATAATTATAGGGAACTCAATACAATTGATATTATTGAGGTTATTA
Source organism: Helianthus annuus (assembly GCF_002127325.2). Classification (NCBI taxonomy): domain Eukaryota; kingdom Viridiplantae; phylum Streptophyta; class Magnoliopsida; order Asterales; family Asteraceae; genus Helianthus; species Helianthus annuus. Next base: position 32,569,041 of record NC_035443.2, read on the forward strand.
TTTTACCATTTCTCTATAATTGGTTAGATGCTACATAACACTTTTTAAATGGTTCTTATAATTTTTATACGACATATGGTTTGTATTTGATCCTACTCCTATATACAATTACCAAGTTTGTGCATAGTAACTTTGACCACCTTTGAACTTTTTTTTTTTTTGCCTACCAACTTTGACCACCTTTGATCTTCTTTTTTGACCATTTTTTATCTTTGACTTTCCCCTTTATAAAAATCTTTGACTTTTTTTTAATTATCCTTTTATTTTTATCCGACTGGTAAATTTGGCTAATTTTGACTTTTTTTTTTTTTTAAGATCAAAGTCGACAAAATTCTTGTCACAACGCGCGAGTAATTTTACTAGTTTAAAGAAAACATTCAAACATCGCTCAATTCCTTTCTCTGTAATATAAAACAAGTTAGAGAAAAGAAAAGCAAACCTTTATATTTAAAGGCATAAAACCAAGCCTCCATAATTTACTGTGAGTGGACAATAAAAAGAAAAAATAATAATAAAATAATTGTGTGTTTAAGATAAAGATATAAAGGCGTTTTGTGTGAAATTGAGGTGGTGGCTGCCGAGAGTGGGTGTGGTGGTGGTTGTTGATTGTGATGACGGTGGCTAGTGGTTTAGAGAGTGAGAGAGAGAGTTGATTTTTGTGTTGAGTATATATGAGTTAGGTCCAGGTACAAAGAATCTTATCGTACAAAAGATATATAAGGCATAAAAAAACAAAAAACAAAAAAAAATCGGTGACAATTTTGTAATTATTTGCTTGTAGGGTAATTATCAAATTACTCTATAAATGATTTTGTAGGGTATTTGATCTTGTAGGGTAATTTTGTAAAATGATCTTATAGGGTAATTATCAAAATTACTCTAAAGGTGTATCAAAATTACTCTCCAAGTTTATTAAACAACATACAGTCAGGGGCGGATTTAGAGTCTTTTTACAGGTTCCCAGGAACCCAGTCGATTTGGAAAAAAAAACGTTTTTTTATAGTGTAAACCTTGTATGATTTGGAAAAAAACGTTTTTTTGTAGTGTAAACCTTGTATGATTTGAAAAAAGGAACCTAGTGAAAAAACTGGCTGGATCCGCCACTGCATACAGTTCAAAATTACTCTACAAGATCATTTGTAAAGTAGTTATGATACTCTACAAAATTACCCTACAAGATCAAAATTACCATACAAGATCATTTGTAAAGTAATTATGATACTCTACAAAATTTATTCTATCAGATCAAAATTACCTTATAAGATTATTCTACAAAATTACCCTACAAGATCATTTGTAGGGTACTTTTGATAATTACTCTACGAGTAAATAATTACGAAAATACCATCGCGTTTTTTACCTTTTCACCTTATTCGTATATTTTGTATGATAAGAGTATTTGTATTTTATCTTTTGCCTATATATAATAGATGAAATAAAGTATTATATTTAACTTCTAGTTTTAATTGTAAAGGTAATTTGATCATTTCACAAAATGTAACTGAGAAAACCTAATAGTTACTAATTTGGACTCAAATGGTTATAAAATGAAAATCTAGGTACCAAGGGCGTTAAACTTTTTGATTTTGTATTCAAATGATTAAAACCACTAAAACAAAATCTTATGAAAAACTATGTTTATTTATTTAAATTATGTAGATAGAGAAGAAAAATGGGATGTAAATGCTCTTAGGATGAAGATTATGAGCAGGGCCGTCTCCGAAAATCACAAAAAAAATTTTGGCCCTGTTCGAGAAAAAAAATTTGGGCCTATTCACAAATCTTCATATAACATAAACTCATCAATCATTCAATCATATATATATATAAATACTAAAAATTCATAATACTACGATAATTTTTATGAAATAGATAAACATATTAGCGAAAATAGTGTAGCAAAAATGATCGAAGTATCGAACTTACTTGCTAAGCAAACAGTGTGGTTCCTCTAGCTTCCTCTTCATACGTTTTTGATGGCCGAATAGGTGTTTATATTTAGGAACGGGAGGCATAATTTCTACATATTAACGAAAAACGTCCATCCAATCACAATTCACACAAAGTCTAATACATTTAACGTACAATTAATAAACAACAGTCAGATGAGGTGCAACTCGAAACCGTAACTCGGAACCGTGGTTGCGACTCCTAACAGATAACAACAAACAAAAAATCAACAATTAACAGACAAATACCTCCTGGCTCTACTGCGAATCTGCGGATGATGATGATGATTATTATCTGCGAATCGCGATGGTTATGAATCCCTGCCGCGAACGTTGTGTACTTGTTCGTCTGTTCGATCAGAAATCATGCGACGTTTGGTTTCCTGAGGAGCGGTAATTGTAGTATTGGTTTGATGATTTGGGCCTGTTATCCGATATAAGATTGGGTTTTTTTTTACAAAGTTTGGACCTGTACTGATTTGGGCTATATATATATAAAGAAAATTTAAAAATTTTTGGGCCCTTTAATGATTTGGGCCCTGTTCTCAAGCCCACTCTGCACATGGGGATAACCGGCCCTGATTATGAGGATCCATACAATGCCATCGACACCGACACAAAATATCATCCTGATCTGGATGATCATGATCCACTCCATCCACCTTAGCTGTTTCTTTGTTGCAAAACAATTGCTAAAGTTGGCATGATTCGAAACGCATAGACGTTTGGTTTCTTTGAACCGAATAACTGCATACCTGCTAAGGCGTCAAGGAGTGTGGATTTGCCAGAGCCAGAAGGACCCATAATAGCTAGGAGCTCACCGGGTATGGCATACCCGGTAACACCTTGAAGTATGGATTGGCTTCCACCGGTTTGTCCATTGCGCACCATAACCCACAAGTCTTTCCAAGTCAAGCACACACCGTTGTTGATGTCACTCTCAGCTTCACCATTACCACAACGGCTGTGTTGATGTCCATCATGGTATGGTGGTTTTAGTGCATGAGATTCCATCTCCACCTCTTGAGGATTCTGTACTTCTATGTCATGAGAGGGTTCCATTCTTAAGAGAGATTAAAAGAAGGGGCGGGGCGGGATGTATTTTAAGGTGTATAAAGATGAAGGATGATTTAGGTTTATATAAGAGTTAAGTCATTCAAGTGTAATGATTTTTTTAATATCTAATAATTTTTTTAACATTGTTCGGAACTAACCTCAATACTCGAGTTAGTTTTCCAGAGACGGAATATCAACCATCCATATTGTTTTTGACGCATCGGGCCTAACTCACTATAGAACACCATTACAGAGAAAACACACCGGTGTGAAGAAACACCTTTGAATCGAGTTTCGATCTTAAGACCTTTAGAGATCCTAAACTTTAACCATCACCTATATCATTGGACCAAAAGGCCCTTGTCAACAATAACATCAAAGTGAAAAAAATATATATAACTTGATACCTACTTTTACAGAACACACAATAATATGTTCTTTTATGAAGATAAATATAATATAAAATCTACATTAAGGGGATGTTTGAATGTGTAACGATAGTTGTTAGTCTTATACTATTGATTATGGTCGTGAAAATGAATGAAACTAAAAAACAGGAACGTATGTATTGTTGTAAAAAATTAAAAATATTAACTATCTATTTTGTTCAATAACTTATAGTTTATTTGTTTGGTATTATATTTCGGTGTCTCGGTTTGATAACATTAGTAACCAGCTATTGTTTAAGGTGATGATATCATATCATGAATTATTTTATCATCCATTCGGTTTGATAACATTAGTAACCAGCTATTGTTTAAGGTGATGATATCATATCATGAATTATTTTATCATCCATTTGTTGTGAGTGATGTTTACGTGCACATTATCGTGTGTAAGAAATTAATTATGATTAAAGCATTTAGGTTTACTAAGATAACCCGTAGTGGTTTAGAAAAATAATGCCCCTACTATGGGGCATTATCCGACACGTGTCATCCCAGTCAGCATGGGGCGTTATTACAAAAGTGGCGTAGTGGGAATAATGCCTGATAATGCCCCTTCCAATCATTAAACAAAAAAAAAAAGCAAACTATTTTCTCATTGGTGGGTCAAACCCAGTCAAACCTTCCTTCTTCCAATTTAGGCGTTTTAATTATAATGCCCAAGCAATTTTTTCAAAAATAATGCCTCATAATGCCCTATGTAATGGGGGAGTGGACGTTTTTTTTTTAAATAATGCCCCTATAATGCCCCATTACCAACTTCTTTAACAAACTATTATTAATTATTTACTTTATCACAATAAACGTCTAAACACAATTTTGTACCAGGGAAAAGATCAAATAGGAAGTTAATTTCGCTAGGAATGATAAGAAGCCATAGGATTATGACATGTGGCAAATTTTAAAATAAAGATAAAGGGTATTTTAGTCAATCCAACTCCTTCTTCTTCATTTTTCAAAACCCATTAAATTCAAAAACCCACCATTTTCAAAACCCACAATCTTCAACTATTTCTTCACTTTCTATCTCAATAATCACTACATTATAGTGCGATTTTCATCACCAATCAATGATTCAGAACCCGATCAACGTGTTCTTCAGCTTTTTTTTGAAGAAAACCCAGTTTAATTTCATAAAAAAAAAATCTCGTTTTTCCAGTGATTTTGGAGATAATCACTCGATTCGTTCGATTCGAGTGTTGATAAGTGTTTCTATCATTCAAATTTCGTCAATTGATGAAGAAATCGGCTTCAATCCAAGTAAGAAATTCTTTAATTTCATTTTCATGATCTGGGTTTTTGATTTAGTCATTGCGTTTTACGATCTTTGCGGGGGTTCGGGGGCGGCAGCCCCCGATAGCGGGGTCCCAGGGGCGGCATCCCCTTGCGGGGTCCAAGGGGCAGAGCCCCTGGCTAGGGTTGAGCTGAAAATGAAATTGCTGTACTAAAAACGCATCAGAAAAATTAATTTTCCAGAAATTGGCTCATTTCGAAGACAGTAATTCGTAGAGAATTCAGACAGTTCACAGTGACAGACAGTTTTATGTGTCCATTGCGTTTTAGAAATAAGAGAGTTTTATGTGGTTTCTGTTTATTGCGTTTCAGAAAAAAAAACACATTTTTAAGTGTTTTTAGTCATTGCGTTTTAGGTAAAACACATTTTTAGGTGTTTTCAGTCCATTGCGTTTTAGAATGAGTCATTTTTAAGTGTTTTCTGGCCATTGCGTTTTACATATAAGACATTTCTTTGTGTTTTTGGTGCATTGCGTTTTAGGTAAAACACTTTTTATGTGTTTTCAGTCCATTGCGTTTTAGAAAACAGACATTTTAAGTGTATTCTGGCCATTGTGTTTTACAAATAAGTCATTTCTTTGTGTTTTTTGTGCATTGCGTTTTAGGTAAAACACTTTTTTATGTGTTTTCTGGCTATTGCGTTTTACAAATAAGACATTTCTATGTGTTTTCTGGTCATTGCGTTTTACAAATAAGTCATTTCTTTGTGTTTTTTGTGCATTGCGTTTTAGAAAAATGTCATTTTTTAGGATTTTTTTTTCATTGCGTTTTACGTGGTTTTTCTATTGCGTTTTACGCAACTGGGTTTAAATTTTTTTTTTAAATATAGCAATAGTATACTCGTTTTAAAGATAAAAAAACGCTCGTTTTTTTGGGGCAATTTTTATAAAAAAATAATGTCGTATGAAAGAGTTATTAACGTTTAAAAAATGGGGGGAATTGGAGGAGAGAGAAACTATTGGCTTGGATTGACTAGAATGCCCTTGAACAAACTCACGCGCCTCTTTTCTTCCTTTTAATTTCCCTGATTTAATCCACCCTTTTGTACCATACACAATAACATTGTTGAACATTAACGTTAAGCCTTTGGATTGTATAGTAAGTCTTTGGTTTCTATTCAATGAATTTGACTCAACTATTAACATGATAGAAACTTATTCATCTTTTTATCGCGGCCATAATTAACAACACCAACACCAACAACCAATCCCCAGCACCACGATCAATGACCAATCTTATTCGTTTTTTTATCGTGAACATGATAAACAAACCAGGTTTTTTTTTCCAAACCAGTTCAAGGGTTAAATCAAATTGCGCTTGGGTCAAACTTGATCAAAACCAGTGGCTGTTTGATAACTTCTAAATGACTATGTGTTGAACCAGTAAGAGGTTTGAACCAGTAAGAGGTCTGAACCATTAAGAACCATTATAATTCTTAACCGTTCAGAGGTAAATGTATGACCAATTCAGATAAGAGATCTTAACCATTAAGAGGCATATGTTTAAATCATTCAGACATCTACAGGCAAAACAAACAGTCTGAACCGTTAGGTTGAACTGGTTTTGTTGGTAGCGGTTTAGTAATGGAGAAAACCGACTTGTAGGAACCGATCCGGGTAGGTTCTAACAGGTCGAACTGAAACTGGTTCGTGACTCAAATTAAATTATTATATAGAGTAAAATGCCCAAATAGTTCATGTGGTTTGCCAATATAAACCTTATAATGCTCCCATTTCTAGTTAAATTGGTTGAAATGACTAAATTAACCTCATTGAAAAAAAATGTTGAAATTGTATGTCCCTTGTTTTATTTTGAGTAAACTTCCGTTTTGCTCCGTGTTGGTTTGGTCACTTTAATGGTTTTGCCCCAAACCTTTAAAAATAGCCATTTTACTCTCTAATGTTTTGGTTTTGTTGCCAGTTTGAAAGAATGTCATTTTGAGATGAATGGCATATTGTGACTTCTTGGCCAGCTTATAACTTTTCAAGCTTCAAATTAGCAATATACCCTTTATTTACCCTCTTATATCATACTGACTTATGAAAGAATGTCCATTTTAGTCATTTTACATCAATAAGCTAAGACAAACACTTTTTAAAAAACAACTTATTGACTTATTGGCTTTTCCCATCCCATAAACTAATTCAAACACTTTTTTTAAAAAACTCCTTTTCAAAAAGTCCTTTTTAACTCTAATAAGCTTAGCCAAACAAGCCCGAAGTAAAATATGGAGAACTAAAGATGAGGGAGAGGACCAAATAGGAAGTATAGTTTGGGTAGAAAGGATAGGAAGCAATGGGGTTGTGACATGTGGCAAAATTGAAAAACAAAGGGGAAGGGTGTTTTAGTCAATCTAATCTCATCTTCTCCCTTCCTCTTTCCCCAAAACTTCAAAACTCATCGTTTTCAAAAACCATCCATCTTCAACTCTTTCTTCACTTTCGATTCAATAATCATTGCATCAAAGTACGATTTTCGTCATCAATCAGTGATTCAAAGACTCAATCAATGTGTTCTTCAACTTTTTTTGAAGAAACCCAGTTTAATTTCATACAATTTCTCATTTTTTTTCCCATGATTTTGAAGTGAATTACTTGATTCGTTCAATTCGATCGTTGATAAGTGTTTCTAACATTCAGTTTTGTCAATCTTTGAAGAAATTCAAAGAAATCGGCTTCGATCCGTGTAAGAAATTTTTGAATTGCTTTTTACAATCTGGTTTTTTGAATTACGTTATTGCGTTTTATAAAAGAATGAAAAAACACATTTTTGTGTTTTTAGTTCATTGCGTTTTAGAAACAAGACATTTCTTTGTTTTTATTCCATTGCGTTTTAGAGAAAAAAAAAGACATTTTTTGTGTTTTTAGCTAATTGTGTTTTAGAAAAAGAACATTTATTTGTGTTTTTAGTCTATTTCGTTTTAGAAACAAAACATTTCTTTGTGTTTTTAGTCTATTGCGTTTTATTACACAATAAAAAATAAATTTGTTTTATGCTTTTAATCCATTGTGTTTTATAACACAATGAAAAAATCACATCTTTTTTGTGTTTTTAGCCCATTACGTTTTAGACCTCGAGTGTACAGGAGTCGTGTTGGAACAGAAACATGACGATTTTAAAAAAGAAACATAACCATGGAAAACCTCATTGCGTTTTAGACCTAGAAGGTGAGGTATAGTAAACTGACATGATCATGTTGTTGTGAAAGCAAACCCAACCCATTGTGTTTTAGATCTTAGATTGTTTTAACATGATCATGTTAGTTTACTGTACCTCACCTTCCAGCTCTAAAACGCAATAAGGTTTCACATGGTTATGTTTCTTTTTGAAATTGTCGTGTTTCTGTTCCAACACCACTCCTATACACTCCAGGTCTAAAACATAATGGGCTAAAAACACAAAAAGATGTGACTTTTTCATTGTGTTATAAAACACAATGGATTAAAATAATAAAACAACATTATTTTTTACTGTGTTAGAAAATGCGACGGACTAAAAACACAAAGAAATGTTTTGTTTCTAAAACGAAATAGACAAAAAACACAAATAACTGTTCTTTAAGAACTAAACTGACATGATCATGTTAAAACAGAAACATGATCATGTTGTGAAACCCAACCATTGCATATTAGACCTTAGACCTGAGACTAAAAGAACAAGATAACATGATCATGTTAAAACAAAACATGATAACACGATCATGTTAAAACAAAACATGACCATATTGTTGTGAAAGCCAGCATTTTAGACTTAGAATTATTGCGTTTTAGACCTAAGGTAACTGACATGATCATGTTAAAATAGAAACATGATCATGTTGTGAAACCCAAAGTTATGTTTTAGACATGCAGTAACATGATCATGTGAAGCTGTACACTAAAATGACATGATCATGTTGACATGATCTTGTTGTTGTGAAAGCCAACTAGCGTTTTAGACCTATTGCATTTTAGACCTAGAAATGTGAGGTAACTGACATGATCATGTTAAACAAAAACATGGTCATCTTAAACCCAATTGCATTTTAGACCTGGAAGAGGTGAGGTAAGTTATGTTAAAGAACTTGATCATGATCATGCTAAAATAGACAGTAATTCGTAGACAATTCAGACAGTTCACAGTGACAGACAGTTTTATGTGTCCATTCCGTTTTAGAAATAAGAGAGTTTTATGTGGTTTCTGGCTATTTCGTTTTAGAAAAAAACACATTTTTAAGTGTTTTTAGTCATTGCGTTTTAGGTAAAACACATTTTTAGGTGTTTTCAGTCCATTGCGTTTTAGAATGAGTCATTTTTAAGTGTTTTCTGGCCATTGCGTTTTACATATAAGACATTTCTTTGTGTTTTTTGTGCATTGCGTTTTAGGTAAAACACTTTTTATGTGTTTTCAGTCCATTGCGTTTTAGAAAACAGACATTTTAAGTGTATTCTGGCCATTGCGTTTTACAAATAAGTCATTTCTTTGTGTTTTTGGTGCATTGCGTTTTAGGTAAAACACTTTTTTATGTGTTTTCTGGCCATTGTGTTTTACAAATAAGACATTTCTATGGGTTTTCTGGCCATTGCGTTTTACAAATAAGTCATTTCTTTGTGTTTTTTGTGCATTGCGTTTTAGAAAAATGTCATTTTTTAGGTTTTTTTTTTCATTGCATTTTACGTGGTTTTTCTATTGCGTTTTACGCAACTGGGTTTAATTTTTTTTTAAATATAGCAATAGTATACTCATTTAAAGATAAAAAAACGCTCGTTTTTTTGGTGCAATTTTTATAAAAAAATAATGTCGTATGAAAGAGTTATTAACGTTTAAAAAATGGGGGGGAATTGGAGGAGAGAGAAACTATTGGCTTGGATTGACTAGAATGCCCTTAAACAAACTCACGCGCCTCTTTTCTTCCTTTTAATTTCCCTGATTTAATCTTAGCCCTTAATTAACTTAATGGATGGTCAAGATCACTTCCTATCCTTCCTAGCCAAATAAACTTCCTATTGTGTCTCCACCCTTTTGTACCATAGACAATAACATTGTTGAACATTAACGTTAAGCCTTTGGATTGTATAGTAAGTCTTTGGTTTCTATTCAATGAATTTGACTCAACTATTAACATGATAGAAACTTATTCATCTTTTTATCGCGGCCATAATTAACAACACCAACACCAACAACCAATCCCCAGCACCACGATCAATGACCAATCTTATTCGTTTTTTATCGTGACCATGATAAACAAACCAGGTTTTTTTTTTCCAAACCAGTTCAAGGGTTAAATCAAATTGCGCTTGGGTCAAACTTGATCAAAACCAGTGGCTGTTTGATAACTTCTAAATGACTATGTGTTGAACCAGTAAGAGGTTTGAACTAGTAAGAGGTCTGAACCATTAAGAACCATTATAATTCTTAACCGTTCATAGGTAAATGTATGACCAATTCAGATAAGAGATCTTAACCATTAAGAGGCATATGTTTAAATCATTCAGACATCTACAGGCAAAACAAACAGTCTGAACCGTTAGGTTGAACTGGTTTTGTTGGTAGCGGTTTAGTAATGGAGAAAACCGACTTGTGGGAACCGATCCGGGTAGGTTCTAACAGGTCGAACTGAAACTGGTTCGTGACTCAAATTAAATTATTATATAGAGTAAAATGCCCAAATAGTTCATGTGGTTTGCCAATATAAACCTTATAATGCTCCCATTTGTAAAATTACATGTGTTTGTTCACTTGTCACTAGGATAGTCCCCAACTAACTGGGCTTTAATTTTTCTAGTTAAATTGGTTGAAATGACTAAATTAACCTCATTGAAAAAAAAATGTTGAAATTGTATGTCCCTTGTTTTATTTTGAGTAAACTTCCGTTTTGCTCCCTGTTGGTTTGGTCACTTTAACGGTTTTGCCCCAAACCTTTAAAAATAGCCATTTTACTCTCTGATGTTTTGGTTTTGTTGCCAGTTTGAAAGAATGTCATTTTGAGATGAATGGCATATTGTGACTTCTTGGCCAGCTTATAACTTTTCAAGCTTCAAATTAGCAATATACCCTTTATTTACCCTCTTATATCATACTGACTTATGAAAGAATGTCCATTTTAGTCATTTTACATCAATAAGCTAAGACAAACACTTTTTAAAAAACAACTTATTGACTTATTGGCTTTTCCCATCCCATAAACTAATTCAAACACTTTTTTTTAAAAACTCCTTTTCAAAAAGTCCTTTTTAACTCTAATAAGCTTAGCCAAACAAGCCCGAAGTAAAATATGGAGAACTAAAGATGAGGGAGAGGACCAAATAGGAAGTATAGTTTGGGTAGAAAGGATAGGAAGCAATGGGGTTGTGACATGTGGCAAAATTGAAAAACAAAGGGGAAGGGTGTTTTAGTCAATCTAATCTCATCTTCTCCCTTCCTCTTTCCCTAAAACTTCAAAACTCATCGTTTTCAAAAACCCTCCATCTTCAACTCTTTCTTCACTTTCTATTCAATAATCATTGCATCATAGTACGATTTTCGTCATCAATCAGTGATTCAAAGACTCAATCAATGTGTTCTTCAACTTTTTTTGAAGAAACCCAGTTTAATTTCATACAATTTCTCATTTTTTTCCCATGATTTTGAAGTGAATTACTCGATTCGTTCAATTCGATCGTTGATAAGTGTTTCTAACATTCAGTTTTGTCAATCTTTGAAGAAATTCAAAGAAATCGGCTTCGATCCGTGTAAGAAATTTTTGAATTGCTTTTTACAATCTGGTTTTTTGAATTACGTTATTGCGTTTTATAAAAGAATGAAAAAACACATTTTTGTGTTTTAGTTCATTGCGTTTTAGAAACAAGACATTTCTTTGTTTTTATTCCATTGCGTTTTAGAGAAAAAAAAACATTTTTTGTGTTTTTAGCTAATTGTGTTTTAGAAAAAGAACATTTATTTGTGTTTTTAGTCTATTTCGTTTTAGAAACAAAACATTTCTTTGTGTTTTTAGTCTATTGCGTTTTATAACACAATAAAAAATAAATTTGTTTTATGCTTTTAATCCATTGTGTTTTATAACACAATGAAAAAATCACATCTTTTTTGTGTTTTTAGCCCATTACGTTTTAGACCTCGAGTGTACAGGAGTCGTGTTGGAACAGAAACATGACCATTTTAAAAAAGAAACATAACCATGGAAAACCTCATTGCGTTTTAGACCTAGAAGGTGAGGTATAGTAAACTGACATGATCATGTTGTTGTGAAAGCAAACCCAACCCATTGTGTTTTAGATCTTAGATTGTTTTAACATGATCATGTTAGTTTACTGTACCTCACCTTCCAGCTCTAAAACGCAATAAGGTTTCACATGGTTATGTTTCTTTTTGAAATTGTCGTGTTTCTGTTCCAACACCACTCCTATACACTCCAGGTCTAAAACATAATGGGCTAAAAACACAAAAAGATGTGATTTTTTCATTGTGTTATAAAACACAATGGATTAAAAGCATAAAACAACATTATTTTTTACTGTGTTAGAAAATGCGATGGACTAAAAACACAAAGAAATGTTTTGTTTCTAAAACGAAATAGACAAAAAACACAAATAACTGTTCTTTAAGAACTAAACTGACATGATCATGTTAAAACAGAAACATGATCATGTTGTGAAACCCAACCATTGCATTTTAGACCTTAGACCTGAGACTAAAAGAACAAGATAACATGATCATGTTAAAACAAAACATGATAACACGATCATGTTAAAACAAAACATGACCATATTGTTGTGAAAGCCAGCATTTTAGACTTAGAATTATTGCGTTTTAGACCTAAGGTAACTGACATGATCATGTTAAAATAGAAACATGATCATGTTGTGAAACCCAAAGTTATGTTTTAGACCTGCAGTAACATGATCATGTGAAGCTGTACACTAAAATGACATGATCATGTTAACATGATCATGTTGTTGTGAAAGCCAACTAGCGTTTTAGACCTATTGCATTTTAGACCTAGAAATGTGAGGTAACTGACATGATCATGTTAAAACAAAAACATGGTCATCTTAAACCCAATTGCATTTTAGACCTGGAAGAGGTGAGGTAAGTTATGTTAAAGAACTTAATCATGATCATGCTAAAATAGACAGTAATTCGTAGACAATTCAGACAGTTCACAGTGACAGACAGTTTTATGTGTCCATTGCGTTTTAGAAATAAGAGAGTTTTATGTGGTTTCTGGCTATTGCGTTTTAGAAAAAAACACATTTTTAAGTGTTTTTAGTCATTGCGTTTTAGGTAAAACACATTTTTAGGTGTTTTCAGTCCATTGCGTTTTAGAATGAGTCATTTTTAAGTGTTTTCTGGCCATTGCGTTTTACATATAAGACATTTCTTTGTGTTTTTGGTGCATTGCGTTTTAGGTAAAACACTTTTTATGTGTTTTCAGTCCATTGCGTTTTAGAAAACAGACATTTTAAGTGTATTCTGGCCATTGCGTTTTACAAATAAGTCATTTCTTTGTGTTTTTGGTGCATTGCGTTTTAGGTAAAACACTTTTTTATGTGTTTTCTGGCCATTGCGTTTTACAAATAAGACATTTCTATGTGTTTTCTGGCCATTGCGTTTTACAAATAAGTCATTTCTTTGTGTTTTTTGTGCATTGCGTTTTAGAAAAATGTCATTTTTGAGGTTTTTTTTTCATTGCGTTTTACGTGGTTTTTCTATTGCGTTTTACGCAACTGGGTTTAAATTTTTTTTTTAAAATATAGCAATAGTATACTCGTTTTAAAGATAAAAAAACGCTCGTTTTTTTGGTGCAATTTTTATAAAAAAATAATGTCGTATGAAAGAGTTATTAACGTTTAAAAAATGGGGGGGAATTGGAGGAGAGAGAAACTATTGGCTTGGATTGACTAGAATGCCCTTGAACAAACTCACACGCCTCTTTTCTTTCTTTTAATTTCCCTGATTTAATCTTAGCCCTTGATTAACTTAATGGATGGTCAAGATCACTTCCTATCCTTCCTAGCCAAATAAACTTCCTATTGTATCTCCACCCTTTTGTACCATACACAATAACATTGTTGAACATTAACGTTAAGCCTTTGGATTGTATAGTAAGTCTTTGGTTTCTATTCAATGAATTTGACTCAACTATTAACATGATAGAAACTTATTCATCTTTTTATCGCGGCCATAATTAACAACACCAACACCAACAACCAATCCCCAGCACCACGATCAATGACCAATCTTATTCTTTTTTTTATCGTGACCATGATAAACAAATCAGTTTTTTTTTTCCAAACCAGTTCAAGGGTTAAATCAAATTGCGCTTGGGTCAAACTTGATCAAAACCAGTGGCTGTTTGATAACTTCTAAATGACTATGTGTTGAACCAGTAAGAGGTTTGAACCAGTAAGAGGTCTGAACCATTAAGAACCATTATAATTCTTAACCGTTCAGAGGTAAATGTATGACCAATTCAGATAAGAGATCTTAACCATTAAGAGGCATATGTTTAAATCATTCAGACATCTACAGGCAAAACAAACAGTCTGAACCGTTAGGTTGAACTGGTTTTGTTGGTAGCGGTTTAGTAATGGAGAAAACCGACTTGTAGGAACCGATCCGGGTAGGTTCTAACAGGTCGAACTGAAACTGGTTCGTGACTCAAATTAAATTATTATATAGAGTAAAATGCCCAAATAGTTCATGTGGTTTGCCAATATAAACCTTATAATGCTCCCATTTCTAAAATTACATGTGTTTGTTCACTTGTCAATAGGATAGTCCCCAACTAACTGGGCTTTAATTTTTCTAGTTAAATTGGTTGAAATGACTAAATTAACCTCATTGAAAAAAAAATGTTGAAATTGTATGTCCCTTGTTTTATTTTGAGTAAACTTCCGTTTTGCTCCCTGTTGGTTTGGTCACTTTAACGGTTTTGCCCCAAACTTTTAAAAATAGCCATTTTACTCTCTGATGTTTTGGTTTTGTTGCCAGTTTGAAAGAATGTCATTTTGAGATGAATGGCATATTGTGACTTCTTGGCCAGCTTATAACTTTTCAAGCTTCAAATTAGCAATATACCCTTTATTTACCCTCTTATATCATACTGACTTATGAAAGAATGTCCATTTTAGTCATTTTACATCAATAAGCTAAGACAAACACTTTTTAAAAAACAACTTATTGACTTATTGGCTTTTCCCATCCCATAAACTAATTCAAACACTTTTTTTTAAAAACTCCTTTTCAAAAAGTTCTTTTTAACTCTAATAAGCTTAGCCAAACAAGCCCGAAGTAAAATATGGAGAACTAAAGATGAGGGAGAGGACCAAATAGGAAGTATAGTTTGGGTAGAAAGGATAGGAAGCAATGGGGTTGTGACATGTGGCAAAATTGAAAAACAAAGGGGAAGGGTGTTTTAGTCAATCTAATCTCATCTTCTCCCTTCCTCTTTCCCTAAAACTTCAAAACTCATCGTTTTCAAAAACCCTCCATCTTCAACTCTTTCTTCACTTTCTATTCAATAATCATTGCATCATAGTACGATTTTCGTCATCAATCAGTGATTCAAAGACTCAATCAATGTGTTCTTCAACTTTTTTTGAAGAAACCCAGTTTAATTTCATACAATTTCTCATTTTTTTCCCATGATTTTGAAGTGAATTACTCGATTCGTTCAATTCGATCGTTGATAAGTGTTTCTAACATTCAGTTTTGTCAATCTTTGAAGAAATTCAAAGAAATCGGCTTCGATCCGTGTAAGAAATTTTTGAATTGCTTTTTACAATCTGGTTTTTTGAATTACGTTATTGCGTTTTATAAAAGAATGAAAAAACACATTTTTGTGTTTTTAGTTCATTGCGTTTTAGAAACAAGATATTTTTTTGTTTTTATTCCATTGCGTTTTAGAGAAAAAAAAAAAGACATTTTTTGTGTTTTTAGCTAATTGTGTTTTAGAAAAAGAACATTTATTTGTGTTTTTAGTCTATTTCGTTTTAGAAACAAAACATTTCTTTGTGTTTTTAGTCTATTGCGTTTTATAACACAATAAAAAATAAATTTGTTTTATGCTTTTAATCCATTGTGTTTTATAACACAATGAAAAAATCACATCTTTTTTGTGTTTTTAGCCCATTACGTTTTAGACCTCGAGTGTACAGGAGTCGTGTTGGAACAGAAACATGACCATTTTAAAAAAGAAACATAACCATGGAAAACCTCATTGCGTTTTAGACCTAGAAGGTGAGGTATAGTAAACTAACATGATCATGTTGTTGTGAAAGCAAACCCAACCCATTGTGTTTTAGATCTTAGATTGTTTTAACATGATCATGTTAGTTTACTGTACCTCACCTTCCAGCTCTAAAACTCAATAAGGTTTCACATGGTTATGTTTCTTTTTGAAATTGTCGTGTTTCTGTTCCAACACCACTCCTATACACTCCAGGTCTAAAACATAATGGGCTAAAAAACACAAAAAGATGTGATTTTTTCATTGTGTTATAAAACACAATGGATTAAAAGCATAAAACAACATTATTTTTTACTGTGTTAGAAAATGTGATGGACTAAAAACACAAAGAAATGTTTTGTTTCTAAAACGAAATAGACAAAAAACACAAATAACTGTTCTTTAAGAACTAAACTGACATGATCATGTTAAAACAGAAACATGATCATGTTGTGAAACCCAACCATTGCATTTTAGACCTTAGACCTGAGACTAAAAGAACAAGATAACATGATCATGTTAAAACAAAACATGATAACACGATCATGTTAAAACAAAACATGACCATATTGTTGTGAAAGCCAGCATTTTAGACTTAGAATTATTGCGTTTTAGACCTAAGGTAACTGACATGATCATGTTAAAATAGAAACATGATCATGTTGTGAAACCCAAAGTTATGTTTTAGACCTGCAGTAACATGGTCATGTGAAGCTGTACACTAAAATGACATGATCATGTTAACATGATCTTGTTGTTGTGAAAGCCAACTAGCGTTTTAGACCTTTTGCATTTTAGACCTAGAAATGTGAGGTAACTGACATGATCATGTTAAAACAAAAACATGGTCATCTTAAACCCAATTGCATTTTAGACCTGGAAGAGGTGAGGTAAGTTATGTTAAAGAACTTGATCATGATCATGCTAAAATAGACAGTAATTCGTAGACAATTCAGACAGTTCTCAGTGACAGACAGTTTTATGTGTCCATTGCGTTTTAGAAATAAGAGAGTTTTATGTGGTTTCTGGCTATTGTGTTTTAGAAAAAAAAAACACATTTTTAAGTGTTTTTAGTCATTGCGTTTTAGGTAAAAACACATTTTTAGGTGCTTTCAGTCCATTGCGTTTTAGAATGAGTCATTTTTAAGTGTTTTCTGGCCATTGTGTTTTACATATAAGACATTTCTTTGTGTTTTTGGTGCATTGCGTTTTAGGTAAAACACTTTTTATGTGTTTTCAGTCCATTGCGTTTTAGAAAACAGACATTTTAAGTGTATTCTGGCCATTGCGTTTTACAAATAAGTCATTTCTTTGTGTTTTTGGTGCATTGCGTTTTAGGTAAAACACTTTATTATGTGTTTTCTGGCCATTGCGTTTTACAAATAAGACATTTCTATGTGTTTTCTGGCCATTGCGTTTTACAAATAAGTCATTTCTTTGTGTTTTTTGTACATTGCGTTTTAGAAAAATGTCATTTTTTAGGGTTTTTTTTTCATTGCGTTTTACGTGGTTTTTCTATTGCGTTTTATGCAACTGGGTTTAATTTTTTTTTAGAATATAGCAATAGTATACTCGTTTTAAAGATAAAAAACGCTCGTTTTTTTGGTGCAATTTTTATAAAAAAATAATGTCGTATGAAAGAGTTATTAACATTTAAAAAATGGGGGGGAATTGGAGGAGAGAGAAACTATTGGCGTGGATTGACTAGAATGCCCTTGAACAAACTCACGCGCCTCTTTTCTTCCTTTTAATTTCCCTGATTTAATCTTAGCCCTTGATTAACTTAATGGATGGTCAAGATCACTTCCTATCCTTCCTAGCCAAATAAACTTCCTATTTATCTCCACCCTTTTGTACCATACACAATAACATTGTTGAACATTAACGTTAAGCCTTTGGATTGTATAGTAAGTCTTTGGTTTCTATTCAATGAATTTGACTCAACTATTAACATGATAGAAACTTATTCATCTTTTTATCACGGCCATAATTAACAACACCAACACCAACAACCAATCCCCAGCACCACGATCAATGACCAATCTTATTCGTTTTTTTATCGTGACCATGATAAACAAACCAGGTTTTTTTTTTTCCAAACCAGTTCAAGGGTTAAATCAAATTGCGCTTGGGTCAAACTTGATCAAAACCAGTGGCTGTTTGATAACTTCTAAATGACTATGTGTTGAACCAGTAAGAGGTTTGAACCAGTAAGAGGTCTGAAACATTAAGAACCATTATAATTCTTAACCGTTCAGAGGTAAATGTATGACCAATTCAGATAAGAGATCTTAACCATTAAGAGGCATATGTTTAAATCATTCAGACATCTACAGGCAAAACAAACAGTCTGAACCGTTAGGTTGAACTGGTTTTGTTGGTAGCGGTTTAGTAATGGAGAAAACCGACTTGTAGGAACCAATCCGGGTAGGTTCTAACAGGTCGAACTGAAACTGGTTCGTGACTCAAATTAAATTATTATATAGAGTAAAATGCCCAAATAGTTCATGTGGTTTGCCAATATAAACCTTATAATGCTCCCATTTCTAAAATTACATGTGTTTGTTCACTTGTCACTAGGATAGTCCCCAACTAACTGGGCTTTAATTTTTCTAGTTAAATTGGTTGAAATGACTAAATTAACCTCATTGAAAAAAAAATGTTGAAATTGTATGTCCCTTGTTTTATTTTGAGTAAACTTTCGTTTTGCTCCCTGTTTGTTTTGGTCACTTTAACGGTTTTGCCCCAAACCTTTAAAAATAGCCATTTTACTCTCTGATGTTTTGGTTTTGTTGCCAGTTTGAAAGAATGTCATTTTGAGATGAATGGCATATTGTGACTTCTTGGCCAGCTTATAACTTTTCAAGCTTCAAATTAGCAATATACCCTTTATTTACCCTCTTATATCATACTGACTTATGAAAGAATGTCCATTTTAGTCATTTTACATCAATAAGCTAAGACAAACACTTTTTAAAAAACAACTTATTGACTTATTGGCTTTTCCCATCCCATAAACTAATTCAAACACTTTTTTTTAAAAACTCCTTTTCAAAAAGTCCTTTTTAACTCTAATAAGCTTAGCCAAACAAGCCCGAAGTAAAATATGGAGAACTAAAGATGAGGGAGAGGACCAAATACGAAGTATAGTTTGGGTAGAAAGGATAGGAAGCAATGGTGTTGTGACATGTGGCAAAATTGAAAAACAAAGGGGAAGAGTGTTTTAGTCAATCTAATCTCATCTTCTCCCTTCCTCTTTCCCTAAAACTTCAAAACTCATCGTTTTCAAAAACCTTCCATCTTCAACTCTTTCTTCACTTTCTATTCAATAATCATTGCATCATAGTACGATTTTCGTCATCAATCAGTGATTTAAAGACTCAATCAATGTGTTCTTCAACTTTTTTTGAAGAAACCCAGTTTAATTTCATACAATTTCTCATTTTTTTTCCCATGATTTTGAAGTGAATTACTCGATTCGTTCAATTCGATCGTTGATAAGTGTTTCTAACATTCACTTTTGTCAATCTTTGAAGAAATTCAAAGAAATCGGCTTCGATCCGTGTAAGAAATTTTTGAATTGCTTTTTACAATCTGGTTTTTTGAATTACGTTATTGCGTTTTATAAAAGAATGAAAAAACACATTTTTGTGTTTTTAGTTCATTCGTTTTAGAAACAAGACATTTCTTTGTTTTTATTCCATTGCGTTTTAGAGAAAAAAAAGACATTTTTTGTGTTTTTAGCTAATTGTGTTTTAGAAAAAGAACATTTATTTGTGTTTTTAGTCTATTTCGTTTTAGAAAAAAAACATTTCTCTGTGTTTTTAGTCTATTGCGTTTTATAACACAATAAAAAATAAATTTGTTTTATGCTTTTAATCCATTGTGTTTTATAACCCAATGAAAAAATCACATGTTTTTTGTGTTTTTAGCCCATTACGTTTTAGACCTCGAGTGTACAGGAGTCGTGTTGGAACAGAAACATGACCATTTTAAAAAAGAAACATAACCATGGAAAACCTCATTGCGTTTTAGACCTAGAAGGTGAGGTATAGTAAACTGACATGATCATGTTATTGTGAAAGCAAACCCAACCCATTGTGTTTTAGATCTTAGATTGTTTTAACATGATCATGTTAGTTTACTGTACCTCACCTTCCAGCTCTAAAACGCAATAAGGTTTCACATGGTTATGTTTCTTTTTGAAATTGTCGTGTTTCTGTTCCAACACCACTCCTATACACTCCAGGTCTAAAACATAATGGGCTAAAAACACAAAAAGATGTGATTTTTTCATTGTGTTATAAAACACAATGGATTAAAAGCATAAAACAACATTATTTTTTACTGTGTTAGAAAATGCGATGGACTAAAAACACAAAAAAATGTTTTGTTTCTAAAACGAAATAGACAAAAAACACAAATAACTGTTCTTTAAGAACTAAACTGACATGATCATGTTAAAACAGAAACATGATCATGTTGTGAAACCCAACCATTGCATTTTAGACCTTAGACCTGAGACTAAAAGAACAAGATAACATGATCATGTTAAAACAAAACATGATAACACGATCATGTTAAAACAAAACATGACCATATTGCTGTGAAAGCCAGCATTTTAGACTTAGAATTATTGCGTTTTAGACCTAAGGTAACTGACATGATCATGTTAAAATAGAAACATGATCATGTTGTGAAACCCAAAGTTATGTTTTAGACCTGCAGTAACATGATCATGTGAAGCTGTACACTAAAATGACCATGATCATGTTAACATGATCTTGTTGTTGTGAAAGCCAACTAGCGTTTTAGACCTATTGCATTTTAGACCTAGAAATGTGAGGTAACTGACATGATCATGTTAAAACAAAAACATGGTCATCTTAAACCTAATTGCATTTTAGACCTGGAAGAGGTGAGGTAAGTTATGTTAAAGAACTTGATCATGATCATGCTAAAATAGACAGTAATTCGTAGACAATTCAGACAGTTCACGGTGACAGGCAGTTTTATGTGTCCATTGCGTTTTAGAAATAAGAGAGTTTTATGTGGTTTCTGGCTATTGCGTTTTTGAAAAAAAAACACATTTTTAAGTGTTTTTAGTCATTGCGTTTTAGGTAAAACACATTTTTAGGTGTTTTCAGTCCATTGCGTTTTAGAATGAGTCATTTTTAAGTGTTTTCTGGCCATTGCGTTTTACATATAAGACATTTCTTTGTGTTTTTGGTGCATTGCGTTTTAGGTAAAACATTTTTTATGTGTTTTCAGTCCATTGCGTTTTAGAAAACAGACATTTTAAGTGTATTCTGGCCATTGCGTTTTACAAATAAGTCATTTCTTTGTGTTTTTGGTGCATTGCGTTTTAGGTAAAACACTTTTTTATGTGTTTTCTGGCCATTGCGTTTTCAAATAAGACATTTCTATGTGTTTTCTGGTCATTGCGTTTTACAAATAAGTCATTTCTTTGTGTTTTTTGTACATTGCGTTTTAGAAAATGTCATTTTTTAGGTTTTTTTTTCATTGCGTTTTACGTGGTTTTTCTATTGCGTTTTACGCAACTGGGTTTAAATTTTTTTTTTTTAAATATAGCAATAGTATACTCGTTTTAAAGATAAAAAAACGCTCGTTTTTTTGGTGCAATTTTTATAAAAAAATAATGTCGTATGAAAGAGTTATTAACGTTTAAAAAATGGGGGGAATTAGAGGAGAGAGAAACTATTGGCTTGGATTGACTAGAATGCCCTTAAACAAACTCACGCGCCTCTTTTCTTCCTTTTAATTTCCCTGATTTAATCTTAGCCCTTGATTAACTTAATGGATGGTCAAGATCACTTCCTATCCTTCCTAGCCAAATAAACTTCCTATTGTATCTCCACCCTTTTGTACCATACACAATAACATTGTTGAACATTAACGTTAAGCCTTTGGATTGTATAGTAAGTCTTTGGTTTCTATTCAATGAATTTGACTCAACTATTATTAACATGATAGAAACTTATTCATCTTTTTATCGCGGCCATAATTAACAACACCAACACCAACAACCAATCCCCAGCACCACGATCAATGACCAATCTTATTCGTTTTTTTATCGTGACCATGATAAACAAACCAGGTTTTTTTTTCCAAACCAGTTCAAGGGTTAAATCAAATTGCGCTTGGGTCAAACTTGATCAAAACCAGTGGCTGTTTGATAACTTCGAAATGACTATGTGTTGAACCAGTAAGAGGTTTAAACCAGTAAGAGGTCTGAACCATGAAGAACCATTATAATTCTTAACCGTTCAGAGGTAAATGTATGACCAATTCAGATAAGAGATCTTAACCATTAAGAGGCATATGTTTAAATCATTCAGACATCTACAGGCAAAACAAACAGTCTGAACCGTTAGGTTGAACTGGTTTTGTTGGTAGCGGTTTAGTAATGGAGAAAACCGACTTGTAGGAACCGATCCGGGTAGGTTCTAACAGGTCGAACTGAAACTGGTTCGTGACTCAAATTAAATTATTATATAGAGTAAAATGCCCAAATAGTTCATGTGGTTTGCCAATATAAACCTTATAATGCTCCCATTTCTAAAATTACATGTGTTTGTTCACTTGTCACTAGGATAGTCCCCAACTAACTGGGCTTTAATTTTTCTAGTTAAATTGGTTGAAATGACTAAATTAACCTCATTGAAAAAAAAATGTTGAAATTGTATGTCCCTTGTTTTATTTTGAGTAAACTTCCGTTTTGCTCCCTGTTGGTTTGGTCACTTTAACGGTTTTGCCCCAAACCTTTAAAAATAGCCATTTTACTCTCTGATGTTTTGGTTTTGTTGCCAGTTTGAAAGAATGTCATTTTGAGATGAATGGCATATTGTGACTTCTTGGCCAGCTTATAACTTTTCAAGCTTCAAATAACCAATATACCCTTTATTTACCCTCTTATATCATACTGACTTATGAAAGAATGTCCATTTTAGTCATTTTACATCAATAAGTTAAGACAAACACTTTTTAAAAAACAACTTATTGACTTATTGGCTTTTCCCATCCCATAAACTAATTCAAACACTTTTTTTTAAAAACTCCTTTTCAAAAAGTCCTTTTTAACTCTAATAAGCTTAGCCAAACAAGCCCGAAGTAAAATATGGAGAACTAAAGATGAGGGAGAGGACCAAATAGGAAGTATAGTTTGGGTAGAAAGGATAGGAAGCAATGGGGTTGTGACATGTGGCAAAATTGAAAAATTAAGGGGAAGGGTGTTTTAGTCAATCTAATCTCATCTTCTCCCTTCCTCTTTCCCTAAAACTTCAAAACTCATCGTTTTCAAAAACCCTCCATCTTCAACTCTTTCTTCACTTTCTATTCAATAATCATTGCATCATAGTACGATTTTCGTCATCAATCAGTGATTCAAAGACTCAATCAATGTGTTCTTCAACTTTTTTTGAAGAAACCCAGTTTAATTTCATACAATTTCTCATTTTTTTCCCATGATTTTGAAGTGAATTACTCGATTCGTTCAATTCGATCGTTGATAAGTGTTTCTAACATTCAGTTTTGTCAATCTTTGAAGAAATTCAAAGAAATCGGCTTCGATCCGTGTAAGAAATTTTTGAATTGCTTTTTACAATCTGGTTTTTTGAATTACGTTATTGCGTTTTATAAAAGAATGAAAAAACACATTTTTGTGTTTTTAGTTCATTGCGTTTTAGAAACAAGACATTTCTTTGTTTTTATTCCATTGCGTTTTAGAGAAAAAAAAGACATTTTTTTGTGTTTTTAGCTAATTGTGTTTTAGAAAAAGAACATTTATTTGTGTTTTTAGTCTATTTCGTTTTAGAAACAAAACATTTCTTTGTGTTTTTAGTCTACTGCGTTTTATAACACAATAAAAAATAAATTTGTTTTATGCTTTTAATCCATTGTGTTTTATAACACAATGAAAAAATCACATCTTTTTTGTGTTTTTAGCCCATTACGTTTTAGACCTCGAGTGTACAGGAGTCGTGTTGGAACAGAAACATGACCATTTTAAAAAAGAAACATAACCATGGAAAACCTCATTGCGTCTTAGATCTAGAAGGTGAGGTATAGTAAACTGACATGATCATGTTGTTGTGAAAGCAAACCCAACCCATTGTGTTTTAGATCTTAGATTGTTTTAACATGATCATGTTAGTTTACTGTACCTCACCTTCCAGCTCTAAAACGCAATAAGGTTTCACATGGTTATGTTTCTTTTTGAAATTGTCGTGTTTCTGTTCCAACACCACTCCTATACACTCCAGGTCTAAAACATAATGGGCTAAAAACACAAAAAGATGTGATTTTTTCATTGTGTTATAAAACACAATGGATTAAAAGCATAAAGCAACATTATTTTTTACTGTGTTAGAAAATGCAATGGACTAAAAACACAAAGAAATGTTTTGTTTCTAAAACGAAATAGACAAAAAACACAAATAACTGTTCTTTAAGAACTAAACTGACATGATCATGTTAAAACAGAAACATGATCATGTTGTGAAACCCAACCATTGCATTTTAGACCTTAGACCTGAGACTAAAAGAACAAGATAACATGATCATGTTAAAACAAAACATGATAACACGATCATGTTAAAACAAAACATGACCATATTGTTGTGAAAGCCAGCATTTTAGACTTAGAATTATTGCGTTTTAGACCTAAGGTAACTGACATGATCATGTTAAAATAGAAACATGATCATGTTGTGAAACCCAAAGTTATGTTTTAGACCTGCAGTAACATGATCATGTGAAGCTGTACACTAAAATGACCATGATCATGTTAACATGATCTTGTTGTTGTGAAAGCCAACTAGCGTTTTAGACCTATTGCATTTTAGACCTAGAAATAGGAGGTAACTGACATGATCATGTTAAAACAAAAACATGGTCATCTTAAACCCAATTGCATTTTAGACCTGGAAGAGGTGAGGTAAGTTATGTTAAAGAACTTGATCATGATCATGCTAAAATAGACAGTAATTCGTAGACAATTCAGCTAACTGCGCTAGCCCAACTAACTTCACCAGTTAGCAGCTAGCGTAGTTCGGGTAATTATGCAACACTAAATACCCCCAAAGCACTCAGTGCGCCAAAGTACCCGTAACTTATTGGTACTTGTACTGATTTAGCCTATTTGGTAACCGTACGGGTACTAGTACCAGTACAAGAGTACTAGTACCAAACTCAATGGAATGTTAGAAAAAAAAAGTTGTTCTAAAGAGGTACCATGGTTGCAAAAGTCGCTAGGCGCTTCTTAGTCGGTCGACTGGGGAGTTGAGTATCACACCCCAATCGATGGCGGAAACATCGGGGTGCGCCACTAAGCGTTCAGATTGCTCAAAAGTTTCCATAACACTAAATATTTCAATATAGATTAATCCATTACATAATAATCGTCTAAAGCACCAACCACGAGATGTCAAATTACATAACGATCAAACATTGTTCAAAGTTTCTAAGTTAGCTACGATGGGTTTCTAGGAAGCATCCTAGCAATTTTTCTTGTTTCCTCAGCTACTATCAACCTGCAACATGTATTAAAATATCAACAAAAATGTTGGCAAGTATACAAGTTTGACTACGTAGTAGTATAATAGTTTAAAAGTTTCAAAAACTCATATCCAGCATAAACACATAAAATAAGTTTCACCAGGCTATTAAACGTAGTCCAAGTGATAGCCCAAGTTTCCAATGCGTTAACCACTTTCCCAAGACTCAAGGAAAGCAACATAGACTCCTCCTAACAATACCCCAAAGACTAACGGGGAGGTGCATTACCCCTATAGCGCTACCATTGTTAAGGCGGGACTACACACAAGGATTAAACGTTTACATAGCATAAAAAGTCTCAAGTCTCAAAAGTATCAAGTTTCATGTTCACAGCGGATATAGTAAGTTTCAAATAGTTTCAAGTGTCATGTGTCAAGTTTATAGAATACATGTTGCATCCCAAAAGTGTTAAAATAAAAAGGGATCGAGTATACTCACAGTGGGTGTTAAGTATCGATACCTACTATTGGATTGAAGGGAGTGCTGAGATTAGCCTGATTATAGTTTAACAGATAAGCGTCGGACAGAATAGTAGATTCGTGCAAAGTGTCGGATAGGTTCCCTGATCGGATGGCCATCCGGACGGATGGTCATCCGGTCGGATGACCTGATGGATTAGACGGATCACCATTCGATCGGATGGTCATCCGGATGGATGACCATTCGATCCGGATGGATGACCATTCGATCGAATGGTCATTCGATCGGTAGGTGAGTTTCCAAAATGTATCAACTTTTGAAGTTTTCGTTGTAGTATAAATCTAAGTCGTTCAATCGGATGGTCATCCGATCGGATGACCGTTCGGTCGGATGACTGTTCGAGTGTAAGTTTTATAGTTTAAAGTTTTCATTCAAATAGTTTAAGTGTTGAAGGTTATAAGGGACATGTCGCTCGGTCGGATGACCATTCGATCTGATGGTCGTCCGATCGGATGGTCATTCGACTAATGTGATCTTGTTCCTTTTGCAACCTTCGTAAAGTTTCTAAGTTTGAGTTTAACAGAGACAACATGGTAACGTATCAAGAAAACGGAAACCCACTAAGGTTCATGTAACATTCCCATTTTTATCATATAAGAATTTTAGGTTTGTTTAAATTTATTGACCACTAGTAACTAGTAACTAGTTTTATTTTTAATATAATTACTGAACCCAAATAGTTTAAAAAACTATTTTATATATAATTGGTTGAAATATTATACTAGTTAATTGGCCTGTATATGGGTGACCTTTTTAATAAAATAAAAGTCTATAAAAACTTATATTATTAGACAGGTATATTACGGGTAAGTTGACTGTAAGAAATATGAAGTACCTAGACGGGCCCAGGAACCGTCTAATAATTAAATTATAAAAAAATACAATATATTTGAACCTACTCTGTTTTTAATGAAACTTGGTTCAAAAAGATTATTCTCGTTCTAATGACATATTCATTATTTTCTAGGACGTCATATTTTAGAAGTTATAAGCGCCAAATAAGTGAAGCAGTTAAATTAATTATAAAATATAAATAATAATATAATAATAATAATAAAGTAAATATAAGAATTCTTTGGATTCCATACGTGTAATGACCTCTAGATCAAGTGGTGGAGGGATTGCATTTCTCTTGAGAGATGCAGGTTCGACTCCCACTTGGTGCAGAGTGAGGCACTGGTGGGCAATGATAGGAGACCTAGGGAAACCTAGGTTGGATCCTTGAGCCAAACGGGTTTTACCGGTAATTTCACTGTCGTGCCTACGGGCGGGTGGGTTACCGGGTTTTCCCCGGAATTGGTGGTGAACTCGGGTTACTCTCGGAGTACTCCGTTTGTCCAGTGGGTGCCCCAAGAGTGCTCGGGATTGAGTTTGTTGGCCGTTCAAAAAAAAAAAGAATGGAAATGAAATTCCACATTCCACATTTAATGAAATGAAGTACGTGTGAGTGTATGGAACAATACATGTATGAGTGTGGCGTGATTTTGAAGCAGTATGACAACTATAAATAGTAACACTACACTCATAATTTACTCACCCCTTTCTTCTACTTTATGTCTCACCTCTTTTATGGCATTCCCATAATACTATTTTTTTATTTTATTTTTTTCTATAATAATAATAAAGTCATGCCCCGTTTTAAGTGTTTTAACTCCCGATCACCGCTACCCTTTCCGATTGATCTGAGCTCCATAACACATGTCAAGGCTCTGCCTGACTAAGTTCGTTGGGGTTCTGTCTCGTGACATAGGGACAAGGTTAAATTAGGGGTACTATACTTAACACGAGTGCAATTATATATATATATATATATATATATATATATATATATATATATATATATATATATATATAAATATCTCATGAGTTATACCCAAGATTTATACCAAGAGGCTTTCTACTTGAACCCTAAAGTTACAAAGTGAGTCCATTCTCTTTTCTCACTGTTTTATTCCCTTTTTGTGATATAATTATATTCAAAAATGTCCCAAATTGATCCATAAGTAAAAACCCGGACCCCTGAAACCCCAATCCATATGAAAAATCAAGATTCCTGGTGCTCAGGCGGGCCGCGTAAAGAATAGGCAGAAGGTCACGCGGGCCGCGTCAACATGTGTTTGACCGGATAAGCGTTCCCAGGCCACGTGGCATCCACCTGGCACACCTACTGATGACCCAGCAACCCTACGCGTAGACTAGGCGGCTATGCGGGTCGCGTAAGGATCGAGCAAGGGCTCACGCGGGCCGCGTGAGACCCAAATTTCTGCTATAAATAGGACAGGCTATGAGCATTCCTCTGATGTCAAAACCAAAACTAAAAAACGAAGTTTGGCTGCTCAAATTCGAAATTTACTTTTAATATAGCGAGACGCTGCTACGATACAGGGTATTAACTCAATCGCTGCTGTGATTCAATATCCGATCGATTGAAACTATCCGATGAATGTTTAAGTGCTGCTCAAACCCGGGTTATACTTTGTCATTCGTCGTGATTCCGACAGGATGTTTGAGTGTCGCCCGAACTCGGGCTATACTCTGTCATTCGTTGCGAATCCGCTGGATGTTTAAGTATCGCACTTTGTCATTCGTTGTGAGGTTTTAATCTCGTGAGCTTATCGTAAAAGTTGTATTCAGTTACTTACCTAGTTTCGTGTGCATTATTGTTTAAATTAGGTTATCAGGCTTATCAGTAGGCTAAACTCTACCCCATACACATACAATCAAAGTGGATGCTAATTCTCAGAAGAATTTGAATCAGGAAGCTTGTTAAATCAATACTGCATGCTCATAATGTGAGTTGTTCTCTTTTTATCAAAATGTTTTATAAAAACCTAAATGTTCTCCAGTTATAATTACAGGGATTAAGTTTTTGTAATCTTCAATTACTGCCGGTATGTGGGGTTTTGTATACATTACTTGATACCCGTCACCATTGGACAACGAGTTAGCCAATGGGTGATCTGACCATAGTCACAGATACAGTCGAGTGACAAATACCGATTTGGGGTAATTGGTTGATAGAAACATTGTATAAAAATGAATGAACTCACCAGTATTTCCTGCTGACCAAATCTTTTTAAAACGCATTTCAGGTAATTACTGTAGATTGGAATAAGGGTGATGATGCGGCACCAACAAGGCTTATAGAAGTGGCTCCTTTTATCAATTAAATTAAATTAAGAAAAGTTGTTTTATGCAATCGGATTTATTCTATATTAAAGGTACCTTTCAAAATATGGTTTTATCCCATCTATTTAATAAATAAAATCCGGTGTTTTCTAAACTCTGATATTTTCCTAACTCACGGTCCTGATGAAATTTCCGCTGCAATGTTTTCAAAAATAACTACCGGTACCACTTGGCTGCCCGCGGCTCCCGATCCTGTCCAGGGTGGGGTCGGGGGTCGTGACAGTTCAGCTCGTCTGATCGAATGGGAATCACCCCGTTTGATCGGACGGCTGTTCTTGGCTGGGTTTCATGTCTGACCCGTAATCCGGTCATCTTCTCCGGTGGGAATCCGTTATTGAGCCGACTCCAGAATAAGGAACAAGTCCTTGGCCTGTTTTGGTCCTAGGCACCACCAATTTGAGTAGAATGTTGAAGAAAGTTTGAAGAAAACATGAATTTAACTGGAAAAGGTTAGATTTTTTTAGATTTGCAGTAAATCGTGTGGAAATCCCATAGATATGGACTAAACCTTGGTTGAATGTCATCACACAACCGTTTGTACAACAACCATGATGACGTCACCTTCCAAGTGCCTAAATCTTGGTCATTTCACGATGGAAATCAGTGTTTTGTTGGTGAAAAAGATGAGAAAGTGAGTAAAGATGATAGTTGTACAAGAATCAGGTGGAAAACTTACAAGAATCGCTTGAAAATGGAGGAAAAGTGTCTTAGAAGGAGAGTGTGTGCGTCTGGTCGGAGGAGCATGTCACATCAGTGAAGAATGATGTGACAGCTCGTATTTATAGTGCAAGAGGGAAAGTAAGGCGGTGCAAGGAAGCTGGGTCGGATGGCTATTCGGTCGAATGGCCCTCCGATCGGATGGTCATCCGATCGGATGTCCATTCGGACAGTCCAATCCGTTTAGCTACTTTTTTCTGTCTTTGGTTTGTTTTGTGAGTTAGGTTAAGAGTTGCGTTGCGTGTTATTGGGTAATATCGTCTCGTGACAAGATCATAACTATCACAAAAGTCTCCATAAGCTAACTAATAAGTGTCAAGTTTCAAGTTTCCCGTTCCATAAGTTTCAAGAGTCTCGCTCAACAAGTATCAAGAGTCAAGTATCAAGTCTCTAGTTTCAAGAATCAAGTATCTAGTATTAAGCATCAAGTTTAAAGCTTCAATATTCATATCAAGCATCGAGAGAGAAGATTCTGGATTCAAAGTTTCATAAGATTCAAGTATCATAAAGAATCAAGTTTCACGAAGTTTCACATAGTGTAAAGTTTCATATAGTATAGGGACTAAACTTGTCAATTGTTGAAAGTCTAGGGACACCGGGCGTTACAGTCTCCCCTCCTTTAGGAGATTTCGTCCCTGAAATCTAAGAGGAAGACTGCTCGAAGAGCTGCGGATACTTGGTCTTCATTTCACTCTCGAGTTCCCAAGTGAATTCGGCGCCACGCTTCCCTTCCCTTCCCATCGAACCTTGACTATGGAAATTTTGTTGCGCCTCAATCACTTGACACCTCGATCCATGATTTCGACCGGTTTCCCCACAAAGTGTAAAGCTTCATTTATTTGTAAGTCTTTGAGGGGAACTTGAAGTTCCTCGTCGGCTAAACATTTCCTGATATTAGATACGTGGAACACCGGATGTACATTGTTAAGTTCCTGTGGAAAATCGAGTCGGTACGCCACCTTGCCAATCCTTTCGAGTATCGTGAAAGGACCTACATAGCGAGGAGCAAGCTTTCCCTTCTTAACAAAGCGAACTACTCCCTTCCAGGGAGATACCTTGAGCAGCACTCGATCCCCAACATCAAATTCCAGAGGCTTACGCCTTTTATTAGCATAGCTCTTTTGTCTACTCCTAGCCTTGATCAAGTTATCACGGATCTGAAGAATCTTATCCATTGTCTCTTGAATGATTTCAGGGCCAGTAAGTTGCTAGTCACCAACCTCATGCCAACTAAGAGGAGATCGGCACTTGCGACCATATAAAGCTTCGAAAGGAGCCATCTGAATACTTGAATGATAGTTGTTGTTGTACGAGAACTCAATCAATGGTAAATGTACATCCCAGTTAGCACCAAAGTCGATGACACAGGAACGAAGCATATCCTCTAGGGTCTGGATGGTACGTTCGGTCTGTCCATCCGTTTGAGGATAAAAAGCCGTACTAAGATACAAATGAGAACCCATAGCGGATTGAAACGTGTGCCAAAGACGGGAAGTGAAACGACCATCACGGTCAGAGATTATGTCAAGTGGTATGCCATGGCGGCATATAATCTCACCAGTATAGATTCAAGCAAGTTTCTCCACTTTGAAATCTTCGCGAATAGGAAGAAAGTGGGCTGATTTAGTCAAACGGTCAATGATTACCCAAATACTATCATAACCAGCAGGTGTACGGGGTAGTTTAGTTATAAAGTCTATAGCGATACTATCCCATTTCCAAACAGGGATTTCGGGTTGTTCAAGAAGACCTGAAGGACGTTGATGTTCAGCCTTTACCTTCGTGCACGTAAGGCACCTAGAGACGTACGCAGTAATATCCTTCTTCATACCAGGCCAATAAGTCATACGCAAGTCATGGTACATTCTTATCAGCACCTGGATGGGTAGAGTATCGAGATTTGTGAGCCTCATTCATAATGAGTACACGAAGATTGTCGCGATCTAGCACCCAAATGCAATTGAGATAGTACTGAAGTCCATCAGACTTAGTTTCGAGTTAATCAACAGAAGCACCTCGTACTTCAACGATTAGACTACCTTCGTTAGCTGACGAATATTGAGCTTCGTGGATACAAGCATGAAGGTCACTAGAGATGTGGAAGCATCGGATAGTATTAACATGAGTCTTACGACTAAGAGCATCGGCAACGACATTCGCTTTGCCAGGATGATAGCGAATTTCGCAGTCGTAGTCGTTAAGCAATTACACCCAACACCTCTGTCGCATGTTCAGTTCCTTTTGGTTAAAGATATGTTGTAGGCTCTTATGGTCAGTGAAAACCACACACTTAGTTCCACATAGGTAGTGTCATCAAATCTTTAATGTAAATACAACTGCACCAAGCTCCAGATCGTGAGTAGTATAGTTTTTCTCATGTATTTTGAGTTGATGGGAGGCATAAGCAATAACCTTGTCCCGCTGCATGAGCACACAGCCCAAGCCACGGTTCGAGGCATCACAATATACCACGAAGTCGTTGTTCCCATCTGGGAGGGCGAGTACAGGAGCGTTACACAGAAGAGTCTTAAGAGTCTGAAAAGATTCTTCTTGCTCAGGACCCCAAGCAAAAGGTTTCTCTTTCTGAGTCAACGAAGTGAGAGGAACGGCGATCTTGGAAAAGTTTGAGATGAATCGGCGGTAGTAACACGCCAATCCTAGGAAGGAACGAATCTCAGATGCAGATTTAGGCGTACTCCAATTTTTCACAGCTTCGATTTTAGAAGGGTCAACATGAATACCTTGATTACTAACAACGTGCCCTAGAAATTGTACTTCATCAATCCAAAACTCACACTTAGAGAATTTAGCGTATAAGCGTTCACCACGTAAAAGTTCTAGCATCAAGCATAAATGACGTTCATGATCAGCTCTAGTTTTCGAATAAATAAGAATATCATCAATAAAGACTATCACAAAATGATCCAAGTAGGGTTTACAAACACGATTCATAAGATCCATGAACACAACGGGTGCGTTGGTCAAGCCAAAAGGCATAACCACGAACTCGTAGTGCCCATAACGAGTGCGAAACGCAGTTTTGGAGATATCAACTTCGAGAACACGGAGTTGATGATAACCAGATTGAAGGTCGATTTTTGAGAAACAGGACGCGCCTTGTAGTTGGTCGAATAAATCATCGATACGAGGGAGGGGATAACGATTCTTAATGGTGAGTTTGTTAAGCTCGCGGTAGTCGATACACATACGAAATGAACCATCTTTCTTCTTGACGAATAGCACAGGAGCACCCCACGGAGAGGTACTTGTACGAATGAATCCCTTGTCGAGCAGTTCTTGTAGTTGACTGGATTGTTCTTGCATCTCGGAAGGTGCAAGTCGGTAGGGAGCCTTGGCGACAGGAGTCGAACCAAGTATGAGATCAATACGAAATTCAACAGTTCGAGGAGGAGGAAGACCAGGAAGATCTTCAGGAAAGACGTCAGGGAAATCACACACTACTGGAACATCGCTTATGTTCTTTCTCTTGTCCTTTTGTTCCACTACGTAGGCCAAGAAGGCAAAGTTTTGTTTTCGTAAGCACTTGTTCGCTTGAGTGCATGACATCAACTTCAGTCCTCTAGAAGGTCGGTCTCCATAGACGTGCAAAATATCACCGGACGGGAGAGGAAGACGAACAAATTTCTCGTGACAAGCAATCTCAGCATGATTCTTGTGCAACCAATCCATGCCGATTATGACATCAAAACTACCCAGTTGCATGGGTATTAGATCAATAATCGACGTGGTCATTAAGAGTCAAGGAACAACCACCAAGGATAGAATCAACTAGAATATACTTTCCATTGGCAATCTCGACCGAAAAAGACTTAGGTAGCTTAGAGCGTGCACAGTTTAACAAAGATTCAAATTCTACGGACACAAAGCTTCTATCGGCACCAGTATCAAATAGTATCGAAGCGTAAAGATTATTGACGAGAAACGTACCATTAACGACGTCATTGTCGTTACGAGCCTGATTAGCATTAATGTTGAACGCTCGTCCTCGAGCGGCTGGCTGTTGCTCCTGGTTTAGCTGAGGGCACTGGTTGCGAAAATGATTAGTGTCTCCACACTTGTTGCATGCACGAACAGCGTTGACTGACCTCGAATTCTACGGAGGAGCTGGTAAAGCTGCGTGAGCTGGCGCTTGCTGGGCTTGGTTGGCTTGACAGCAGTAGGGAGTCGTGTGACCATAGCGGTTGCAATTGGTACACAGACGGCAAGTAGAGGTAGCAGGATGATGAAAATTACAAGTAGCACACTTGGGATGAACTCCAGTGTACGACTTCTTGATCTCTAGAGCAGGAGGGTTAGCAACAGCAGTGGTAGTAGCAGGCACAACAGCTTTGCCTGCGGGGTTTGCGTTTGCAGAAGGGACAATGGCATTACAGCCTGAACCCTAAGACTTTCGTTTATTGTTTATGCTGCCACTTGGTTGCTGGGTAACTTGGTTCGCTGATTTGGTGGGAGCAGAGGTAGCGAACTGTTTGTCACGGACACGGTTGTTGTTTAAACTTGCGGCAAGACAATAAACTTCTTCAATAGTCTCTAGCTGAGCTGCTTCAATCGAATCACGCATTGCAGGAGGTAACCCATTGATGTACTTGGTTATCATGCGTTTCGGGGTAGAAACCAAGTGAGGAACGATTATGCTGAGTTGCTTGAAACGGGTAGTGTAAGCCAGGTTGTCATCTCCAACTTGCTTGAGATGCCAAAACTCTTCCTCAAGCTTTAGCTGTTCATGGGGAGGGCAGAATTCGAGCATCATCAATTCTCGCACCTCGGGCCATGGAAGAGCATAAGCTTCTTCGTTAGAGCGGATGTTTCTCTCGTTCGACCACCACTCCAAAGCTCTGCCTTGAAACATGCCAGTTACACTCCTAGTCTTTAAATGTTCTGGGCACTCGCTGTTAATGAAGGTAACCTCGATGCTGTCGAACCACTCTAGCATTGCGGTCACCCCATCACTGCCCGTGAAAGGCTTGGGGTTGCAAGAGACGAAGTGTTTGTAGCTGAACTTCTTAAGCTTTAGCTTCTCGCCTTTAGACTCCACAGAGGAAGGATGAGTGTTGGATCCTTGGATCTCAGAGACGATCTCTGGCACGATGCGAGCGATCTGATCGGCCATGAATGACATCATCTTTTTCTGAGAGTTTTCCCTGGATCTTTTGAGAAAGTCGGATAGTTTACGGGAAGACATCTAAAGATCCAAGAAAAGGATCGTGTAAGTCTAGATCATAAAGTCTCACAGTATATAGTTTCACACACGATCGCTTAAAGACTCAAGTTTCAACAAGTTTCACATAGTTTCCAAAAGATTCAACATTCTCAACACAAGTCTGCAAACCCACGACTTTCGCATGGCACGTGGTACGAAGGTCCGGCAACATGTTAGAAACACGTATATATAGGAAGTGCCAGCGGCGTATCCACTATGTTTCGGGCATATCACGTCCGCCTCGTATTCGGTGTCATGTTACGTGTCGCGTTTTGCCAACCATGACAATATACCCCATCATCATCACATACACGTAGATTAATCAAATAGTTTCACATAGCTTATCATTCAACATCCTCATCGCAGTCCATAAAACAATGAATTCCACATGGCACGTGTTACGAAAGTTTGGCAACATGATAGAAACACTTATATATAGGAAGTACCAGCGGCGTATCCACCATGTTTCGATCATGTCGCGTCCGTCTCATCGTCGGTGTCATGTTTCGCTAACCATAACATTAGACTCCATTATATTCACATAGATCAATCAAGTAGTTTCAACATTTCCACCACGAGTCTGCAAAACCACGAATTTCACATAGCACGTGGTACGAAAGTTCGGTAACATGTCAAAAACACTTATATATAGGAAGTACCAGCAGCATATCCACCATGTTTCGGACATGTCACGTCCGTCTCGTCTTTGGTGCTAGGCTACATATCGTATTTTGCCACTCACAACAACACATACGTATTAGTGTACACATACGATATATTTTTAACGGAATTAAGATATGAAATGGACTTAAAGGGTGACATGGTCTTTGGATAAAAATGGGAAATCGCATGGAAGGCCCCTGAAGGGTAAAGTAGTAATACTGACATGTTAAAAAAACTCTAGTATTGAAGGGCAAAGTTGTGCTTTGCAATGATTTCATAAACGCCCCCAACGTTTAAATTTTATAACTATGATGGTTCATATCATGGATCGCCCTCTATTTTATCCGATAAATGAATGTGAAGTGTCTATTTTACCTTTTGCTAAAAAAGAAATAAAAATTAATTGAGTTATTAATATACTTACTTGGACATTTTTTATTTGAACTTAATTATTATAACTTGAAACCCCACACCCCCACTCACCCTCTCTTCTTCTACAACAAAATTTAATTATGGTTGGCACATGTATTTACCCTTTATAAAACTCCATTAATTTTAGTTATTCAAATTTAATAATAAAAAAATTAACACAAATTACCTTATAAACTTAAAGCACAAAGTCGGTGCTTTCATCGATCCCCCCTTTTTCTTCTCAGCTTCCACGTGTCTTCCAACGTGTTCCCTCTTCTACTATCATCTTCAAATGCCTCCTTCACTTTTTTCCTCAGATGAGAATTCAGGAGATTAGAACAGATTTCGCAGCAATGGGTTTCACGATTTTCGATCTAGGATTTCAAATCATGTAGAGGGCTTCCAAGTTGCAGGCTATCAGGACCTTTAATTGTTGTTCAGGTGAGTTTTGGTTAGCACATTCCTTTTAATTGACAGTCTAGGGTTTCTTAACTGAGTTTAGGTTTCATGTGTGGTGGTCTTATGCAGGGGCGTACCCACCCTAAGCCAAGGGTGGGCGGGCGCACCCCATGAAAAAATATTTTTTAGTGTTATTTTTCGCCGGAAATCCTGACCGCAGCCCTTGTAATTTTTCACCCGCACCCCTTGATAATTTTCAACCGCCCCACTTAGAAAAAAAAAATAATTATTAACCACTTATTCACTTAATTATTTAATCCAGTCAAAGCCCAATCTGCAATCAATTTTTATTAACACAAGCCCAAACCCAACCTAAAGAAATTTGAACTAAATAAGATAACCCAAACCCATCCACCCATTCCATTTTCAAATCCCGCCCCAAAAAAACTCTTAGCGACTTGACGCCACTGCTCACGACCTGGTGGCTTTTTTTACTAGAAAAACCAAAATTCCGGTTGGACCGACCCATATTACGTCAGAATTCCAATATAGAACTAGTATGGTTTATTTATTTATTTTGTTTTATGTGATGATTAGGAGAAAATATAGATGTGTAATGGTTTAATCTTTTTATATTCTTTTGTTGTTTTAGACTTGTAGTTAAATGTTTTTGTTGTTTTATTTATAGCTATTAGTTACAAGTAATCAACATTTAATATTAGGGTTTGAATGTTTAAAAATATAATTGAAAGTTATGGGCTATGGTTGAACATGATTATTTATTTTGTTTAAGTGTTTAGTGTTGTTTTATGAACTTATGGAGCAAATTATATGTGTTAGGAACAATGAGTAAGAATATAATGAACTTTTGGCGTGTTTAGTATCTTTAGATGATATTTTGGATATATTTAAAAAAAACTGTAGGGCACACTTTTAAATACGTTTGTAATTTGTAATGACGTTTGACGTATTTTTGATGATTTATAAATTTTAGTTTAGTGTTCTTTTGTCTTACATGATCCTACCCGACCCGTTACGAACCGATATTTTTATACATCTAGGGGCCTAAAATCTTTGAAAATATTCCACACCCCCAGGAAAAAATTCCTGGGTCCGCCACTGTTCTTATGTCAAACTGAATGAACTTGATGCATGTATGGTTGCTTTCTTTTGAGTATATGTTTGTTACTTGCTGAAGACATCGACTGATTGGGTTTTTTTTTTTTCAAATTCTTTTGATTATATGTTTGTTACTTGCTGAAGATATCGATTGATTGTGTTTTTTTTTTTTTCAATTTTTAATCAAGGCATCGGTCTCTGTAAACAACCAATATAACAGAATCCATGCATAAATGTTTAATTTAAAGACGGTAAACAATAACATTTTGAAAAGGAAGATACCATATGGATAGTACAAGGTTCGTTTTTGTAGGTTACATCTAAATAATGATATTCGAATCCAACTTAATATATGCAAAGATTATTGTATGTATGAACTCAAAAAGAGAAAATCAAGCATGTAAAAACTTATATTTTACCCAAAACGCGTTCATAGTTAAGGCGAGGAATTCCTCACGACTTAGTATTTCTCTCATGGACAAAAGAAAATATGACGATGTTAAAAACGCCCCCAACCCCAAGATTGACGTCCACAATCAGTCGACGGAACCGCCATGTCATTGTGCGCCTTTAAATTTAGTTATCATTTATAATCTACTCCATTAAATTTAGTTATTCAAATTTAATAATAAAAAAAATAACACAAATTATCATTTATAATCTTAACCTGTACAAGTTAATGAAGTATTTTTATAACAAAAACTTTATAAATGTATTTTTTTAATAATTAATTTAACAAAATATTAAATATGATATATAAATTCATAAGATTTGTTGGGCTCAATAAAAACAAATTAACAAAACATGGGCTTCGATGTATCCGGTTGTGGTCCAATCCAAGAATTAGATGAGGTTGTTTAGCTGACTTTCAAAGAAAAATGGAGAGAAAAAGGAGCATAAATCAATGGGGTTGCTCCAGCTAGGCAACTTGTGTGGAGGGTTTGATCCTGAGCGTCACCCCGGTTTTCATTCAGTTGTTTCTCCAGCGAGACAGGCAGAACGTTTCCGGAGGAAAGCCATCGACCCAAGTCTGATAGCCCCGGCGCTGGCCCTGCTATTTGGACACAGATCTTGGCGAGGGTCCTCGACTAGAGGATGTGACAATGGGGTCACCATTAGAAGTTCACCTTTCAAAAAAAAAAAAAAAGGTTGCTAGGTCTTGAAACCGGGCCAACTCAAACCGGTCCGGTCCAGCAACACCACTTCTAATACAAGTGACAGAATTTCTAAACATAGGTCGAAAGGGACAACATAAGAACACGACATATAAACTGTTTGAAAACAATCCTGCTAGTTAAACATACTTGTGTACAAAACAAAACATCCAAGCATCATAGATATTAGAGTAAAATGCCAAAATGGTCCCTGACTTTAGGCCACTTTTACCACTTAAGTACAAAAAATATAACTTTTTGTATCTGGGTCCCTGAGGTTTCATTTTTGTTGTCATTTTCATCCAATTGACAAAATGGGTTAGAACTTTCTGTTAATTTCTCCCCTTTATTGTCGTTTTCCTCGTTTAATTAAAATATATTATAGCATAAAATGATGATTATACCCTTCATTTAAATGAGGAAAACGACAAAAAGGATGAAAATGACAACAAAAATGAAACCTCAGGACCCAAATACAAAAAGTTTCATTTTTCGATTGAAGTGGCAAAAGTTGTCTAAACTCGGGGACCATTTTGGCATTTTACTCTAGATATTAACATATTTGATACACAATATATGCAACAACATAGAGCTAACCCATATATCAACAAAGAACAAACTCATCCTTCTGCTTCTCTGACATCAATACAGCCAGTTTTAGTTGACCGAGCTGACAAAGCCTAGCCGGATTCTTAAATACAGTAACTCGAGCCCTTTTATCACCCAACAAAACAAAACGGGCTATGCTAAAAGAGTCACCTTTCTTAACTGCAAACTGCCACTCTCTAACTGATATCTCAAACCAGTCCTTTGTTTTAGAATCAGTTGTTTTGACTTCGATGTATTCCTTCCGGTTTTCATCATCACAAACTTCAATATCATATGGTAGCCCGGTTTCACTACATTCATTTACCCATTTCACAGCTTTGATATCCATGTTTTTATAGTAGTTAAAAGCCAGTTCCTCACCTCGTCTCCCTGTAAGAGACGCATGTTTCACATTGACTGAGCCATGTGAAAGCTGGTCCTTCTGGCTAAAACCCGAAGACCCATCTTGGTCAACCAAATCATGTTCAACGATGATCGTGTCAACCGCGTTTGTTCCCCCATGACCCAAAAAACCATCTTGGTCAACCAAACCATGTTCAGCATCGACTGAATTAACCGTGTTGTTCCACCATGACCCTCATGATTCAAACACTTAGAAGCATGTAGACTTTCTGCGTCATCAGTAGTTGGTACATTTAGATCAACTCGCTTAATTACATATTGCATCTTCGATTTATTAGCACGTGAGGAAATGGATTTAGGGGGTTCCGACTTCTGTTACTTTGGGATGATGAACTGGGCCTAACGGATCTTTTAGGAACACCTTTCGTAGCTGATGTCACCGTATTCAATGGCATGACTCCCATAGATTGAATTGACCATACTGGTTCTTCATCTGATAGCTTTGGCACCTTCTGGCTATTCAAGATGAAACTTTCTATTTGTTTCTCTGTAGAACCCGATTCATTCATACATGTTATCATGTGAAGAAAATTTGCCAAGTGTAGGTCAGGATCACCGTTGACTAAAAAACGAGAAAGCTCCATGAATATCGAATGAGAATCTGAGTTACGAGTTACAAACAAAATCTCATCCTGTATGTATCAATACAGAAACAGTTATAGTTCAGAAAATAGGTCATATATAATACGTTTTCGGTTGATCTACATTTTGACGTAAAATTTTTATGGAACACCGCTGCAACGCGCGTGGAAATTTACTAGTTCATATGTAAAAGGTATTATACCTGAAGAAGGCAGATACAATCATGTCTCTTCTTTGACACCAACTTTGACCTCTTTATAACATTCTTATAATACAACTTTTCAACAACAACAATCTGCGCCGATTTACTTTCTCAAATCCAGCCAGCTTGAGTTGAAGATATCTTTCACGATACGAATTAGAAATGTAACGTTGAGCGTAAGGAAGGACCCAGCTCACCAATGAAGTTTCATAGCTATTGTCTACTGGCTTGTTACATATTGCTTCACGAGTAACAACCTGCGGTAGATAATAAGTTGTTTACATCAATAAAGATTCGCCCATGTGTTTCTTGTTAACAAAAACATTTTTTACGACAAAATGGTCAGACCGAGCGGGTTGAATGACTGGTGGAAACAGATACTTTTTGGTACAAGTCAAAACGGGCTACTTTGATAAATTATACTTGTCATAAAGAACACTTTAATTCTCTTCGAAAATTATGACCTAACCTCTGAAAGAGCGGGAATTCCAAGATTTGTCATAAGAAAAGAGATCTTCACTTCAAGCATCACCTTTTCTTCATCAGACATAAACAAAAAAAGTTAATATTATTCAACTTCTCAAATTCATCAGCAAGCTTTGCATCATCACACCAACACACGAGCCCAAATGATGAATGTAACGAAACCCATTTATCTTGTGCAGTCGGAAGCACCTTCGTTTTCTTTTCCTCAAGATTTCTCTTCAACAATTCAAGATCCTCAAAACTCAAAGCCCCAGATTTGAGTCCATCACTCCACTTTAGAAAAATATCAAAAACCTGTCAAATATATTGATATTGAGAAAATCCCATCAGATTTGAGTCCATCACTCTATTTATGTTTTTTGACCCATTATCTTACCTTTTTGGCAGCCTTCAACGGAGTATTTATAAAAGCAATTGAAGGATGTAATGTTTTCTGTGTATATTATTCACAATCAAAGACCCTATATATAGGGCAGAATACATCCATGAAAATAGGAAAAGATATACACCTAATTATACAATGATTATCTCAAAATAATAAAACAATCTATTCCTAAAATATATAAATATTCTCGGCTGCTAAGACACCCCCTCAGTTTGAGCGGGCGGAGGACAGACGCTCAAGCTGGACCGAAATGAATGACTGGAATAGTTCCCGAGATAATCCTTTGGTGAAAATATCCGCATATTGCAAAGCAAAAGGGACATGAAGAACTCTGTTATGTCCAAGACGAACCTTCTCTCGAACAAAGTGTATATCTATCTCTATGTGTTTTGTTCGTTGATGTTGAACCGGATTATTGGACAAATAAACTGCTGAAACATTGTCACAAAACACTACAGATGCACGCTGCAATGGAGTATGAAGTTCGAGGAGTAAATTTCGGATCCACGATGTTTCAGCAACTGCATTGGCGACACCTCGATACTCGGCCTCTGCACTGGATCGTGAGACTGTAGGTTGTCTTTTAGCAGACCATGAAATAAGATTGTCACCAAGAAAAACACAATAACCTGATGTAGAACGTCTTGAATCCGGACATCCACCCCAATCCGCATCAGAATAAGCAACTAAATTATGTGAGCCTGACTTAACAATGCGTAAACCATAGTCGATGGTGCCTTGTAAATAACGGATCATGCGCTTCATAAACGCAAAGTGAGGCTCTCGAGGCTCATGCATAAAGAGGCAAACCTGTTGAACTGCATATGACAAATCTGGCCGAGTGAAAGTTAAGTACTGCAAAGCACCCGCAAGACTGCGATACAAGGTCGGGTCAGAGAACAAGGGACCATCATTTGCACTAAGCTTAGAAGAGAGATCAACAGGTGTAGCACATGGTTTGCAAGATGACATAGACGCGCGGGCAATTATGTCCTTAGCATACTGGGCCTGAGACAAGAAAATACCGTGTTTCTGCTGAGTAACCTTGATCCCCAAAAAATGATGTAAACGACCTAAATCCGTCATGGCGAACTCTCGTGAGAGTGTGCCAATGATGTCATTCAATAAACGATCATTAGATGCTGTAAGAACAATATCATCGACATATAACAATAAATAAGCAATATTCGAAGCATCCTGATGATAAACGAAGAGAGACTGGTCGCATGTGCTACTACGAAACCCTTTGGATGTGATGAAATTTTCAAAACGGGTATACCAAGCCCGTGGAGCCTGTTTTAGACCATACAACGATTTCTTCAGGCGGCAAACATGATCAGGAAACCGTTTATCATAGAAACCCGGTGGTTGATGCATAAAGACCGTCTCATTTAGTTCCCCGTGTAGAAAAGCATTCTTGACATCAAGTTGATGAATAGACCAGGCCCGTGACACAGCCAAAGACAAAACCGTACGAATAGTGGCAGGTTTGACCACCGGACTAAAAGTTTCATCACAATCCACACCGACCGTTTGAGAATTACCATTAACCACTAACCGTGCTTTATAACGTTCCAATGTCCCATCTGATTTAAATTTGTGC
This sequence comes from Helianthus annuus, assembly GCF_002127325.2. Lineage (NCBI taxonomy): Eukaryota > Viridiplantae > Streptophyta > Magnoliopsida > Asterales > Asteraceae > Helianthus > Helianthus annuus. The sequence goes on from NC_035443.2 coordinate 32,612,192, forward strand.
CTAAATAACCACATGCATCGGATAACAGGGTGATCGTGTGGTCGGGGAACAAGTTCCCATGTTTCGTTATCCTGTAAAGCCGAATACTCGGTTTGCATAGCATGCAACCAATTTGGATCAGTTAGAGCTTTGGCATAAGAGGTGGGAACAGGTGAGAGAGAGGTGGTGTGGTGTATGGAGGACAGGTTTGCACAGGATTTGGATCTTGTTGTCATCGGGTGTTGGTTTAAAGTGGAAGTGGTAGGTTGGGTAGTAGAATAGGCCGGGGTAGGAACAGTGTGAGGTAATAAGCCAGGGGATGGGATGGGCTGTGGTATCGGTAACGGACGAGGTCTGCGGGAATAGGTGAACGTGTACGGGGCAGTAACAGGGTGGGCCGGGTGGACAGGTAAGTCGGAGATGGGTGTTTGGGTCGGTTGGTTAGGTTGGGCCTGCTGGTTAGGTTTGGCCTGTTGGGCTTGGGGGGACGGTCTATGGAAAGTGAATCCGGGTGGTGTAGGGTCATCCAAAAAGTTATAGGATGAGGGTGAGTGAGGAATAGTGTAAGGAAACACATGCTCATCAAACGTCACGTGGCGTGAAATGTGGACCTTGCCTGTAGTAGGGTCAAAGCAACGGTAGCCACGAAAGTCGGGTGGATACCCGAGAAAAATACAGCGCACGGACCTATAGTGTAGTTTATGAGGCTGTGTGGCTGAGGTGTTAGGGTAACAGGCACAGCCGAACACTCGTAAGTGTTCGTAATCCGGGTGACGAAGGTAAAGGGCAAAGGTAGGTGTATAAAAATTAAGCCTTTTGGTTGGTAGGATGTTGTGAAGGTAGGTGGCAGTGTGTAATGCCTCAACCCAAAACGAAGGAGGGAGATTCGCATGAATTAAAAGGGCCCTAATAATGTCATTAAGGCGTCGTATCATGCGTTCCGCCCTACCGTTTTGGGATGATGTTTGGGGGCATGAGAAACGGAAAAGTAAACCGTTTTGATGAGCAAAATTTTTAAATGCTAAATTGTCAAATTCACCCCCTAAGTCACACTGAAAAGTTTTTATTTTACGGTTAAATTGGGTGAAAATTAATTGATGGAATTTGGCAAATGTGGGAAAGGTTTCGGACTTGTACTTTAGGGGGTAAACCCACACGAAGTGTGAGAAGTTGTCAATTAGCACCATGTAATACTTATATCATGTTTTACTCGTGATTGGCGAAGTCCATAAATCGCAATGAATAATATCAAAAGGGGCAAAAGTAAACATATTAGATAAATGAAAAGGCAATCTTTTACTGTTCGAAAGTTGACAAGAATTGCAAAGATGACTTTTGTCCTTATTACATTGAAAATTAAAATTACGATTTAAAATATCTAGAACTTGCGCCCCGGGATGTCCAAGACGATCATGCCATGGTAAGTGGTGGGAAGCAATGAAGGTGGCTTGAGGCGGTAGTTGAGGAGGCGTGAACGTATAGAGAGTCCCGGTGCTATTATGGCGAGAAAGTGTCTTCTTAGTTTTGAGGTCCTTCAAAGAAAAACCAAACGGGTCAAATTCGACAGACACTTGGTTATCACGAGTAAAACGTCTAACGGAAATAAGATTTTTAACTATTTGGGGGCTGTAAAGGATATGTGGGAGAATATAGGTGCGGTTTGGTAAGGGGTGAAAGCCGGTACCTGATCCTTTAATTGGTAAAGTCATGCCGTTACCTACCAAAATATTACGACAAACAGGAAAAGAATCAGGGATGTGGATTTTACCTTTTTCGTTGGTGACATGGGTTTCGGCGCCTGTGTCCATAACATCCGAAGTCCAGCCCGTGTTTGGAGAGTTAACCTGTAGATTGGCCATATCAGCAGCTAAATCAGTTGGACACATGGGGTTATAGATGGGCTGCTGAAATCCAGATGGGTATGGGCTGAACTGGGCCGAAGGAAAAGCTGAATAGTGGGCCTGTGCATCATGCTGTGGGGCTGCCTGCTTGTTCCATTGTGGTTGCTGAGTAGGATAAGGGCACGGTGGGGTTGTCCACCAAGCCCAGTTTGGGAAAGACGGCGGTGTTCCCTGGTATGAATTCCAAGCCGGCTGCTGCTGTGAGCGGCCCCTGCCACGGCCCCTTCGATTATACGAGCCACCACGTCCCCGACTGCCTCTGCGATTGGAAGATGAAGACGAGTAGTCCGGTTGCTGCTGACTGGGTGCTGCGGATGAACCAGTAGGAGGCGTCGGCGATGGTGCAGTAGCAGCCAAGACGGTGTTTTGGGTTCCTTTTTGGGCTTCAATCCTGATAACTTCATCGTTTAGCATTGCTATGGCCTGGTCCCAATCAACACCCTGCTGATTAATCAAGGAGGCAGTGGTGTTGTATTCGGCCGGAAGACCACGAACAAGTTGAAGAACGAGTCTTGATTCAGAGATGGGCTGATCCACGTCGGCCAATTGGTTAGCTAAATCGGACAGTTGTTGGCAATAATCATCAACCGAGGAACAAGCTGTCAATGTGAGGTTACAAAACCGTGTCTCGAGCGCCGCAACGCGAGCCTTTTATTACTCAAGAATTTCTTCTCGAGTTTTAACCAAGCCGCTCTGGCTACAGTAGTGTCCATAAGTCGTTTCAGAATATCGTCTGAAACGGTACTGTAGATCCATTGCAAGACCAAGGCGTCGAGTTCTTTCCATTGGTCGTATTCTGGTGATTTAGCGTCTGGAGGGGTTGAATCGTCTATGTGGTTTTCGACCTTGTAAGCGACAACATGAAGGCAAAAAAGTTTAACCCATTGCGAATACGTAACCTTAGTTCCGTCCAAAGTCCGGATTTTGGATTGAATATTCGTCACAGAGTAGGCAGGGTGAAGTGGGGCGGGTTTGTTTGACGATTCAGCATCATCATCATCATCTTTTGGCATGATGACAGAAACCGAACGAATCCGGTGGGTATTGAAACGAAAAAAAAAGAAAAGGAAGGAATATTAAGAATCGATTATGGCTGTGATACCATAAAAGCAATTGAAGGATGTAATGTTTTCTGTGTATATTATTCACAATCAAAGACCCTATATATAGGGCAGAATACATCCATGAAAATAGGAAAAGATATACACCTAATTATACAATGATTATCTCAAAATAATAAAATAATCTATTCCTAAAATATATAAATATTCTCGGCTGCTAAGAATTTACAGTGGATAAATGGTGTAAAAACGAAAGGTAATCTAGAAGAGGCGGGTTCTCCTTTACTCCACATCCATTAACAAAAAAATCACGAAAACTTGGATATAAATTGCTTAACATTTTGTTCTGTTCACAGTCTGTATTAATAATATTATCATGCCAATACACGTCCTGTGGGGATAAGAGTACACCCGATACAACTTCACTTGAAGAAACAGAAGACAATGGGACAAAAATAAACGACCCACTGCTAAAGTTTGCCATGCTTTTCTGATCGGAAGAAACCAATTCTTTCCATATGAACGAGTAGAATCTGGACATCTGTGATATGCTGGTCCGAAAAGCCATAAGCTGTCATAAAATATTTGTGATAGACTAGAAGTACCTTATGATTTAGTAGAGATGGCAAGATGAGCATATCGCCTAAAGATTTGGGTTGAAATGCATTTTTTTGTACGATCCAGTTTAGGTCGGGTTGGGTTGACCCGTAAACACATTTTTTGTACATTTCTTATTATTTAAAGATAAACTGGAATTTTATAAACAAATAATGCGTTAATTATGAATGTAATAGACAATAGTCTAACTTCTGAATCAAAGGATTTAAAGTGATAAGCTTAAAAATAGACTTTGTGAGTCTTTTAAGTTTGGATTAATTTCATATATACCCTTACAAACTTGAAAAATTTCATATATACCCAGCAAAAACGGAAAATATCATATATGCCCTTACAAAAACTAAAAATATCATATATGCCCTTACAAAAACTAAAAATATCATATATGCCCTTACAAAATAGTTAAAATATCAAATATACCCATTTTATTAAAAACAATCTAATAAATAACCATTTTACACTTATTTTTTGAACTTCATATTTTTATATAACAAATTTTAAGCTTACACTTTTTTTATCCATTTTTGTTTTTATGTTTTTATTTTTTCCATAAACAATAGTATCCTCCACATATATAATATGTAAGCTAAATGATTTAAGCTAGAAAAGAGTAAATATAATATTTGAAGTTAAAGGTCATATATGAGATTTCAAAGTTATAGATAAATAAAGGTAAAATTGGTTTTAATGAATTGGGTATATATGATATTTCAACTACTTTGTAAAGTTCGTAGGGGTATATATGAAATTTGCAGGGGTATATATGATATTTTGCAAGTTCGTAGGGGTATATATGAAATTGCCCCTAAGTTTTAACCAGCTCAACCCATGTGACAAGTTCCCCTTTGAGCTAAATTTTGATTTGACCCATTTAAGATAAAACAAAAACCCAAAGTCATAAATAAATTGATCAAAATTGCCACCTATACGATATAGAAAATACAAAATCCCAATAAACAAATACCTAGCTTTGAAAGATGTAGCAGATCTTTTCCAGATATCAAGAACAGATAAAGCATCATGAAGGGTAACCGTACTCTTGAAACCAACGCTAGTCACCAGTTTCGCATTTCGAATCTGTTGCATATACAAAAAAAAAAAAAAAAAAAAAAAAAAAAAAGCCACGAGGTGAAAATACTGAAGTTCTACAATTTAAAAAAGGTTCAAAAGTGAAAAGGGAAACACAAATTGACCTTTGGGATGGCATAACAAGCATTATCGCCAAAAATCGAGCACACCGCCTCACAATGATAAAACAAATCTTGAGGATAACAAAGCCTGCCATCCAAGCTAGAAACCACCCACTTATACTCATCGAGAACACTTATTAGTGAAGACTTAAAAGACTTAACTTCTCCATCCATATTGCAAAAGGCTTCAACTTTATCACTAAAATAATCATCCCAAATTTTATCAAAAACCTTCAACAGATACTTGCACTTTTCACGATCACCACTTAATGACACGTTTGCTAATAAATCAAACAACTCTTGAGAGTCCCAATCACTAACAGTTGATCCAGGTGGAATCATCACTTTCTCCCTCGTCATATTTGTGAGAAAAAGCCGAGACGAAACAGTTTTCTCAACTCGAACAGTTTGCACAAAGTCAGTGACTCCAACTTCCTTCAAAAACTTCCTCCAGTTACGCATAGAACTATACTTCAAGTAACTTCTATCAACCTCATACCATTTTATATCAATGCCACTGATCAACCTACGGATATCAATATGATTCCCAAAATCATTGTTGAAATGGACTGCAACCTCAGAAGGTATAACGAAGCCATGATTTGTCAAGATAAAAGCTTTACTGTAAACCTCAGAGATTATGTGCTCCCTTTCTATACAACAATCTGAGCAAGTACATTGCAGGTGAACCATTATAAACGATAAATACTCTATCATGAGATCTTTACCGACTGTATTTTTTTGGTCACAAATAGCTGGCAAAACATGTGTTATTACTACTTGATGTGCAGATAACCGTTGAACACCAACTTTAGAAAGCATTTGAATTAAATTCTCAGTGACTGAACCATCAAAAAGTGCAGGGTTAACAATTCGAAGATTCGCAAACAATCTGGCAAAAGCTTCTAGATTGTTGTTCCATGCACCATCTAAATTCATCCAAATCATACCCTCGTTGATTGCACCGTAACAACCATCTAGAAGAGGAATGAAGGGTGTCTTTGCTAGGGTATCCATAATATCAGAGCTAATTTTGAAATCAACCGAGTTCTGAAGGGACATTGAGTATAACTCGTTAAGCCAAGATGATAGCCAGTTAAGACTCATTGACGTTAAACCTTCTTTTGTATGCAATAAACAAGTTAAAATCTTAACCAAAACTTTAGGCCCGTAATTCTCAATACCCAAAGCCCATGCGAGTGTATCAGATAAAACTATTTCCTTATTCAAGTACCCGAGACCAAGATGCTTGTGAATCAAACTATCAGGCAAAAGGGTTCGAGCCTGCTCATTCCAGTTTCTTAAAACCCGACACGGTGGGACCCACTTGTCGTTTTCACCTTCTAGAAGCAAACAATTGGACACACATAGCTTCGATATGATCATCCTGGGAAGTTGAGCAAAAAACCCATGCACTTCACCTACAAGAGGAACATAGCTTAAAAAGACGGAAACGGCCTTTCCTAGACAGTTGTTGAAACCAGGAAGGCTACAGAATGACAGTTCAGCACTAACGAACAAATCTGGTAACTCGGATAACAACCATTGGTTCCATGGACTATCACCGTCAACTTCTTCTCTTGAAGAAGGAAGAATAAAATCGCCTTGGATTATAAACTTCAAACCATATGTTCTAAGAGGAAGAAATGCAAAAACATATTGGTGATCTAACTTTGGACTGTAAGTACCGTCTTTTAATACTTCAAGAGCCAAAGCAATTGAAATTTCAGTAAATTTTACATCATTTCGAATACCATTAGCCTGCAATTTCCGGGAGTCAACAAACCAAGTCAGCGTTTCATTCCCGATTGTAACATTGGTTAAACCATTTCCGGTTATTTCTTTCCTCATGATGATCAACGAATCATTAAGCATATTTCTGGACTTAATGAAGACCAAAAGTTAATCACGACTTTCTTGTTCGGGCCGCGTTACGTTTATGATTGTTTATTAGTTAATGGGTCAAACACTTATTATGTTTATTGTTTGCGTCAAACTTGGGCCTGAGGCCACGTTTATGTTTTTTCTGTTTGGGTCGTATAAGTCCAGAAGGTCTCGGTATTGGATCAGCTTAGTTTGGGCCCGTTTTAGACGAATTAATGTGAATACCGAAGCAGCAGTTATCAGGGGAAACAAGACGTACCGATTGGCAAGGTAGTTACCACAGACACATCGCTTCACTAAGGGATACGTCGTTTCAACAGGCACCGGTTCACAGTGTTATATATAGGGCTGTAACTTTGTTTTTCAATGTACCGAATTCACTTGAAGTTTATGAAGTTATTCGAAGTTAGTCACTGATTCTGTGCATTATATTTAATTCGGCAATTGCAGTAAGTTTGTTTCATTGTTCCTGTTTTCATTTACTGTTACAATGCAATTCTGCAAACGTTGTTATTTGGTTGATTGTGATTGTGAGTACGATGACAACCCGGTCCGTTCCGAATGGTCCTGGGTGTCCGATGATTCTGATACCAACATTGGTATCAGAGCCAAAGGTTCACAGGGAAACGGAAAGGGTTGTGATCATGGGGATGTTTGTCTTCGCGGTAAAGGAAAAGCGGTAGAGATCGGAAGTAGTAGTAATGTTGGGAACGTTGGAAAGTGCGGCCGGGGCTGCAACCTTGGGAAAAGAGTTGCGCAGGGGAAGCCAACCAAACGTTCGGTGAAGTCATCCGGGAAGGATTATGCGAAGAAGAAGGTTCCTAAAGGCGTTGGAAAGAAAGTTAACCGGAAAGGGAAGGCACCGGTTGGACGGCCGAGGAAGGCCGGGGTGATATGTTTTATTTGTAAACAATTTGGGCACATAGCCTCCATTTGCCCTAGTAAATATATCAATTTAGGCCCGTTACCGGAAGAAGATGATTACTTAGTCGATGGTACGAGCGGTGGTTTGTTTAGCGAAATGTGGGTCGTTGATCCAAGTTTCAAGACACACATGACCGGGAACCGTAGTTTGTTCAAACGGTTCAAGAGGCATTTCGGGGTAATCACGAACGAGAAAAAGAAGAATTTTTCGTTTGTTCATGGCGTTGGTGAAGTGAGAATACCGGTCGATGGAAGAGAGAAAACGATTTCATGTGTAAGTTATGTACCGAGAATGGAGAAGAATGTTCTAAGTTTGGAACAATTGTTGTTCCAAGGGATCGAGACGGTCACCACGGGTGACAAGTGTATGTTGAAAAAAATGTTCGGTGCACAAGTTAGGAGTTTCGATGTGTATGAAGAAAAATCAAATGCTGATCTAGAAGAGGAGTACTTTAATCGATTCTATGATCGTTTTGATGTCGATAACGGTCACCGGATGGAGAAGGAGAAACTTAAGGAATACATAGAAGATTTCTATGAAGAAGAATTTAAGAAGGAGCGTGAAGAAAAGAAGAAAGCAAACGGTGAAGGTACATCGGGAACCAAGAAGGATGAAGTTGTGTTTTCAAGAAAGCAAAAAGTTTGCTTTATGATCTACTACGAGGGCATGAAAGATAACCCTCGCCAATCGAAGCAAGAGTTACGTGAAAGGGCGGTGGTCCTTTCCCAAGATGAAGATGACGTGATCGAAAACGGTTTAATTATGGATAGTTGCTTAGAACCGTTGGATTTGCTCTTGATGCACGAAGAATTGGCGGGATATGATAAGTTTTATGATGCGAATTTTGATGATGTCTTGATATGGTTTTTGCCAAGTTTTCTTGGTATTGTTAAACCTAGAGACATGCCACCCAAATTGCTAGACGGAAGGGATGTGAATTTGCTTCTTCTGTACCGGGTTGTGAGTCTCAAGGGTGGAATTAAAAAGGTTATTGAAGATGACTCGTGGGCTGAAGTTGCATTAGAGTATGGGTACGAGAAGGATGACGGGTTCGAGATGAAGGTTTCGTATGTTCACTACATCGAGCTATTTGAATGGTACTTCGACTACATGAAGAAAAAGGGTGATACGAACGCAAAGGCTAAAGAGAAAGATGGAAAGAAGGATGCTCAAGACAAGGAGGTCAAGATCGAGGATGATGCGGATTTGGTGATCACGTTCGTGGTCACCGATGATGAAGATGCTTGAAGAATGTTGCGGGTCAAGAAAGTTCGTGCTTAAGTGTGACAACCCGAACTTTACAGGTTAGTGTCGTTTGTCTTAACGATTCTAAGATCCTCATCGTTTTCCTTTAAGCGGGGGTGATAACTGGTTACGTTATGGGCCACGAGTAAATGCGGCCACATTCATCTTAGTTACATGTTACTTTAGGCCCAAATTCACACAAGTCTAATTAAAGCTTTTGTGGGCCGATTAAGTAGACTTTTATTACTTAAACATGTGGGCCGATTGCATATTATATGTTACGTAGACTTTTATTACTTAAACATGTGGGCCGATTGCATATATGTATAAACATACTGAAATATTGGTTGGGCCGGGTGAAGTGCATGTGGGTAATTGACTGTTTGGGGGCCAGTTATTAGAAGATATGTACACAAGGGTTTACGTAGCATATCAACACACTTAAACAAACCCTACCTCCTCTATTGTTCTCGTCGGCAGGAGAAACCCCCCCTCTTCGCATCAACATCTATTCAGTCGAGATTTCTGGTTAGTAAAGTCATGTGTGTTTAAGTTTTCAATTACATGATCGCATGCATCATTGAGCGCCTGATTTATAGTTACGTTGGCTGTGATTCGTTATGACTTGTTATGAATTACTTGAGTTATTTGATTCAGCATGCTTATGAACTGTTTGTGATGATTAGCCGAGAGAATGTTTTCTGATTGTTTATAGCGTGGCCGAGAACATGCTTGTTGTTTGCTATTAGGATCCATGATTTCAATTGCCTAAGTGATAAGGATAATGTGATGACATGAGGATGTTGATGTCTAGATTAAATTAAATTGGGTACATGATTCAGTGATGTTGTTCAGTGATGTTGACTAATTGCCACACACATAATTGCTGGACACACACACACATAGCTATAGTTCTAGACTTGATGCTTTCCTGTAGGCTACTTTTTAAACAAATCAACTGCTGACTATTTCTGTGTCATTAGTAAGGAGGTTAGAATGATGAGGGTACAATGAACATTAATGACAATCGGTTTTAAAGGTCCCATAAAGTTGAGGTCACATGGTTGCACAAGACTCAATACCTTAATTATGATCATGACAGCCCATGTGTGAAACCAAATCACATGGGCATGTCAGTGGAAATATCATGGCAGTGAATGAGACTTGCATGATTCATTTGTTTAGTAGATCACACACACACTTGAGCCCATGCATGCACATGTCCACACACATTGCACAAGGATTGATCATTCTATGAAAGCATGTAAAATGACAGCTGGGTAAGTGCGGCTGGACCATTCTTAGATTCGAGCACACCAGGCCCAAACCGCACAACCCATCTTGATACGCAATCGAGTGGGGCCTGGACTCCAGCCGTAAAACTGTTGGTCTGGACCGGTGTGGTGGGCCAGCAAGTGGTCGGATAGCATGCGTAGTAGTGGCCCACGGCCGTATCATTGGGTCACCAAACGGGTTGGGTTGGCGAAGGCTTGGGCCGCGGGTAATACCCCGGGTTGCACAACGATTTTGGTTATTAGTGTAAGGTTGCGAAGTATCTATGTTAAACGTGAACATGCTATGTGAAATGTATGAAAACCCAAATGTGTATTTAGTGATTACGTGTAAATGTTACAAGTGTATGTACATGTATGACTTTGGAAAAACAAATGAGATTCTAACGGTTAGTGGTAATCACATTAGGGACTAACTGATCAACTTGGAACGTGCATTGTTCTTACCGAGCAAACCAAAGGTGAGTTCACTACATTCGAGCATGCGTCCCAGTTGTTGGGGACAGTCAGTGGGTATCCCATGGGGGGATAAGTCTTTGGGTAAAAACGGGTATATTGGTTAATATTCTCACCTATCATCTTTTGTAAGTCCCTCATCGGGTATTAGTTAGTAGCGCTACTTAGGTTTGGCACCCTCACCCCGTGCCTGTAGAGGACGGAGGTGAACTAATGACCCAGTCTGGCCCAGTACTAGATAGGAGTACGTGGGAAGGGCAGTCGTGTATTTCAGGAGCCGTCATTGTTCGGAATTGAGATATTAACAATATTACTTGCATTGGTTATTGAACTGTTTTACATACAACGGGTAACAAACGTTTTCTAAAACTGTGAACTCGCCAGCTTTGTCTGATACACGTGTTACATGCTCGTAGGTCCTTAGGTACTTGGAACGCAGGAACTTGCTGGCTGGAGGGCGCGAGTGGTCATGGTTGCATTGTTGAGTTATTTGACAAACATTTATTTACTTTGGTTGTGTGAAACATATACTTTGTGATACGTTAATGCTTCCGCTGAACCTATGGTTTTTGAACAACTTATGTTTGGGATTTCAGTATTATTAAATGATGGAACTTTATTTCAAACTTGTGATTCAATGTAATTGGTGGCTCATTGCTAGTCGTCACACGCCTAACAGGGACACTCCCTAGGTGGTAATTTGGGGGTGTGACAGTTTGGTATCAGAGCCACTGGTTATAGCGAACTTGGTTTTAAAATGTTTTACAAAACCAGACTATAACTGAACTGATCCGACATTGACCATGACACTCAGCTCCAGACAGCAAGGTTCGTCTTTATTTACTAATGCATAGCTAGTACATACTCATGATTAGTATCACACTCGAACGCACACATGATATTACAATACGAATTACTATGCTATCTGTCTATACTACGTGTTTTTAAGAGTAGAACTCTTCTTGGGTTTACATGCTCTATGTTGTGATATCGACGGTCGTACTGTATGAATTTGGGGAAACCTTTTTAACATGAGTAGGGAGGAACTGAGATAAGCATGCAAATCAGGTTATTAGTATGGGTGCACACATAATAACAACGTGAGGTGCATGTGAGTCCCAGTAAATCTCGACTAGTGTGAAAAAGGAATCCCGCGTTGTTAGTCAATGTTGTATTAGAACCTCGAAAACTGTGAATGCTATATCAATACTTGACATCCGCTTGAAATGGTCTGTTAATTTGTTACTTCTTCCCATACTTATAGGATCATGAACGGACGTGGTGGAGGTCGTCGTGGTGGACGCGGTGGACGTGGTGGAGGCCGCGGTGGTGGACATGGCGAAATCCATATGACTCAAGCTGAGCTAGAGGAATTACTCAACGCCCAGGTGGCTGCAGCCTTGGCAGCTTATCAGGCTAGTATGACATGTACCAGACATTCCTTCCTTTGAAACGTGAACTTGAGTCTTACTTGTTGGTATATTTTCTTTCGTTAATAGGTCAGCCGGCGCCACAAAACCAGCCTCACCCACCGGTCTGCACTTTTAAAACTTTCATGGATTGCAAGCCACAGACCTTCAGTGGCACTGAAGGGGCTGTAGGACTTATACGCTGGTTCGAAAAGGCGGAGTCAGTGTTTGCGATATGTAACTGCCCAGTTGGGGATAGAGTAAAGTTTGCAGCAGGCACGCTTCAGGATGGTGCCTTGACCTGGTGGAATGCCCAGGTCCAACTGCTAGGTATTGAGGCGGCAAACGCCACTACGTGGGATGATTTCAAAGAACTGATGAGAGAGGAATACTCTCCTCGAGACGAAATACAGAAGTTAGAGAATGAGTACTACGATCTGAAAATGGTGGGGTCTGAAATTGAGGCGTATGTGAAGCGGTCGTATGAGTTAGCTGATTTGTGTCCAACTCTGTCCCGACCTATGTCCCGAAGAATCGAGTTGTTTATTAAGGGGTTACCTCCACGGGTGAAGGGTTTAGTTACAGCGGCGAACCTCAATAACCTAACACAGATTGTTAGATTGGCGCATAAGATCGTTGACCAGGAAGTGGAGAGCGACTCATTGCCACCTCGTATTTCTAGCACTACCACAGCTGCCACTACTTCCACTGCATCTGCTGCTGATAGCAAACGTAAGTGGAACGATACGGACAAGGGGTCCAACTCTGCACAGCCTCAGAAGAAGATGGATACTGGCAGCACCCGCAGTTTCAGTCAGACAGCATCAGTGAATCAGAACTCGAGTAACAAATCAGGGAAGGGATCATATGCGGGGAAGCTACCCTTGTGCAGCAAGTGTAACTATCATCACAAGGGACAGTGTGCTCGGGTTTGTCATCGATGTAATCGACCAGGGCATATGGCCAGGGATTGTAGGACCACACTTCCAGCTCAGCAGCAGCCAGCGCAGCAGACGGGTAGGCAACAGCCTCAGCAAACTCAGGGTACTCAGAGAGGGTGTTATCAGTGTGGGGCCGAGGGGCACTTCAAGCGAGACTGCCCTCAGCTGAGGCAGAACACAGGGGGTGGTAACGGGAACAATAATGCGGGGAATAACGGGGGTAATGTTGCGCGTGGGCGCGGGTTTGTGCTGGGAGCTGGGGAAGCGCGGAACGACGGCAACGTGGTTACTGGTACGTTTTCAGTGAACGGTGTTATTGCTTCTATTTTATTTGATTCTGGTGCCGACTGGAGTTACGTGTCTTTGGAGTTTAGTTCCCAGTTAGGATTAAGTCCTACACTTCTCGTAATGAAACACATAGTAGAAATCGCAAATGGTAAAACAATCGAAGCTACACATGTTCTATTTGGGTGTAAAATCGATCTTCTGGGTCAAGTCTTCGACATTGACTTAATTCCTATTACTCTTGGAAGTTTCGACGTGATCGTTGGTATGGACTGGTTGTCCAAGAATCAAGCGGAGATTCTCTGTAAGGAGAAGATCATACGTGTTCCCCTTCCTAGTGGGGAATTTCTATCAGTTCAGGGTCATCGCAGCGGGACCCCAGTTAGTATTGTCTCGGCAATGAAGGCTCAGAAGTATTTGCGTAAGGGCTATCCTGCTATACTGGCTCTTGTCACTGATTCACTGCCTAATGAAAGGAAGATTGAGGATCTTCCAGTTGTTCGTGACTATCCTGACGTATTTCCTGCGGAACTCCCTGGTTTACCTCCACACCGTCAGGTGGAATTCCAGATTGACCTCGCCCCAGCGGCAGCCCCAGTTGCTCGTGCTCCTTATCGTCTTGCGCCAGGGGAACTGCAGGAATTATCAAACCAACTCCAAGAGCTGTTGGATAGGGGTTTCATCCGACCTAGCTCTTCCCCCTGGGGAGCCCCAGTCTTATTTGTGAAGAAGAAGGATGGGTCCTTGCGAATGTGTATAGATTATCGCGAGCTCAACAAGATGACAATCAAAAACCGTTACCCTTTGCCTCGTATTGACGACCTGTTTGACCAATTACAAGGGTCGAGCTTTTACTCTAAGATCGACTTAAGGTCTGGTTATCATCAAGTGCGAGTCAGAGAGGAAGACGTCCCCAAAACCGCGTTTCGGACGCGATACGGTCACTATGAGTTCTTGGTTATGCCATTCGGGTTAACCAACGCACCAGCGGTCTTCATGGACCTCATGAACCGCGTGTGCAAGCCCTACCTTGATGACTTCGTGATCGTTTTTATTGACGACATTCTAATTTACTCCAAGAACAAGGAGGATCACGAACGGCATTTACGCCTCATCCTAGAACTCCTGAGGAGGGAGCAGTTGTACGCAAAATTTTCTAAATGCGATTTTTGGATACGGGAGGTACATTTTCTGGGGCATATAGTCAATGAGGTGGGCATACATGTGGATCCTGCCAAGGTTGACGCCATTAGAAATTGGGCGGCACCAAAGAACCCTTCGGAGGTGCGGCAATTCCTCGGTCTAGCAGGGTATTATCGTCGTTTCATTCAGAACTTCTCAAAGATTGCACAGCCACTCACCTCGTTAACACAGAAGAAAGTAGTTTACTCTTGGGGGACGAAGCAGGAGGATGCTTTCCAGCTTTTGAAACAAAGGTTATGCAGCGCACCAATCTTATCTCTACCGGAGGGCACTGAGGATTTTGTAGTTTATTGTGATGCTTCGATTCAGGGTCTCGGTTGCGTGTTGATGCAACGCGAGAAGGTGATAGCTTACGCTTCTCGACAGTTGAAGGTTCACGAGAAGAACTATACGACACATGACTTGGAGTTAGGAGCAGTGGTGTTTGCGCTGAAGATTTGGAGGCACTATTTATACGGTACGAAGTGCGTTATCTATACCGACCACAAGAGCCTTCAGCATATCTTTGACCAAAAAGAATTGAATATGCGTCAGCGTCGTTGGGTGGAATTGTTCAATGATTACGAGTGTGCTATCAAATACCACCCAGGTAAAGCTAACGTTGTGGCGGACGCACTTAGCCGCAAAGAAACGAAGCCTAAACGCGTTCGCGCATTACAGCTCACTATCCATTCCAGCCTTCCTGATAAGATTCGTACGGCCCAGACTGAGGCATTGAAGGAAGAGAACATTAAAGCTGAGGGTTTACGCGGTATGGAAAAACAGCTTGAACAGACATCTGATGGCATCTACTACATCATGGGAAGAGTATGGGTTCCTCTGTTTGGTGATCTTAGAGAACTTGTGATGGATGAAGCACACAAGTCACGATATTCTATTCACCCGGGATCGGACAAGATGTATCACGATCTTAAGGTTATGTATTGGTGGCCGAATATGAAAGCCCTCATCGCCACGTACGTGAGCAAATGCTTAACTTGTGCAAGAGTTAAAGCGGAACATCAGAAGCCTTCGGGTCTACTGCAGCAGCCAGAAATACCCAAATGGAAGTGGGAACAGATCGCTATGGATTTCGTTACTGGATTACCGAGGACTCAGGCTGGAAACGATACTATATGGGTGATTGTTGATCGACTCACGAAATCGGCACATTTTCTAGCAATCAAGGAAACAGATAAGTTTTCGCAGCTTGCAGCAGTGTATCTTAAGGAGGTAGTTGCTCGGCACGGAGTGCCAACTTCTATCATCTCAGATCGAGATCCGCGTTTTACTTCTGAATTATGGCAGTCTATGCACAAATTGTTCGGTTCGAAACTTGATATGAGCACCGCTTACCACCCACAGACGGATGGTCAGAGTGAGCGCACTATTCAGACACTTGAAGACATGCTGCGGGCATGTGTGATCGATTTTGGGAAGGGATGGGAAAGACACTTGCCGTTAATAGAGTTCTCCTACAACAACAGCTACCACACAAGTATTCAGGCAGCTCCGTTCGAAGCATTGTATGGGCGGAAATGTCGTTCCCCTCTCTGTTGGGCAGAAGTAGGTGACAGTCAACTCACAGGTCCTGAACTCATTCTGGAAACTTCACAAAATATAGCTCGGATAAGGGATCGTATGGCAGCAGCACGTGATCGCCAGAAAAGTTATGCTAACAAGCGTAGAAAGCCTTTGGAGTTCGAAGTTAATGATCGGGTTATGTTGAAAGTTTCACCGTGGAAGGGCGTTGTACGCTTCGGGAAGCGTGGCAAGCTTAATCCACGTTACATTGGGCCATTCAAAATTATTGAGCGGATCGGTAAAGTCGCTTACAGACTCGAGTTACCTGCGGAATTAGGCAATGTTCACGATGTGTTTCACGTTTCTCAACTAAAGAAGTGTCTGGTCGATGAGACACTAGTTGTGCCATTTCAAGAGCTCAAGTTGGATGACAAGCTACAGTTTGTTGAAGAGCCTGTTGAAATCATGGATCGGGAGGTCAAGGTGCGTAAACACAGTCGAATTCCGATTGTTAGAGTTCGTTGGAACTCAAGACGTGGACCGGAGTTCACGTGGGAGCGGGAGGATCAAATGAAGCTTAAGTATCCTCATCTTTTTTCCTAACGACAAGTCTAAATCGGGTGAAACAAGTGAATTTCGGGACGAAATTCCCTTTCAAGTTGGGGATGATGTAACACCAGAGCAAAATCCACAGCAATCTTGATTCCTCACTTCACTCTTCTGTACCTATCTGTCAAATTTCGGGACGAAATTTCTTTTAAGTTGGGGATGATGTGACAACCCGAACTTTACAGGTTAGTGTCGTTTGTCTTAACGATTCTAAGATCCTCATCGTTTTCCTTTAAGCGGGGGTGATAACTGGTTACGTTATGGGCCACGAGTAAATGCGGCCACATTCATCTTAGTTACATGTTACTTTAGGCCCAAATTCACACAAGTCTAATTAAAGCTTTTGTGGGCCGATTAAGTAGACTTTTATTACTTAAACATGTGGGCCGATTGCATATTATATGTTACGTAGACTTTTATTACTTAAACATGTGGGCCGATTGCATATATGTATAAACATACTGAAATATTGGTTGGGCCGGGTGAAGTGCATGTGGGTAATTGACTGTTTGGGGGCCAGTTATTAGAAGATATGTACACAAGGGTTTACGTAGCATATCAACACACTTAAACAAACCCTACCTCCTCTATTGTTCTCGTCGGCAGGAGAAACCCCCCCCCTCTTCGCATCAACATCTATTCAGTCGAGATTTCTGGTTAGTAAAGTCATGTGTGTTTAAGTTTTCAATTACATGATCGCATGCATCATTGAGCGCCTGATTTATAGTTACGTTGGCTGTGATTCGTTATGACTTGTTATGAATTACTTGAGTTATTTGATTCAGCATGCTTATGAACTGTTTGTGATGATTAGCCGAGAGAATGTTTTCTGATTGTTTATAGCGTGGCCGAGAACATGCTTGTTGTTTGCTATTAGGATCCATGATTTCAATTGCCTAAGTGATAAGGATAATGTGATGACATGAGGATGTTGATGTCTAGATTAAATTAAATTGGGTACATGATTCAGTGATGTTGTTCAGTGATGTTGACTAATTGCCACACACATAATTGCTGGACACATACACACATAGCTATAGTTCTAGACTTGATGCTTTCCTGTAGGCTACTTTTTAAACAAATCAACTGCTGACTATTTATGTGTCATCAGTAAGGAGGTTAGAATGATGAGGGTACAATGAACATTAATGACAATCGGTTTTAAAGGTCCCATAAAGTTGAGGTCACATGGTTGCACAAGACTCAATACCTTAATTATGATCATGACAGCCCATGTGTGAAACCAAATCACATGGGCATGTCAGTGGAAATATCATGGCAGTGAATGAGACTTGCATGATTCATTTGTTTAGTAGATCACACACACACTTGAGCCCATGCATGCACATGTCCACACACATTGCACAAGGATTGATCATTCTATGAAAGCATGTAAAATGACAGCTGGGTAAGTGCGGCTGGACCATTCTTAGATTCGAGCACACCAGGCCCAAACCGCACAACCCATCTTGATACGCAATCGAGTGGGGCCTGGACTCCAGCCGTAAAACTGTTGGTCTGGACCGGTGTGGTGGGCCAGCAAGTGGTCGGATAGCATGCGTAGTAGTGGCCCACGGCCGTATCATTGGGTCACCAAACGGGTTGGGTTGGCGAAGGCTTGGGCCGCGGGTAATACCCCGGGTTGCACAACGATTTTGGTTATTAGTGTAAGGTTGCGAAGTATCTATGTTAAACGTGAACATGCTATGTGAAATGTATGAAAACCCAAATGTGTATTTAGTGATTACGTGTAAATGTTACAAGTGTATGTACATGTATGACTTTGGAAAAACAAATGAGATTCTAACGGTTAGTGGTAATCACATTAGGGACTAACTGATCAACTTGGAACGTGCATTGTTCTTACCGAGCAAACCAAAGGTGAGTTCACTACATTCGAGCATGCGTCCCAGTTGTTGGGGACAGTCAGTGGGTATCCCATGGGGGGATAAGTCTTTGGGTAAAAACGGGTATATTGGTTAATATTCTCACCTATCATCTTTTGTAAGTCCCTCATCGGGTATTAGTTAGTAGCGCTACTTAGGTTTGGCACCCTCACCCCGTGCCTGTAGAGGACGGAGGTGAACTAATGACCCAGTCTGGCCCAGTACTAGATAGGAGTACGTGGGAAGGGCAGTCGTGTATTTCAGGAGCCGTCATTGTTCGGAATTGAGATATTAACAATATTACTTGCATTGGTTATTGAACTGTTTTACATACAACGGGTAACAAACGTTTTCTAAAACTGTGAACTCGCCAGCTTTTTCTGATACACGTGTTACATGCTCGCAGGTCCTTAGGTACTTGGAACGCAGGAACTTGCTGGCTGGAGGGCGCGAGTGGTCATGGTTGCATTGTTGAGTTATTTGACAAACATTTATTTACTTTGGTTGTGTGAAACATATACTTTGTGATACGTTAATGCTTCCGCTGAACCTATGGTTTTTGAACAACTTATGTTTGGGATTTCAGTATTATTAAATGATGGAACTTTATTTCAAACTTGTGATTCAATGTAATTGGTGGCTCATTGCTAGTCGTCACACGCCTAACAGGGACACTCCCTAGGTGGTAATTTGGGGGTGTGACATTAAGGGGGAGATTGAAGACCAAAAGTTAATCACGACTTCTTGTTCGGGCCGCGTTACGTTTATGATTGTTTATTAGTTAATGGGTCAAACACTTAGGGGCTGTTTGGTAGCCTCTGGATGGTCATTAAGAGGTTTCCTCTTAATGGAACCATTAAGAAATTTTACCAATAAAAAGGTAGAAGAATGTGACATGTGATGATTTACTATTCAGAGGTTACCTCTTAACCATTCAGACTTGAGGTTACCTCTTATTCATTCAGAGGTTTTAAACCATTAAGAGGTAGCATCTGAATGGTCATTAAGAGGCTACCAAACAGCCCCTTATTATGTTTATTGTTTGCGTCAAACTTGGGCCTGAGGCCACGTTTATGTTTTTTCTGTTTGGGTCGTATAAGTCCAGAAGGTCTCGGTATTGGATCAGCTTAGTTTGGGCCCGTTTTAGACGAATTAATGTGAATACCGAAGCAGCAGTTATCAGGGGAAACAAGACGTACCGATTGGCAAGGTAGTTACCACAGACACATCGCTTCACTAAGGGATACGTCGTTTCAACAGGCACCGGTTCACAGTGTTATATATAGGGCTGTAACTTTGTTTTTCAATGTACCGAATTCACTTGAATTTTATGAAGTTATTCGAAGTTAGTCACTGATTCTGTGCATTATATTTAATTCGGCAATTGCGGTAAGTTTGTTTCATTGTTCCTGTTTTCGTTTACTGTTACAATGCAATTCTGCAAACGTTGTTATTTGGTTGATTGTGATTGTGAGTACGATGACAACCTGGTCCGTTCCGAATGGTCCTGGGTGTCCGATGATCCATGGACTATTATCACCGTCAGAATAAAATCACCTTGGATTATAAACTTCAAACCATATGTTCTAAGAGGAAGAAATGCAAAAACATATTGGTGATCTAACTTTGGACTGTAAGTACCATCTTTTAATACTTCAAGAGCCAAAGCAATTGAAATTTCAGTAAATTTTACATCATTTCGAATACCATTAGCCTGCAATTTCCGGGAGTCAACAAACCAAGTCAGCGTTTCATTCCCGATTGTAACATTGGTTAAACCATTTCCAGTTATTTCTTTCCTCATGATGACCAACGAATCATTAAGCATATTTCTGAATTTAATACACTGAAGACGATGGAGAAACAATAATAAAGATGGATGAAGATCTGAAAACACATTGGTGATGTTGTCTACAGTAGAAGTTTCTCCTAGCTTTGACTTTGATGTTGACTTCAAGGGAAGCACAAGGCATGTATTGTAGTGGTGTGTATCCATTTGATCAGTGGTGTTTAATGAAACCAAGTTTGTGAAGAAATTGATGTCACAGGGAGGCACAATTGTCGGCAAAACAAAACCGATTTGACCCTCGGTTAAGTCAAACTTGATGTGAAATCCATTAGAATGAACTTCTGAACAGTGGCGGACCCAGAAATTTTTCCATGGGGGTGCGGAACATTTTTAAAAATTTTAGGCCTCAAGGTATATAAATAAAAAATCGGTTCGCATCGGGTCGGTTCGGGTCGAGTCGGGTCATGTAAAACAAAAGAACTAAATTTATATAATCATCAAAAACACGTCAAACCTTATTACAAACATAATTAAAACGTCGTCATACGGGTTTTTATTTTTTGAAATCTATCCAAAACATCATCTAAACCTACTTTTTTAAGCAAGTCTTTCTCTATGTAACATATACAACCTTCACTTAAATTCTCATCGCCAATCCGATTACGCAAGTATCCACATCAACGAATCCGGAAGATGTATCAACTTTCCTCTTGAGAAATCGCGCCATAACGCCCCTACTCATTGTTCCTATCGGCTATCACAAACAAATTGATCTATAAGTTCATGGCTCCATAACAGATTACATAACGTATCAACTATTCAAGCCCTAAATATCATAATGTAAATCACCCTAAAAAATCATCTAAACAACATATACACCATAAAAAAAGCCAAACGTTCTTCACTAAAAAAAAGCCAAGCATACTGTCGTAAGGGTTTTGGGCTTGTTTATTTTATTTTAGTTTGAATAATTGTTGATTTGTTAGGTTTGTTTATTGGGCTAAGGCTTAGTAGTGGGCTAGTTAAATGTATTGGGTATTTGGGTTTCGTTATTTAGGTATTAAAAGTAATACAATTTAGGTAGTATTTTTTATAAAATAAGAGTTTACTAAAGAATATTTTTAAAATATAAATTGATAACACTTTTTACCTAAGGGGTGCGAACGGAAAATTCCAAGGGGTGCGGACGAAAAATTCCAAGGGGTGCAGATGGGATTTTCAGCGGAATTTAGCACTAAAATTTTTTTTTCCCGGGGGTGCGCCCGCCCACCTTGGGCTGGGCTTAGGTCCGCCCCTGCTTCTGGAGCATCAGTAACCTGCATATACATCAAAGTGATGTTTTCAGCAGATCATAGATGATGCAAAGACTCGCAGGCATCAAGATAGCAAGAAAAGAAGATAAAAATAACAATCTACAGAAATACCCGAAATACTGATTTAAATCCAATGCCTTTCTTGCCAATGTATCCGGTACTAGATGCTTTCTTGGTAGAATTCCCAACATCACAAAGCGCCCTAATGTTCTCATCGGTAAATCCATATTCATTATTCAAAACAACAATACTTTTCTCCAGAAGAATGAATGCCAGAGTGGGCTCCACTTTTGTTGGATACGCATTATCATCAGCATTCTGAACCTACAAAATACACAAAAAAGTCAATATTATCTATATATTATTATCTATATATTCTATTCTATTCTAACTACTACAAAAACCAATTGGGGGAATAGTGCCAGGCATGGCACTACCCCATTGGACCAACCCATATTTAATTTAGTTTTATTCTCACCTTAAAATTACGGTTTCGTCCTTTGCTTAAAATTACCGTTATGCCCCCAGCTCAAAAAAAATTTATAATCTTGCCCCTAACTCAAAATTACGCTTTTGCCCTCGGGTCAAAACCTAACTTTTACTTTTGTTCCCAGTTTAAAATTACGGTTTCGCCATCTGTTTAAAATTACGTTTTCCCCCACCTAAAAATAAAATGTTGTTTTTCCCTCTAGCTCAAAATTACGATTCTGCCCTTAACTCAAAATTACGCTTTTGCCCACCGTTCAAAATGAAAATATGTTTTTCCCCCTAGCTAAAAATTATGATTTTCCTCTCAACTTAAAATTTACCCAAATGGGGGAATAGTGTCAGCCAGCTGCCTCGCACTTCCCCATTGGACCAACCTATTTTTAAATTAATTTTATTCCCAATTTAAAATTACACTTTCCTCCTTTGTTTAAAATTACCTTTTTGCCCCCAACTAAAAATAAAATTATACTCTTGCCCCTAGCTCAAAATTACACTTTTGCCCTTGATTGAAAACCTAACTTTCACTTTTGTTCCCAGTTTAAAATTACAGTTTCGCGCTTTGTTTAAAATTACGTTTTCTCCCAGCTAAAAATAAAATTTTGTTTTCCCCTCTAGCTCAAAATTACGTTTTTGCCCACCGTTCAAAATGAAAATATGTTTTTCCCCCTAGCTAAAAATTATGATTTTGCTATCAGTTTAAAATTATGATTTCGCCTCCGGTTCAAAATATATTTATGATTTTGCCCTATGTACAGCGATACAAAGAGAGGCACAAAATTACGGTCATATCATCATTTTTTCCCCATAGCAAAATTATAGTAGTCTTTTTGTAATTGATTGAGAATTATTCGGCCATCGCCCCGCCCAATCGCCCCGCAACGCGGACGGGGCATCTACTAGTTAAATTAAAATCACTATGAAATGAACAGTATGTTTTATATGTTATATTTTAATAAAATATTATAATAATTGTTATTCTCTTTACTTTTTAAGTTTGATAAGTTTGGTGTTAACCGGTGCTTGTATCGAAAATAATGGTTCAACGCTAAAAGTCGGTACCGGATTGAGTTTGATAGTCTTTTAGTTTGAGAAATTTGGTACTGGTACCCAGTACCATTTGCTCATCCCTGATCACGGGTACCGTACGAACAACAACGGTATCGTACACCTTTTTTTTAGTTTCAGGGGTAGGGATGAGCTCGGTGCCAACTGGTACCCCGGTTACGGTATCGGTATATGAATGTAAAAACCGGTAGCGAACCGGTACCAGGAACGCCAAACGTCAGTACCGAACTGGTACTTAGGATCTTTCGGTTCAGGAAATTCGGTACCGGTACCCATTACTATTTGCTCATCTCTGACTACGGGTTTCTACCGAACAACATCATTACCATACAACTTTTTAGTTGATTTTCTTTCGGTTATTTTTTAGTGTTTTTTTTTACATTTTCTTTTATTCTTGTCAGCGGTTCCGTGTGCAACGCGCTTGTATTGATTTCAAACACATATAAACACAGACTAAATAACAAAATAAGTTCGCCGCAACGCGGTGAGAGTTTTTATAACTAGTTGAAAGAAAAAATGATCATATAAATTTGAAAAAATAAACCTAGAAACTTACAAGCTCGAGAAGAAAATGTGAGTCATGAGAATACAACTCTCGTGAAAGACAATAAAGTGCTCTTCCTAAACGAGCATGTTGCTTCTTTAAAATGCTATTTTCTGTGTCCGAATTTTTAGGGTCCAAACCGAATTCTTCAACTCTAATAGACTCAGTACAATTGGCCGCATTTTTCTCTCTTTCAGAGTCTAAAATTGGCTGAACGCAACCGTCATCAAAACCATCCACTATATGAGTCATCACACTGTTGGATATAATGTTTAATTGTCGATTAAAATTCAACGTTACCGTCAAGGTACGACCCAAAGAGTTACACTTTGGGCAACGAACATTTCACGGTGTTTTAATCGTTAATCACTGGATCACGAAATAATAAGCGTAATAAAAGAAACTGGTAATTATTCAGAATAATTACGATGAGCCAGATTAATATTATAATTAATTTGTTAATTATAATAAATTATATATATTGTTAATTATTTAGATAATTAAAAAGAGAGATACTTGTTTTAATTATGAGATAATTATGGTGGAGTTGTGATTAGATTACAATTCCTAATCCTAGTATATCTTTAAATAAAATACTTCCATAAAAAAATCTCTATTATTATCTATCAAAGGTTTTGATAGTTATGAATAAAAAGGATATACGGAAATTAAGAAAAGAGGATGACAACTCTCAATCAAATATATATACGGAACCTTAATTAATTGAAGGATGGGATGCTTCTAAAAGGGTTCAAAAAGAAACAGAGAGTAGAAAAAGGGCATACGAATTTCATTGACTTCTTGGTTCTTGTTCGTTGCAAAAGGAACCAAAAGAAAGAGGATCAAGAAGGTTTAATTGATTCTAACTTTTAAGTTCGTGTTTCTTCGATTACGCAAAAAGGTAAGTAAAGTTTATGAACTTTATTTTTCTTTAGTTTAAAGGTTTCGTTTGAAATTGTTTCAAACGAACAAATTCGATTTCGTGGTCAACGATCATCTAGCGAGATCGTTCGTTGAACCAAGGTGTCTTTCTTGGATGTCACGATTCTTTAATTTTATTATAACCTATTTTGATTGTAAAGAGATCACTGGTGGGAACGGTTTAGAACCGAAACTCGTGTACATGTTTTCCGCTGCGTTCAGTTTGTTTGACAAATTGACTAAAAATTATTTTCCAATAGTTACACGAAAATTCCAACACACACTAGGTTGGTTGAGTTCAGCAGACCGAGCAACTTCATTTTCTGAAAATGGACTTCTATTATAAAATGTTTCTTTGAATTCAGATAAAAATGAACAGTGATCATCAATCCATTCAAGTATGCCAAGTGAAAATCCAAGTTCATGAATCATCATATGATCCTTTTTACTTTTGCATTCACTCAGAATCACCATATAAGCATCTTTAGTAATTGACCGGAAAGCCGAAACTAATAATTCTCCAGCAAAACTTCTGAACTCCTTAGGTATGTATCCAAGACAATCAAGAACAAATCTTGAAGCAATCTTTAAAGAAGTCTTGGACATGATTTCAAGACCACTTTTTGCATGAAATTTTAAAAGGGATGATGGTACTTTTCGTTCACCACCATATAAAGAAATCAAAGAAACGAGCTTTAAAGCTGTTTCAAAAGAAGACCCGTGAAGAATAGCTTTTAGAAAAGAATCAATGGTTGTTAAATGATCCATCCGTAGAACTTTTCCGTCTTTTGTTACTACACAAAGCAACTCCTTGGTGGTTACATAACTTAATAACCACCCCACAAGAGGACCTAAAGAAGGTGCGAATTTATAGTCCCAACATGACCATGAGGTTAAATCTACCAACATTGGAGCCCGAAGTAACAGTTCAACCGCATCATTTGTGCAAACACGAGCATCAGAGACAACCTTTTCTGCCCTAAAATCAGTTAAACTCGAAGAAAACAACACAGTATTTGAGTTCATATTATCACGATCTGTGCTCCTGGTGGTCAAAAGATCTACGGTAAAATCATCTTCAAGTAATGTAAGACCAGCAGAAGGAAACTGCATTCTTAACAATTCAGAAACCATCAACTTACTTAAGGTTTCATTTTCCCCTAAGTTATTAGCAGCTTGTGATAATAATTCAAGCAGATAATTTTGACTCATGCAAACTTTAACCAAACGATTCTCAGGTTTTTCAGTAACTATGACACACTTTTGCCATGCGGTAGGCAGTAGAGAAATGTGTTCCGCTAAGAATGTAAAAATATCTCCAAAACCAAGGGTTTCAAAGTCATAAACCGAAAGATATTGAGTTAGAGAGTATTCTAGCTTGCAGATCTCCCTCAAAAAGATCATTTGTTTTCTTGGATTAGAAGTTACATTGTCTGGAAAATTATTAGAAGACACAAAATATGCCTTGACATATTTCAGAACATCTTCAAGACAAATTCCTGTGAAGTGAACAAAAGAATATATAAAATAAATAAATAAAAAGCCTCTTAGAAAATAATAACAACTGATTTTTTATAAATATATAATTTAAGAATTTGGTTAACAATAAAGCTATTGTTAATAAAACCTCATAAAAATCAGTTGTACCAAACGCTTGCTTAACGTTTCAATTTGGTTAGCTATAAAGCTATTGTTAATAAAACCTCATAAAAATCAGTTGTACCAAACGCTTGCTTAACGTTTCAATTTGGTTAGCTATAAAGCTATTGTTAATAAAACCTCATAAAAACTCAGAAACTACCTTCCAAAACATGTTTATTGGGAACTAAAGTGTTCTTATCAGCTGGCTCGACTTCTGTGTTAACATCAGCAGCATATGCATTTTCTTGAAAAGAACTCATGCGGTCCCATAAACCAAACTTTATAGATGCAATCTGTATAAAAAAAATGCACTTGTATTCACAAAAAAAAATAAACACAAGACAGTGCTTATATTAAAAAAATGCACTTGTATTCACAAAAAAAAAAAGAGTTAAATGCCATTTTAGTCCCTGTGATTTGTGCCCATTTTGCCAGTTTAGTCCAAAGGTTTCATTTTTAACCTGTGGGTCCAAAAAGGTTTCACAGTTACCATTTTAGTCCACTGAGTTAACTTCATTCATTTTTTATGTTAACGAGAAAGCCAATTTGGTTATTTTGTATGTAATTCTGTTAACTAAAAGGGGAATTCAGCCATATAAAATGACCGAATTGCCCTTCTCGTTAACAGAAAAAACGGATGAAGTTAACCCAGTGGACTAAAATGGCAACTGTGAAACCTTTTTGGACCCACAGGTTAAAAATGAAACCTTTGGACTAAACTGGCAAAATGGCACAAACCACAGGGACTGAAATGGCATTTAACTCAAAAAAAAAAAAAAAAAAAAAAAAAAAAAAAAAAAAAAAAAACAAACACAAGACAGTGCTTATATAATAAAATTTTAATAAATATAGACATGACATCTAATAATTGTATGAACATAATCAAA
The DNA here is from genome assembly GCF_002127325.2 of Helianthus annuus. Taxonomy (NCBI): domain Eukaryota; kingdom Viridiplantae; phylum Streptophyta; class Magnoliopsida; order Asterales; family Asteraceae; genus Helianthus; species Helianthus annuus. The sequence goes on from NC_035443.2 coordinate 32,639,228, forward strand.
GTTAACTTACAGCCACATTTAGCAATCCAACATGTGGGTATGAAGTAATCAATTTCTTCAGAGCTTTTCTTTTCTTATGTGGCTTCATGTTACCATGATAAAAATCAATCATCTTGCCAAATGCCTAGAAACAAAAGATAGTGCCAATTAGGGCACCATTCTAGTGTAACATACAATATATCATATCAGAAGATCAGAAAAGATATATTAAACCTGATGAAATTTCACATTTACAACAAGTCAGTGCATGAAATAAACTACACAAAAATAATTGATTCATGAACGCGAAAATAACTCATCAGACATCAGGAATCGCCACATCGCCACATATATTCTAGTTAAGGCTTAAACGTAGAAGACATGATGTTGGTCAGTGTTCAGTAAACCAAAAATGTACTACTTGACAAAAACAAATATGGCAGCCGTTCTGAGCTCATAGATATTGAAAAGTGAAATGGATATATGTATTATTTTTAAATCATAGAAAGTCTTGTCATCCAGATCTCGATGCAATGTAATATAGTAAAGAGCTTCGACATACCCCAACTGCATCCTCTTCTTTTTCACATGGGTCTCTCCATATCTGAATAAACCTCCATGTATGCCCATCTATTGCATTATCATCTATAAATCCTGTTTCAAAATCCAGACTTTGAAACTCCTGTTTAAACTTGATCCCAACCATCCATAATTTAGGTGTTTTATGAATTGCAAATTTCGTGCAGAACTTAATTTCAAATAATTTAATTTCAGAGCCTTGTTTCCCTTGAAGTGGAGCAACACGATCCGGCTGCATTTGTGCAGCTGTTGAAGTCTGAGATGCAGTTGCAATTTGAGATGAAAAATAATGCAGAACTAGTGGATGCTTCAAAATAGGTCCCAATCCAAGTTCTTCAAAGTTCGTAACTCCCTCCCTTTCACAGATTGCCATCTCCAAGTCACGTACTGATGTGATATTTTGAATTCCAGCAAAGCAATGTATAAAAGAATTGACCTACAAGATCAAAATCAGTTGACCATAAAATTTATACAATCTTACAAAAGTACGTACTTATGCAAACACATACAATAAACCAAACATCGGATGTACATATGATTACGTTAACTTGTAGACCATATGATAAATCATAATAAATATTGATACAAATTAGGAGGTGTGGAGTACATGCACGTTCATTTTTATGAGGACTTCGGCACTAAAGAACCTCTAGGGTTTCCCAAAACCCACTTGACCGATCATTTCCCAAAACCCACGTCTCCTGCTCGTTTCCCAAAACCCACTTGATTTAAGTCTAAAAACCAATCTGCAAATTTACCTAATATATTGTGTACTGGTGCGATCTAGTATTTGGGTTTCGTGTTTTGTTTTTGTTCGTCGGAGATAGTGGTGGTTGGTGCGTCTGCTTTGATGGTGGCAAGTGGGGTAGTGGTGGTTGATGGAGAGAGTGGTGGGTGGTGGTGGTTGATGGAAACAATGGTGGTTTTTTGATGGTTGGTGGTGGTAGAGATGATGTAGAGAGAGGGGTAGAAAAAGAGAGAGACGTATAGAGAGAGGGTAGACATATATTATATTTCTTTTTTTTTTTTTGCTAAAACATTTTATATAAATAGGTCAAAAGACTAAAGTACCTTTTGTTATCTGACTTAACAGAAAAAATTAACTGGGTTAGGTCTAAAGGACATAACGTGTAAGATTTTGAAACAATAAGTACAAAACTTGTCAATTTTAAAGATAAAGGACACCGCCTGAAATTCGGTATATAGATAAAGGACAAAACTTGCAATTCACTCTTATTTAAACATATACAATGTCTATAGAAAACATACAACTTTCAAAAAAAAAACTTCACCAATTATAAACTTTTTAGTTTATAATTTTCGGTCCCAAGTCCGGGTAAAGGAAGAGGGTTTTGTTACTAAACTAGATTATAGACCCCGTGTAATACACGAATTTAAAGATAGAATTATGTAATTTTATAATTTGGTGTACACAAATTTACATAACTAAATTATTTTTATGACGTACTTCAAACTATAGTGATGTAAATTGCATATTTAAATCTATAAATATATTCTCATGCTTATTCAAGGAAACTCCAGACCGTTAATAATTCCAAAATGAGTAATCATAAATGTTTTGGTCAAAAATCAAACAAAGGATAATGTAACAAATCTGATTTTGTGAGGTATTGTACTTGAATGATGAACAAATGTATGATCAAATGTGAAATGCTAAGAACAATGAACACAATGATTTATACGAGGAAAAAAGCCCTTGATCTTTATAGGATCTCCGGCATAAAAAACTTCGGATAGTGAAAACTATCACTATCAACTATATTGCACAAAAAGATTACAACTTCGGAAGTTGATCAAGTATGGTACAATGAATATTTGCTAATGTGAGAAAGTGTTGTTTGCGAGCTTGTATTCGAGAGTGTGTGTGTGTCAGCTAATGTTGTTCTCGCCTAAAATACTTGATCAACCCCTTTATATCAAACTAACAACTAAGTCCGAAAGTTTAGGGAGACCACGTCCAAGTTCATGAACGTTGAGGTAATTCAATATGTGCGACATCTTCAACGAATATAGACCAAGATTCCTGCTATGACTTGGTCCACGTCGTCCACGACCTGCACATAATCATGAGAAAACATAAAGAACAACTGTTAGCTAATTTTTGTAATAATAAGGATCCGTGATCCTCAGACTTCCTGTACCATCTGTTGAGTATCAGTGATCCAGGCCAATCTAAGGATATGTTGGCCTGACCTACCCGACAAATTGAGATCCCTTGTGAAGAAATGACAGTCTTGATTGAGGCCCACATGATGGTTGCTTTGTGATGTGACTCCTCTCATCTCCTCTCCATTTGCTCTAAAGCTATTATCTATGATAATTTTCATTGGTGTGTGGGTTTAAAGAATCGGGTCAGTTACACATTCAGGTTATTAAGCTGGCTGCTAAAAAATATTGGGAAGTTTGGTTTAAATCTTACCTTTTTATCATATCCTAACCATCTATTTTTTCTTGTACTTCATCTTATGGCTGACATCTTATTGGGTTACATTTTCTGCAAAATGGACTAAAGAAGCTAAGCTCCTAAAATGAGAAACTAATACAAAACTGTGTCATCCTCCTAAAAGTCCTTAACCTTAATCTTGCGTCTCCACGAACCCCTATCCTCGACCATGTCCTCAGAGAGTTGTAAGTCCTCATAGAGTTGCTACTAGCACAAGATATCTTTTTAAGAGTTATTTGTGTATCGCTATGCAATATTTTTTTTTGTCTGACTCGGGACGTGTCAAAAACATATAATCAATGTTTCAAATAATTTTTTTAATCGGAGTGTCGTAATATAATGATATTTACATTTGAATCATGGTTGTGCCTTCTATTTGAACCCCTCTCTAAATGGTAAAATATTTATTATAAATATATATTTCTAAAATGAACTGAAGTATTAAAGAAATTAATATATCTCTAGTTAAAGCAATGAACATCATATCGTAACTAGTAGGGTGCCCGCGTGATGTGGCGGGAGCGACACTTCGCATTGCGGCACTCGTTTCTGGTAGTTTTCTTATTCGTATAATATTTATGATAACATTATTGTGGTGGATATATGTCATAAGTGTTACACATATGTAAAGTTTTATTTTTTCATAAAAATTAATAATCAAAATACAAAAAATTATTGTTTTTTTATAAAAATTAATAATCAAAAGACAAAAAATAAAAGATAAGTTGTTATAATTGTAAAATATGTTTATTTTGTTGGTTAAATTCTAAAGTATAATTTTATTCTTTAAAGTTCATAACTTTTTTTTAAATATCCACATAGTACTCATCCAATAAACTTTAAGTTTAAAATTTCCGTTTTTATAAAAATATAAAATAGTATTTGACTCGTAAGTACGTTTTAGACCTTTAACTTAAATTGTTAAATTTCGTTTTTTATAGATATAAAAAAATTATATTTTTATAAAATTTCAAGAACTGTTTTTATAAAAAATAGAATGTTAAGAGTTTATATTTTTAATAACTTTATATCATACTAAGTTCAGATTTTTAGTTCTTAACTAATTTTATCTATATGAGTCTACTTTTAACTTATAATCCCTAAAAACATGCAACAAAATCTACTATGTATCTAGTCAGGTTGGTAAAGAATTCTTTTGAAACTAACTAATATTATCTATAACAGTATAGTTGAACTTATAATTACTAAAAATTTGCAACACAATTAGTATTTATCTAGTAAAGATTGTAAATTTCTGGAATATTTTATTCATATTACTTGTTACAAAAAATGTTTATAAAAGAATTATTTTTTTATAAAAACAAAATGTCTTGTTTATAAATAAAGTAAAAAAAAAGTTGTTTTACACATGTAAAGTTTCGTTTTCAAATAAAAAAATAATAGTTAAATGAAAAAAATAAAAGATAAGTTGTTATAGTTGTAAAGTAAGTTTATTCTGTTGGTTGAATGATAAAGTTTATAATTTTATTCTTTAAAGTTCATAACTTTTTTTTTAAATATCCACATGGTACTCTCCAATAAACTTTAAATTTAAAATTTTGTTTTTATAAAAAAATAATAAAAAATAGTAGTTGACTCGTAAGTATATTTTACACCTTTAACTTTAATTGTTAAATTCCGTTTTTATATATATAAAAAATTTACATTTTTATAAAATTTTAATAACATTTTTTATAAAAAATAGGATGTTTAGAGTTTATATCTTTATTAACTTTATATCATAGTAAGTTTAGTTTTTTACTTTAGCTTTAAAGTTTATTACTTTATTATTTTTTTAATTAAGAAATACAAATTATTAGATTCATATCCAAGAATAACTGCAATATTTTATAATTTCAGCTTGACTATATTTAACTGCAATATATATTTATTGCAACTTTAGGATATTAACTTACATAAGTTTAGTTGACTTGTAAATTTAGGATATTAACTTTATTTTGAACTTTATTAATATGGTCAATAAGTGCATTATATTAACACCAAAAATAAAGTTCAAATATAAAATAAACTTTATTAGTACGTCTAGATCAAATATGACAACTGAAAATGGAAAAAAAAACATAAAAACACTTGATAGATTTCATATTAGACTGTATGAAATATGTTCCGCTTCTGAATTCACACTCGAGGTATTTTTAATCGGGTTTTCTGTTTGTGCTTGAATCGGTAGTATCTTCTAATTCATCTTCTTTTTCATTGTCCTCAGAATCGTCTAAATTAATAACCTCACTCCATTTTCATTCAGAGAGTCTCTTGGATCTCTTCCTTTGAGTCTTAAACTTCTTATCCTTAAAAAGGACAAAAATTGAATACAAAAGTTAAAAAAGGATCAAATAAACCTTAAAATTAGCTCTTCACTAAATTCACGTTGAAGATTAGACTTGTATAGACTAAACATTGCACCATAAGAAATAATATCAACACTTTTATCATCATCATCATCCTACAATAAAACAGGCATATAATAACATAACGAACATGTTAATATGAAAGATATACACAAAAATAATACTTAAAAACCAGCAAAATCAATACCTTAGAAGCTTGTTTGACATCTGGGTTGTTTAAATTGGCATGTTCATCATGCAACTGAATCTGAAAAATCAAATAAGTTAACATTCACATAAAAGTAAATAAAAAAAACAATTATTCGCTGCTGCGATATAACAGAAATGACCATAGAATTTTCAATCTCGCATGCTTGGTTTTTCGCAACAATTGAATTCATAACTGGATCCATTAACTTTGTTTAGCAATAGATATATGAGTGTCCTGCAATGTATTTATAGTAGTAACTATAGAAGTGCTTTAGGGTTTAATTTTAGATTTGCCACCCATTTATTTAGGAAGTTTGTTGTGGTTAGTTTTAAGTTTTTATAAGATATATCTAAGTATAGATGTTAGGCAGTTTTAATAAAATTAAATGTGACACATAATATTTTCATTTTATGTTACGATACTTTTAATTCTTTTTGTTTTTGTTTGCATAGATGGAGCCCATACTTGTAGATTAGGCGCGTTAGATCACAAATATTAATTATTTGTACATTAAAGCATTATCTACTTGTACTTTTTAATCCGTGTGTCAATATTGAACAAGACAACTACTGAAACGTCGACAAAAATGTGCAGGTCGTCATGCTATCTTTAGATTTTTTTTAAATAGTATAGTTTATAAGATATGTCAAGAATAGGTAAAAAAAATTATAAGTTTGTTGTCGATAGGTGAATTGTAACTAATTATCTATAATTTTGTTAAAACCTCAGGAATTTAAGTATAATAAGTTTAAGAGCTAAAAAATAAATAGTGTTTAAAAGACTAAACTACCCTCGTTTTAGGAATGTTTTTATAAATGAAGGGGAAAAAAGTTTTTATTTTTTGGGTATCTTAAAATACTTCTCTCTTATACATTATAATATCTATACATATAATAAAGTAAATCGTATGAATGACATATGTCATTAAATAGGAAGCCCTTTAATGTGTTTTCCCGCCTAAATAGAATTATCAGCACCTATTATACTATAGATAAATACTTTAAATTTCAAATATATCTGCTTTTATAAATCCTAAAATTAAGGAAGTTTAATTTTAAAATTTTGAATTCCTTGAACGTATAATATACAAAAATTATTAAGGTGACCCCAAATTGTTTCTTTACGTATCATTAAGTATTATTCTTTCCGTTAAAAAAATATATTATTATTAATTAATACTATCGCATAGGGCACTATGACTAGAGGGCATACTTGAATTTTGTTAGTTTATTTTAAGAAATTATATTTAATTAATACTATCGCATAGGACACTATGACTAGAGGGCATACTTGAATTTAAGTTTTTTTTACTTATAGTTTGTTAGTTTATTTTAAGAAATTATATATATATATAGTTAGGTTCTTAATTTTTTTGTCATTTAATATTATGTTATTGTCTTGTGTATTATATGGATTCAATGGATTCAATAATGAAAACTGTTTATTTACATTTTTTAAATAACAATAAATAATCATGTTTAAATAGTCCTGGTTTGAATTTAAATAAATTTCCGTAATTAAAGGCTTAAAATTAAATTATATATGAAATAATGGCCATCATTATAAATCTAATATAAAAACACTTTCGTAAAATATATTTTTGGTAAGGTTTAAACAAAATTATGTTTGAGGTAAGGGTTGATTTTGTAGGAAGGTTTAGGAGACCTAATCTAACAAAATATATTCATTAGTTTAACATATATATTTAAAGATCGGATATTAAGGTAAAGATTTTAAAATAAGAAATGTTGATAGTAACTAAATGAAATTATTTTCGCTTATTGTTTCTTAGCTATTTATTACTTTTCTTTATTAATATTTACTTTATGAATATTTCATTTATTTATTATTTCTTTTTCGAATGTTTTTATTTTTTTTGTTATTTAATAATTTAATATTTTATTAACTTAACCCCGTGTAATACACGGGGTTCTAACCTAGTGGGTCAAGTTATTCTACAAAGGCTTCTAATTGTAAGAAGTGTAAGAAGGATTTATAGAGTGACAAGTGTTCAATAACCTAAAACTAAACCCACTACATCACCACCAAAAACCTAAACACCCACCCCCACCCCACCCCACCCCACCACCACCCAAAAACCTAACCCCCCCCCCCAACCCAAAAACCTAAACCCCCCCACCCCCACCCCCCGCAAAAAAAAAACAAAAAAAAAAACTATACCTCACCAAAAAAACCCCCTCCCCCCCCCACCACCCCCAAAAAACCTAACCCCCCTCCCCCCACCCCACCCCCCAAAAAACCTAAAAAAACCTAACCCCCCCCCCCACCCCCCAAAAACCAAAAAAAAATCTAAAAAAAAACTAAACATCCACCCCCACCCAAAAACCTAAACCCCCACCCCCCACCCTCCACCCCTCACCCCCTCGGCAAAAAAAAAAAAATTTTTTTTTTTTTTTTTTTTTTTTTTTTAGGGTGGGTGATGTGTGTATGTGTGGGGGGGGAGGGGGTTTAGGTTTTTTGTGGTGGTGAATGTTTAAGGGTTTTTTTTTTTTTTTTTGTAGTGGAGTTTTTTTATGTAGTGGGGTTTTTTAGGTTATTGGACACTTGTCACTCTATAAATCCTTCTTACACTTCTTACAATTAGGATTCTTTGTATTTGATCCTAATCCCTAACCTAGTAGTATAGATATAGTAAAGAACAGATGTAACTTTTTGAGTAACAATATAAAGAAACTGATAAAAAGTTGAATATTACATTATAAGTTATATACATCTCTATTATGTAAAAAGCGTTCCTAATTATAAATATGTTATGTAGCAAACTTTAAATTAATAAAGTATAAATAAAATAAATATAAATTAACTTACTCAATTTATAAAAAATAAACAAAACAAATCTTCTCAATAAGTATAAATAAAATAAAATAAATATAAATTTAATTTACTCAATTTATAAAAAATAAAAAAAAAAACAAATCTTCTCTAAAATAGGTATTGATCGACTAATCTATACTATATAATAAAAGAAACCACTTTTAGGACACTTGTCATCATATTACACCATCTTTTATAGATAATTATAATTTTAATTTAATCTTTTCTAATAAATTATAGATAACTCTTCTACTAAATATTATTTAGTTTAATATCTTAGATTATAGATAATCCTCCTACTAAATAATATTAGTTAAATATCTTATGTATAATTATTAGAGTTAATTGCCAAAATCGTCCCTGAGGTTTGGGCATGTTTGCCATTTTCGTCCAAAATGACTTTTTTGTACCAAATAGCCCCCCCACGTTTGTAACTTTTTGCCATTTTCATCCAAATGCCTAACTGGGTTAGAAAACAATCGTTTGATGAGGTTTTTTTTTTAATTTCACAAGTACAGGGCCTAAAATGTAATTTCTTTTTGAACCTAAACCTCATGGACGATTTTGGCAATTAACTCTAATTATTATTTAGTTTAATCTCCATCTCATTTATAAAATTATTTATTTGAATTAATTATATTTGAACGTTTTGTTTAGTTTGGTATCAAATAGATTTTACGAAACTTTTTATTATTTAGTACAGATATAAAATTAGATTTATTCAATTCGTACAATACACGAGGTTTTTTAAGGATATATATTTTTTATTATTTAGTACAGAAAATTACATTTATTCAAACCGTGTACTGCGCATATTTTTAAATATGTAATTTTTTATTATTTGGTATATAAAATTATATTTATTAAACACGTGTTATAAATGAGGTTTTTTAAAGATATATTATTTTATTATTTGGTAAACAATTGTACATTTATTCAACCCATGTAATACATGTGGTTTTAAAGATATAACTTTTTTATTTGTTATATACAATTACATTTATTCAACCCGCACAATATGGTTCTTATAGATATAACTTTTTATTATTTAATATATAAAATTATATTTATTCAACCCGCATATTAAATGAGTTTTTTAAAGATATATTATTTTATTATTTAGTATATAAAATTTATTTATTCAACCCCGTGTAATACACAGGGTTATAACCTAGTGAGTATATATGATAAGAAATCTCCGTGAATAAAAACCTTAAACCAAATGGTAAATAAAAAATCTAAAAACAATTAAATACCAAAAAAGGTAAAATAAAACAAAAATTCCTACACATACACAAATTTTATGGATAAACAAGTATAAACGATTCAAAAGTTTCAAAACGCCAATGAAATGGAGTGTATGGTCTCTATGCAGTCACTGTCTATGATATTTTGGTGCATTTCATGAATAAAGAAAAACAAGCAAATGAAAAAAGAAATATTAGACAATTATAACGCGTATATAACACTCCCTTGGGGAGAAGTAGGTTCGCCAGACACATATGCATCAACAAGTATGAAATAGCTAGGGTGTTGCCATCATTTAAGAATAACCCATAAGGGTGCTACTTTCTACATCCTCTCTAATTGCTTTTTACACCCCCTTCCTCTCACATACTTATAGGTGGAGCCCGCGTGAGACCGGCAGTTTTCGTCTCACAAAGGCGGTATAATCAGGAGGGAAGGAGGTGTGTTTAGAATCAGCCATATATAAATAGAAGTACTAGGTTATAACCCCGTGTATTACATGGGTTAAGTAAATAAAAAATAAAATAGTTAATAACGAAAATTTAATAATTATAAAACGATATTTTTAAGACGCTTTTCTTATATCCAAACAAAATTTTGTGTCATGTATGATCAAAACTTGTGATGTTTGTCAAGTTTATAAATATGAAAGCATTTGAATCATCGATTAGAAGACAGACTGTATCATCGACTTTCTCACGAGTTTTAAGAGTCATGTGAACATACATTTAATAACCCAAGTTTTATTTAAATAATAGTGATCTTAATTTATTAGTTTTAAAAAAAATGTTGAAATGTCCAGATTAGGCATATAGCAATTATCCAATTAGATAAACTTATATAAAAAAATAACGTTTCAATTTAAATTAATTAGATAAGTATAAATTATCAGTAATTATTAAATTATATAACTTTATAATTTAAATATCTGGACGTGAGTTGCATCTTAAAAGGATGGTTGTTTTTGGATAAATTTATTAGTATGATAAATGTAGTTATTATTCTTCTTGCATTTTAAACATATATTAAATTTAAGAGTAACATGCACGGATAGTCCCCGTTGTTTTGTAAAATAACACCTATAGTCCCCAACTTTTGTTAAATGCACGAAGACGTGTATCAATGAGGGAGTTGCAGGTAGTGAGGGTGAGGGTGGGGTGGAGCCACTTGAGTTAACTTCATCTTTTAATATTTTAATATTTTTTAATACAGTAAGAGCATTAAGGTTATTTTACACTCACTTAACTGAGAAAACTAACCCCCATTCACTACAGAAAACTGACCCCATTCACTCCAGGGACAATCCGAGTAACAAACTGTCAAACCACAGGGAGCACCGGTGTAATTTCCAAAAGTTGGGGACTATAGGTGTTATTTTACAAAACCACAGGGACTATCCGTGCATTTTACTCTAAATTTAATAATTTAAATTAAATAATAATTATCTACAAATAAGGAATTAAGATATAATTTCTAACCTAGTAATTAATATAAATAAATAATAACATATTTTGTGAAACTTTATCCGTAATTTCTTAAATGTTTGAAACATGTTAAATTTTAATAATTTAAATTAAATAATAATTATATACAATTAATGATGGTCTATAATAATGACAAGTGTCCCTCCATTGGTTTCTTTTATTATATAGTACTAGCGGTAAGAGCCGTGTGCAAACACGGGTTGTTTCTTAGAAAACCATACATAACACATATTGATAGAACATATAGATACATGTATAGATATTGTACGAAAACGTGTTATCTATTATAGCTAAAAGACAACTATAAGTACATATAAAAGATGTCTAACAAACTTAATAAAAGATGTCTAACAAACTTAATAAAATTCATCAGTTACATATGATTATTTCCATTCTCTTATTCAAAAAAGAGAGTATCCACCCATTGACAATGAACATAAGTACATATAAAAGATGTCTAACAAACTTAATAAAATTCGAATACAACTTAAGTTTTAACAAACATTAACTAAGAACATATGATCACCTGCCTAAACAACACACATCAAACCTCAGTCAAGAATTTGTTACGCATCAACATCTCCTTCGCTACATGTTGGGATCTGGTTAAATATGCTACTGGAGACAATGTATCAGCTGCTGATCCAACAATCTCCCTATACAACAGATGATATGAAAACCCTTCTTTATTACTGATTTTTATTTCTCATCAACATCTCCCTGATTTGTCCTTTGAATTGTAGTTCAAAGTCCAGGGAGAACATGTCTTCTTCATCATCCCTTTCAAGTTGAAGGTCCAACAAATCTTGGAGATCGTATGCATTCAGATTATATGCACTATCCGTTTTAATCTCTTCAACACTACCATCGGATCTGATCAAAGTCAATACTTGGGTTTTTGATCATGACTTCCACTT